>NC_064270.1:7786785-8094404 GCF_003254725.2 Canis lupus dingo
AGAATAAAGAGAATCCTTTGCAAATATGGATGGTGCATGTACACACACCCACACACCTGCACATACATACCCAAGTTACCAGTTAAAATACAGACATAACATTTAGGACATAGTCATACTGAAAAATTATTCATTGTTTATCTGAAATTCAAATTTAAATGGGCATCCCATACTTCCAGCTGCCATTTTTGCTACATGTGGTCAACTCTAGTATGTGCACGCATGTGCGCATGCACCCAGCATATTGCCTTTATTTTTTCTCATCTGTCTGTTTGTCAGTGAATACTCTTTCATGGGTCAGCACATTCTGTGTTCAACTTAGGAACTACAGAGCTGGGAGACACTGAACAAAACAATAAATGAGACCCCCCCCCCCCAACAACAGTTTTGTGACAAATAAAGAATCATAAGAGCAGCATCCCACAGCAGCATCCCACGGCTACCTATGCTGAAGACCCAGGCCACAACCTGAAGGTTGAATGCAAGGAGCACTGAGGGGCTTGACTGCTAACCTTAAGTGAAGAATCAAACTTTCAAAACTTAGAAAAGGACACGGATGCCTCAGGATCAGTGATTTCCTGATAACATCAGGATTCCTAGAAGTGCTCCAGTTCTATGTGTGCTTGCTTCTGTGCTTAAAAAACGAAACCCAAACCAGCCAGAAGCACCACTGACTGGTATCATCTTTCCTAAGTATGATTTCTCTCAGCCAGATTTTGGAAAAATAGATGACAGACGACACTGAGTTTACGTTTTAGGATTTAGAATGTCGGTTCACAGTAAACCTTTAAGTTTTAGAGTATAGACCAACAAAATCAACATTCTGAAAAGGCTTTGAGAAGCCTAGCCTGTATTCTTGCCTATAGGGTTGGCCTATTTTAGTGTAAAATTTTCTCCTTTTGCCCAGGCTCCCAAGGAAAGTAAATTGATTGGAAAATAAAGATGTTAAAGGTTAATGGAGCAAGTGTGGTAGCTTTATGAGCACTGTTAGCAAGCAAATGAAATCTGAGCACTATGAGCTTTGAATCCATTTATTTCTTTTAAGTGCACTCGAGAAAGAGAGTTCTGGGCTTATATCAGACAATATTAGTATGTACTTATTTAGAGAGGCTGCCAGTGCAATGATAAACATCATGATATTCACATCTGATGTTCCAAAGTAATATTAATGAAACACCTTCTACAGAATGTCTCAGAGAGTGTCTGATACAGAGAGCTATGCTCACCACACAAATGTAAACACCCAAGTGGTATTCACAGAGCTATACCAAGAGAGGGTCCCACTCACTCTATAGCATTCTGTCAAAGAAAATCAAGTTTATCTAATCTATGAGTTCTGTGATTGCAAGTATAGGATAAGGCCATATCATTTGCAAGTAGATCTGTTATCTCAAAACCAGCAGTGGTGTGTGGGTGTGGATGTGTCTGTGCATGGTGAGCTGATTATAATTTCACACTCTTCTTTTTTTTTTTTTAATTTCACACTCTTCTTAATGAAATTTTGGTTACTTATCTCCCTTCAAAGTCATTCAACAAGAGAGAATGTGCTCACCCCAGTATCTTGCCCCTTTTCGCTGAGCAGGGAGATGAGTTTGTACGGCAGTGATCTGCTCTGGTCACCAGTCAGGTCCTTCAGGGCTACAGTGGCCGTGCCAATTAATCTGCAGGTGAAACAAGAAAGCACACAGTAACCTAAGTGAGAGGCGTGCTTCTACTTTCTCAGCAGACCTCCTAATTCCCCTCCTATTCGTCTGCTCTCATTAAAATCACTCATAGTGAAATAAATTTGGGGAATTTGGGCAGTAAACATCACTTTTCCATAGCAGGTAGTCATTTTGAGAGTCTTCCTATGGTGCCTATGAAATTTCAAGTCATGAATGAGGTAGTCACCATAAATGGGTGACAAAGACTGAATAGCACCCTTCAGAATCCAAGAGAGAAAAGTAGGACAAAATTCAGACATTCCTCTGAAATGTAAATGTAAAAAGACCTATCCGCCATGGCCCACTGTAAAAATGTCCTCCCCAGGGAGACCTGCTGCAAATAAGTTGCTAGTTTACTGATGAGGCCAACTTACTAACCTGCATACTCTGGAGCAGAATTCAGAAGTTGGATGTGCGTAATCCTCCCTGTTCCTGGACCCCGAGGGATTATGTTCAGTCTCTACTACTTACCCATCCACCTCTCAGTGCACATAACCGAAAGGTACAGAAGCTTCCATATGTCTCTACCCACCACTGTCAGGCCCCTTACAGGTAGGGATTGTTGCCTTTTCTGTTGAATACTCTCACCCCAGTGCTTGGAACATAGATCTTTTATTCATAGTTATTTACTGAATGAAGGAAAGAATAAATAAATCTACATACACTAAGAATGAACACCCAAAATGTTTTTGTAGTTGAGGAATGTGATCGAAGAAATTTATGGAACACACAACCCCTGACAGTTAGTGAATATAAAAATGTAACCTACAAAATATAGTTTGTAAATTAGCGATTATAACACACAACACAGAATGAGATTGGATGAATTGAAGAAGTTCCCTTTGTGAAATCCAGTTGAAAAACAAAGAAAGCTCAGAGGTGTGCTCTCAGTATGGACACTGGAAAAAAGAAACAGGAAGAATTTAAAAATATTATTTACTTATACTTTGCCTACATTTGCAGTGACTGATGCAAATAAATGGCAGACATGATAGCATGAATATAATTAGCATAAAAATAGAAAACTAAGCATCAAATCCTCAAAGTGATAGAAGAGATTCCTTATATCAAAAAACACAGGGTAAAGAAACCATGGTTGAGCATAAGACATAACTCTGGGCTTTTGGGCAAAAGTAATATCAATGTGTGAACATCATTTGTGAGCTGACATATATCCATATTCTCCTCTCTCCCTCGGGCCTCAGAAATGGAAGTGAATTATAGAAATGGGGTCAGTCACTCAACCACATACATCCACTGGCTCGACAGTATGAATAAGGGACTTCACTTTCTGTGAATAGGCCTATTAGACTGTACAAGATCAGAAAATTGCTATGGTACCCTGTCTCACCCAATCCACCCAATGGCATGAAGCATTGCACATGGCTTCTTGGAAGAATACATGTTCTTGGACAGAACACCACATAAGAAGCTCAACGACCACGATGGATTCTCATCTCTTCTAATATCGCAAGTAGAGTCAGCTATTGGCAATGGAAAAGAAATTCTGCCTCTAGATGGTTAAGAGTGAATATTTCAGCCCTTTTAGGTCAATACAGGAATTAGGTCTTTCAGTTGATGCTGAGAATTGATGGAACTTCTTAGTTTATAGAGTAATAGAGTAATTTCTCAGTTGAGTATGTTCACTAAGTTTGCTAGATTTTTAGAAACTGAGTATATTTTCTCCTCACTTGGATTTTAATTCCTCTGACATATTGAGGACAAGAGTCTACACATAACTCCATCGCCACCAGATGAAACAAGTACACCTCCCACACAAAGTGAGAGTCCTTGGCAAAATCTCTTCCACATCTCCGTCAGCCCCACATGATATGAGCCTGATGAGAATTTCTTCCCAAGTTTTAAAAATAGCATAGAAAGCCATGAGGTTGGCTAATTGAGTTTTTAGGATGAAATGTGAAAACTACAATTTTAAAAGTCATCTGACTGGTATTAAATGTCTAAATGAGGTACCTGTCTTGAAAGACATGGAAACACACTGGATTTTATTCCTCACAGTCCCATGATTCATAATCTACCTGTACAATTAAAATAATAACTGTACATTTGGACATGCACAGATTTGCTTTTGCTGAGGCCAAGATGACCTGAAACTCTATCAGCAGGAACTAATTCTTAGGAGAAAATAAAATATAGCACACTGGGACAATACTGAGAGGGCTGGCCTGCAGTTGGAGCAGTATTTCTCAACCTTGGCACTACTGACATTTTGAACTTGACAATTCTTTGTTCTGGGGGGCTGCCCTGTGCTTTGTCAGATGTTCAACAGCATCCTTGGCCTCAACCCCCGGGCATCTCTGGACCCTGCCAATCGTGCCCTAGTGGGCAAAATCACCTCAGGTTGAAAAACACTGGGGTAGACAATTTCTGTTCTTGCCCTAACTCAGTGTCCCAACTTCCTTCAAGTCGTAACCACCAAGTCACCCAACTCTCTGAGCCCACTTCGTTTTCTGTAAATAAGTGGCGTGAAGTAAATAATTTCTCAGACCCTTAGCTATTAAAGTCTGTGGCTAGGCTTGTACATGTGATATTTTCTACAGATATCTATGTAGAAAACTATCTCATGTTAAATATTTCTTTCTCTTAAAATTCTTGTTCATTGATTTAGGAAAAATATATCCTAAAATATGTCCATGTTGGACAATCCAGAACATATTGGCCTATGTTCTTGTGGTCAAGCTTAAATTCATACGGTGTCAGGGGAAAGGTTAGGCCAATAACAGAACTATGGAACACCAGGTAAGACAGGAGGGAGTGGAGCCTTGTGCTAACTGGAGAGGTAGCCTTGTGCTAACTGGAACAAAGCCCACCCGCTGGCCCTTCATGGCCATGAATGGCTCTACATCCTCTGTTCTGACTCAACCACTACGTGTAGATTTCCCTTCCCCCTAAGAGGCTGAGAGACAGTGATGACAGAGAGTGGACGAGGAATGGAGTAAAATAAAAACAGCCTATTATAAACTCACACTTCAATTCCTTCTTTCAGAAACTCTAGCCCCATTTCTTACAATTTGTTTGTTTTCATCATAAAATTCTGATGCTTTTGTGTTTGTATGTGGGAGAGGTGGCTTAACAGAAAACTTCACTTTCTTCTTTTCTGAAGTAAAGACAATGTGTTAACATGAAAGCCTGGGAAGATTTTAATCCCCCCAAATATTTTTAACGGCTAGGCTGAGTTGAAATAAAATGCCAACAGTAACAACTTCTAAACTTTCATTGTGAATTGGAGACAGCGCCCCCTATAGGCAAGTCTGAGCTCCGCAGGACTCCGAGGGCCGGCCAGCCTGGTGTGGGCTGCTTTCTGTGATGTTGCCTCGCTACAGATTACTGTGAGAGGCTGGGAAATGATGACCTGACCTCCTACACAGGGGACAAGAGCAGTGCAGCCGGACCACAAGCCAGCTTCCTTTAAAGGAGGTGACACTAAACCAAAAGCCCTTTTTCATTCCTATTGCTAACACTATAAATATGCTAACAAATTACAGTGTGACAGTAGTGCGCACAGTTTGCCCTGAATTTGCATGGAAAAATAAGAGTCTCCCTGTGGACTTCAGCCAACACTAAAACAGATGGACCACGTCTCAAAAGGAAACTTTACAGTGGAAGAATCTCAGGGCCCTTTAGCTTTGTTTGCAGAATTAATAAGCTGCAGATGTATTCTGAAGTGAAGAAAAAGCCAGTCTTGTTCTTATCCCTTACAGTTCTTGAATCTCTAGATAGTCTTGAGTTGGGTCTGTGACATGAAAGTAATTCTAAGCAGTGGAATTGAAAACTCGTCAACTTCGTCAGGCAAGGGTTGGTTAAGAACTTCTCTAACTTGTTAAAACAAAGTCTAGTATGTTTAAAAAAGAGAAAAGGGAAATGTTCTCCCTATTAGCATAGACCCAAACAGCCACATGCCACTGTGGTGAGTAAGGGCTTTGCTGGCTGAGTTCATGAGAGCTCACATATATCAAGTTGTTCTGTGCAGCAGGGACACAGCCCACATGGATTACTGGAGGAGGGTTTACTGGAAATTCCTTTGTGAAGGAAAGGAAAAATACATTGGACTCTGGAAAGCAAATCACATGCACTGTTTCTGCCCCTAGAGACTGCAGCGTGTCTCAACTTTCCATCCTCTATGAGGGCATAACAATCCCCAACTGGGCTGAGGACAGATACTTCTCCAAGCTGCTCCCAGGTCCCCTGTAGAAAACCTGAAAGGGTCAGTCATGTCCACCCTTTGAAGCATTGGGCTCTCAGCCAGCTGAGCTTTGTCATTTCAACCAGGCCAGAGTGGTCTTGGGGTTCCCTGGCTGGGCCCCATCACCTACCCCTACACTTATTCCCCAGGGCCTGTATCTGTCAAACTCCTCCCCACCCCACCCCCACTCATACCCCCAGCTGAGCCCAAAGATGGGAGAGGCAGGCTTATACCTTGCTTACAACCAGATGGGTTGGAAAAGCTGGGGCAATCATGACAGCAAGTCCTATCACAGGAAGCTGTGGATAAGCAAAAAACCCCTCAAATGGCATCTTCTGGGTCTCCCAGTGAAGAACCCTCCTGAGTCTCCCAAGCAGCCCACCTGGCCCTTTGGATTAGCTCATACACCGTGGTTCCCCAGAACTCCCTGCAGCAGAATCACCAGGGCAGTTACAGATTCTCAGGACTCAGAGTCAGACTGTGTGTTAGTTCATTCTTATACCCAGGAAGTTTGAGAAACAATGGTCTAAAACCAGTGATTCTAAGTGGGAGCAAGAAAAGTAGAGGGATGGGTGGAGGGTGGGTCAGGGCAGGAAAGGCAGTTGGCAAAGCTAGATCTGGAGGGAGGGAGACATGTACGATTTTTATATTTTATTTTTTTTTATTTTTTATTTTTTTCATGTATGGTTTTTAAAAGTACCTTCAATATGATAACACACATTCACATTTGATAATTGGGCACAGAAATCCAATTATTTAATAGAACAAAGTAGTAAGCAAAACTTGAATAAAATCCACTCAGCAAGCCTAGTTATCTGTACTTTTCCTGTGGCTTTCCCTCCTTACTCCATACCAGGATTGTCAGAGAGCCTTGGGGCCTTTGTCCTGTTCATCAAATGTAGAAACACTGGTCCAAGATGTGACTCCCAAACCTGGCTGTGTATCAGCCCCCCTCTGGGGCTGGGCTGTGTTCTGTACTTTTCACAAACTCCATTCCTGGGTTTTGGAATCACTGACCTGGTCTGGGGCTGTGGCAGGTTTTTTTAGGATTCAGGGCTGGCAACAACTCCCTTTTTTCCAGTCCCTCCCAACCCTGCTGCCTGTGGCAAATGGCGTCACTTTAACCAGAGAAGGAACTGAGTGGAAGCCAAAGCCTCTGCAACAAAAGCTCTCTGGATCAGTGAGGCATCTTGGCCAGAGTCAGTCACTTTGTGGCTGCAAGGAGGTCAGCTAGCCTAATGCCTGGCATGCAGGCTTTGCTCAATAATTAGCTCTGGAATAAATGACTGTAACCTGCTATATTGTTATTTTCACCTAACCAATTCTCCTGTTCACTCAGTCCTCAAAGCTCTGAATCTGTGCTTGCCTGTTTTAACAGTGTAGGGGAATACCCAGGCTCTGCCTCTGTCTAATTCCCCCAGCCATTAGAATCAAGGTAGTAGCTTTCATGTATTCACTCATTCATTCACTCATTTATTTACTCATCAAGTACTTGGACCTAACAAGTAAAGGAGACAGAATAACAGTGATTGAGAACTTGGAGCTATGCAGCGCTGACTAATGCAGACTCCTCCTCATACTAGAGGCCGTATACAGGTTGTTTACTTCTCTGAGTCTCAGTTTCCTCGTCTGTAAAGTGGGGATTATAGCAGCTACTACCTAACAGTATTGTAAGGATGGTGCAGTAAGTGCTTAACAGTCATTTTTTTTTTTAATTTCAGACACTACTCTAGTAAAGGGGATCCAAAAGAAGCATGTGATGCCAGCCCAGTACTTACAGGGAAAGCTGGTATGAACTCAAGCCTAAATCACAGGAAAGTGGGATATCTATGCAGGGATATGGGTAGGCAGGCAGGAATGAACAGATGAGAACCCTTTTAACTACCCACATCCATTTCTGTGCAATCACTGTGCAAAGTTCTTAAAACCAGCCCTTTCTACACAAAACAGCTCCCTCCCCAACCTCAATGCTGTGCATACCAAGAGTTTCTCTGGAAAACAGTTTTTATTTTCAGAATTAGACCAGAAGTAAACTTCAGCTATAGCTGAATTCTCATAAGATCCAATTAATGGAATCTGAATAAAGTTTTTAAGGCCAGAGTTTTCATAAGATAGATATTCCACTATAAAACAGACTCCAAAATAATTCCTTATGCAAAAACCCTACCTAACCAGTACACACATATACATATGCACATATGCACACATACACACACACACACACACACACCTCTCATCATTTTCTCCTCTTTTTCCCCTGCTTTATTTTTCTTCATCGTTACTGATCACCATCTGATATGTTCCCTCCTCTCAGATATAAACCTGATAAAAGGCATGGAGTACTCCCAATGCCTAGAGCAATGTCTGGCACGCATAGGCATTAGTAATTATTTGTCGAATGAATACATTAATTGATACGTCACTGAAGATAGTCCAATAACCTGGCAAATGACTTACAAATTGTAAAGCTTCCTCTCCTAAGAGATGGTCCTCCAAGTGCAATTAGAGGATAATTATAGCTCTTGTCATTATGAAATGCCTTTCTCTTTCAAGTCTCTCTAGGTGTCTTTCTCCAGGGCTGTGGTCCCCCTTTACTTACTCATGAGATGTTAAGGGATGCCCGCAGGACTGTGGCAGCTACTTAGCAGGCCTCCCCAAATACGGGGGCTCAGCCTTAGCACCCGGAGTCAGCCAGCCCAAGCCAGTTTTGATCTTTTCATAGTTTTGCCACTCTATTGATAGATAATATGGAACTAAAGACAACCGAACTAAGAACTCCTTTCCACAGTAACTCTGGCTTCTGGTTTAGATGTCCACACAGTCTGAGAAGTTGCGTCAGTTAGAAAGCCCGCCTCAGCCCATGGGTTGTCCATCCCTCCTCACCAACTACAGGGGAAGAAAGCAAGGTGGTGGCTCCACCTAAACAAATCTCACTATCATGTGTACATGTGGTGATGTGAGAAGTGAGCCTCATTGCTAGGAGAAATAAAAGTATAAAAAGACTGAAGACAAGGTCTTCTATATACCAGGAAATGAAAATTTCTCATAAGCCATACCATACTTCTCCACTAAATTAATTCCATTCCAAACCACATTCTCTGTTTTCTCTAATAAAAAACGAAAACAAAACCTCCAAAAAACCCCACAAACCTTTACTCAGGGAGTTCGTATATTTTGCAACCCAAGCTTGTCTCTTTTCCTTTTCTAATTCTGTATCCCCAGGTCCCACTTTGTGTGCAGGCGTGTGTGTAGCTCTAGACTCCCATCTGCAGTCCCCAACCCTGGGAGACAACTGGGACCTGCCTGACTTCCCTCTCCTTGAACTGCAGCCTGGGAATGCTCTCTAGGCATTAAGTTGGGCACTCAAAAAGCTCATTTCATTGACCTCCCCTTTCTCGGCTGTCATTATCCTATGCTGCTGGTGTTCAATATCTGAAACCATGGTTACATATGTTTTATCTTGTTTTTTGGTGCAGCAGGTGAGTGAGTACATCTAGTCCCTGTTGTATTATTTTAATGCAAGCAAATATCCAAACTATGATCACTTTAAGGACTGGAGGGGTTAAGTCACTTGCCTAAGGTCCCCACTAGTCACCAGGAGAGCTGAGTCTCTAAGCAGTCTCTGGCTCCCGAATCTCAGCTTCCAAGCATTATGATCTGCTGCCTCCCTGTGAGCTCAGGGGTAAGCCCCACATCTCTCTACAAAAAGGCAGCAGCTTTGGCACAGGCATGCGTTTCCCTTGTGCTCTGACTCCTTTATGTTCTGACTTCTTTGCAGCTTAACTGAAGTTGGAACCAGAGGGCTGTCCAGAGAGCTGGGCTGGATGGACAGTCTACACCAATGGCCCATTACTAGTGGGCCAACTATCCAATGCAAGATACTTTAGGTTTCATTCATATATTTGTATCATAAACTTTTTTTAAAAATATTTTATTTATTTATTCATGAGAGACACAGAGAGGCAGAGACACAGACAGAGGGAGACACAAGCTCCCTGCAGGGAGCCCTATGTGGAACTCAATCTCAGGATTCTATCAAAGGCAGATGCTCAACCACTGAGCCACCCAGGCATCCCTGATATCATAAACCTACTTGTTAATTCATTCAAAAAACACTTACTGAAAGCTTATTATGTGCTAGGCACTGTACTAAGCATTGGTGTTATAGTGGCAAACAAGATAGATGTGGAGCTTATAGTAGGGGAAGGGGAAGGCCAAGTGAGTAACCAAATAGATAAGAACATGTCAGATGGTAGTGAACTGAGCTAGATAAAGCAGGAATGTGGACCAGCCACATCTTTCAGTACTTATCTAAAACCCAACACAAATGTCCACATACCCAGCTGGACTCCCTCCACCCTTTCCATGCCCATATGAGCTCGCTAACAAGAAGGGCTCTGAGAAAATAAGGCAGGGAAGTGAGCTGGAGAGCAAAAGTAGGGGCAGTTCTAGGGTGGGTAGTCCAAGGTGTGGAGCCAAATGACTACATTTCACATCTACTGCAGTTAGAAGGAAAAAGTATTCCATGCAGAGCGAACAGTAATACAAAAACCCTAACTGGTAACTCTTTTTCCTCTTTGGCATGCATGCACACACGCACACACACACACATACACACACAGACACTAACATGAAAACTCATTGTAAACACCTTTCATTCCTACATTTCCAGGCTCCTGAAGCTGATTCTTCTTTAGGAACTCAAATGGAGTGACAGCAGGACCAGGATGCCAAGAGATCAGAGTCCCAGTTTCAAATCTCATCTCCACTTCTCAAGGTTATTGTGATGACCACAGGAGATGAGAATATACTCTACAAATTTATCTTGTCCACTGTAAAGCATGAGCATAAGTGACTTGTTATTCAAGAGTATAAAAATGCCTGCTTAAAACCATTAAATAAGGAGGAATTACC
Organism: Canis lupus dingo; assembly: GCF_003254725.2. Taxonomy (NCBI): domain Eukaryota; kingdom Metazoa; phylum Chordata; class Mammalia; order Carnivora; family Canidae; genus Canis; species Canis lupus. The sequence goes on from NC_064270.1 coordinate 7,797,607, forward strand.
AATACTCTGATGACTGTTCTTAATTTTTTTTGCAAAATTAGAAAGAAAAATTACTTTTACTCTAGCCAACAGTTAACGAATAATTCCACCTACATTTTGGTTCCCACAGGTGGTTTGAGGTTTTCAGTATAATGTAAAAGTCAAGAGCAAAGGCCTAGACATAAATGCTGACTCTGACACATACATACTGTATGACCTTGAGCAGAATACTATGCGTCTTTGGGGAAAACTATCACTTGCTTCATAGTGTCTGTGAAGATTAAATAGGATAATGCATCTAAAGAGCTTGGCATAGCCCTTGGCATTCCCTAAGTGATAGCTGTATTGCCTGTCTGCAGAGGGAACTCTTCATTCTTCAGTGGCTGTTAAAATCCTTCTACTCTGACATTTCAGCTAAAAATATTTCATTTTCATCACATGACCAAGAGGCACTTCTGGCTCCTTTTTCACCTTCATTCAGCCTGGATGGTTGGTTGGATGACTATGAAGTGGAGAAGAGCAGAGTCTGCACCGAATAGCCCAGCAGGCTCCCAGAGCCTGAGGAGGGACATCGCTGACATACCAGAGCAATGCTTGCATGGACTGGACCTGGCAGTCTGTTGTGGGTGTGGGCATGGGTGCACAGGCAAACCTGTTTTTTTCCAGGCTCAGAGCAGCAGATGCTCAGTGAGAGTCCTGTTTGCACAACTAGTTTCCACAGCAACAGGAATGTCAACAAGCAAGACATTCCTTAAGCTGGTAGAAAAATCCTCTGCCCCAGCCTTGCACTTTCAGGTAAAAGACAGTTCCCACACTGAACCGTGAGCAGATCCCTGAAGGCCAAATTTTTAGTAAAAAAAAGCCAAGAAAAAAAAACCTGGGGCAAAAATACAGAAATAGTTTGGACCAATATAGAGCATATTCCAGATGGGTTAATTTTTTTTTCCTGCAATGTACTCACGGGCAAATTTGAATTTGACCAAGGTGTATGCATTGTTTACTTGGTGGCCACAAGGTCAAAGTTCACAGTTCCTGGCTGATGGTGGAGAAGCATGCAGCTTAGCACAGTGAGCGCACAGACAGCACAAGGTCATTATCACCTGCACTGTTCATTTCAAAGCAGACTCAGGGTCGCGTTTCACTGGAAGATGGTGAACACCTATGCAGTGACATTTGTAGGACACAGAACTAATCTCCCAATTTAAAAGACCTCCCCCAGGACCCTGCCATAAGGGCCTAAAATTTCCATTTTGTTCACTTCTTCAGATAAGTCACCAGCTGCCTCAGTCACAAGATCACTGTTCTTGGGAAGTTCACACAGTATAAACTATTAGTTCCGTACCACCATGACCTGGGGTAGCTTCCCAGACAGCTCCTTTCAACCAGTGAGCCTCTGAAGGACTGAGATACAGGACAGGTAAATTCTGTTGGGAAAAGAATTGGCAGAGGGTGCAGATATGGCCCAGAAGGCAGGGTGGAGTGGGCACCCTGGTGGGAGCCTTGAAACATAAATACAGATACTGGGTGCCTGGGAGAGGTCAGGAGGAGGGAGGCCCCCTACCAGAAGCGGCGTGGGGGGGGGGGATTGAAAGGGTAATGAACAGAGGCACCTGGGTGGCTCAGTGGTTGAGCATCTGCCTTTGGCTCAGGTCGTCATCCTGGGGTCCTGGGATCAAGTCCTATATTAGGGTCCCCACAGGGAGCCTACTTCTCCCTCTGCCTATCTCTCTGCCTCTCTTGTGTCTCTCATGGATAAATAAATAAAATCTTAAAAAAAAAAAAGAAATAAAGAAAGAGTAATGAACACCAGCTTCGTATTTTGCCTGGAATTTACCTTTTTCTGGCCTGAAAATTCCCATCAAAATAATGCCACAGTAATGGCCTGCTCCTTTGGTCATTATGCTCAGCAGACACCACAACACCAAGTGCAACATATCTCTCAGCAAGATGCATGGAGCCCCAAACTTTGGAAGGACCCTATATCACGACCCACCACATTTTCTTTGTTCAAATTTAGGAAGAGAATGTCAGGATCAGATGGACTGCACATCAACTCAGTCTACAGAAAGGGACACTGAATATCCAAAATAAGTGCCAAGCTGAGGCTTCAGGTGGGGATTTGCCCTCTTCCCATGAGTGCTATTAGGGGGAACTATTGTACAGAAGTTTGGGAAAAGGCACTGTGATCAATTAATCACATCTGATATTGGCTCAGAAGGCTGTGGGGGGCAGTGGGACATGGAATTGAAGCACAGTTATATTGGAAGTATATAAAAATGTCATTAACAATATGTTCCTTCAACAAAATAGACAATAGTAAAATAATATGTAAAATGAAAAAATAGTTGATATCAACTTACTTATTTTGTCCAATTGTCTCAAAATCTTTCACAACAATTGTAAGGGAAGATGAAAAGTCCAGTGGTATACCCCTCAAGTCAAACTCCAAAATCTGTGCACAGGAAGGTTATAAAAACAAAAAAGTTGTTAAAGAGATCAGGGAGTATAATAAGATGTACAAATACTAAACACCAGGTCATTATCTTCACCAATAACAATCTTTTGAATTACTTAATTCTATAGTTAGATAGAAGTGACCAAATTCCAAACCTGAAAGCTGTTGAGAGCTGTGGGAAGGCAAACCAGACTTAGCCTCAGAGGACCTGGGGTGACTTCTGCTTCCCATTTTCTAGGCTCAGTGACTATGGACAAGTCACCAAACCCATCTCATAGAGAATTTACTTCATGTCCACCACAATTGGCTAGAAGAATAAAATGAATGCTTTCTTCGCTAAATATTTGCTCTTCCTAATCATATTATTATCAAAGAGACAAATAATCTAAAAATACATTTTCTAAAATGCATCAGCCCTTTATTTTAAGTTCCACCAGGATTAGTCTGTAGTCAGATGAGACTTTCATCTTAATATAATAAATTGCTGTTTAACGGCAAACATTAAAAAAAATCAAAACACCAGTGATGCCTTTGATTGATTATGTAATATATGAATTAAATAAAACAGTGTCTACTGATGATTTGATTCTCCTTGTAATGGGTTTGGAGTAGATGGAGAATTTGTCAGAGCTCATGTTAGAATACTAACTCCAATGGGTCTGGGTTGGCATCTCATTTGGGCTAGATTCTAGTTATAAAACTACAACTGAGAAGTTTACTTGATAAATACATTTGCAATTTAAAAAATAGATGTTGGAAACAAAATGGGGCGAGATGGGTGATGCCCTGAGAGGACATGTCTGTTTACGTCTGCCATTAGCCATATGGATTGACCAAATATAAAGACACCTGTTGGAATTACTCAAAACTTGAAGCACTAATTGTATACATGTAAGTATTTTCAATTTGTTTTATTTATCAAGTTCTGTACAAGGTGCTAGGATCCATAGTGTCCATTGGACCAACCAGACTAGCCTCTTGCTTTCACAGAACTGGCCGTCCAGCTGGCTGTGTTCTGGGTTCCAGTGAAATTTCAAAGAAGTAGAATTGCCTCGGAATTTTCTTCTTCTCAGAAAGGCATTAAAAAGGCATTTTGTCTTCACCTCACTCAATGAAAAGGCAAAGTCTTTATTTTACAGGATATTGACACTAGTTGTGGGGGTAGAGACAAATTTACAGTTGGTGGAGAAGTCTTCACAGCCTGATGACTCAGTGAAAATAACAAAGACATTTATCCTGTGCTTATCCAGGAAGGTTTGATTGGCTTTTGGGAAAAACAATGGGGCTTATGATCATCTTTTAAAAAATGAGTCAGCATAGGAAAATCTACTCAGTGGAAAGAATTAAAATTTTTACATACCTATAAATATATTCAACATGGAACTGTTTATAAAATAAAGTCCACAGTGGGAGAAGTGAAGAAATTATAACCCTTCTATAGAATATTGCATAGTATTAAAATATTTATGAATGGAATGATATGGTATATGCTCAGAATATAATAGTAAGAAAAAATAGGATAGGAAGCCATATGTGCTATATGATGCTAATTTGCCAATTTCATATTTTATTCAATATATTTATGCAATAAACATTTATTGATATATCCCAGATGTTAACAGTAGTTAATTCTGGGTAGTGGGTACAAAGGTCAATTTTTTTATGTTGATCTGAAGCTTTCAAAATGTCTACATTAAGGATATATTACTTTATCAAAACATGAAAAACAGTAAATGTCATTACTCACCCAGACACACAAAATGTCATGTAATACACTCTTGATTAGTCACATGCAGACAGGTGTTTAAATATGGATCTTTCCTTCTGGGGCTCTGAAGATGATCTAACCCCACCCCTTGCTCTACATATATGCCCCAGACATGCGACAAGGTCACTCAGCAACCTCCAGGCTGTTTCAGGTTAGACTCAACCCTCTCACTCCAGGTCTAGGCTTTGCTCACTGCACTACTGTATTATGTCATCGTGATATATCTCCTGAACGGTTCTGCTGTCTCTGTGGCCACAAGGGAAATGGAGGGGGTGGGGGTACAATGCAGAGATTCTTCTTCCAAAGGGAAAAGCTAATCTTTGACCCAAGATGGTACATTCAGAGGTAGCTTATCCCTTGAAACAATGTTAAAAAAAAAAATCACAAGTTACCTCATTCCAGACAGGATTGAGTTCGTTGTCAACTTTCTTTGTTTTCTTTTTCTCATCTGCAAATAAAAAAAGAGATCAGTTAATTAGAAATATATTTTTTAAAGACTTTATTTATTTATTCATGAGAGACACACAGAGAGAGGCAGAGACACAGGCAGAGGAGAAATAGGCTCCATGTAGGGAGCCCGATGTAGGACTGGATCCCAGGACCCCGGGATCACACCCTGAGCCAAAGGCAGATGTTCAACCACTGAGCCACCCAGGCGTCCCTAGAAATATTTTTTGAACATGTACCATTCATTCTTTCATTAAAAGAGTGTTCCCCTGAGGGCTGACTAGTGTGCCCATATTTTCTCATTCATCTGCCTAGAGCTGGGGCTATCTGAGTCAAAGTTTTCCAAACTGAATGGCATTTTTTTAGCCTAAAATGTTTCTTCTGTGCCCAGATCTACAGGATGTTAGGGGATGAGGGACTCAAAATCATGGGAATGCTGTGATCCCCTGCCTCTCCCTCACCAGCTCCCATAGACCAAGGTTACCCAGGGCCTCCACATCTCCAGCTTATTGCAGAAAGAAGCCAACGAAGCTAACCTTTAACAAACAAGCGTTGCCATTTTATAGATGTGACTACTGAGATTCAAAGGAACAAGGAAATTCTTGTGAGCTAATACTGGGCACTGGGTCCTATATAGCCTGCAATTTCTGAAGCCCATGTTGCCTCTGCATGTAGTAACTCTCCATAGCTTCAAGAATGAGCTGGACTCCCTCCCTGGGCTTCGGCACCCGGTAATTAGTGGGTATATACTTTCTGGGACCCGCAGAGAATATAGGGTCTCCGTTACTCCAGGCTCACCTTTTCTGAAGATACAGATTTTCCTTTTCTGTATCTGAGACTGGACAGTACACCTTCCTGGATGAATAAATGTTAATCCAGCTAGTGCTTAAAGTTTCCTTGGAGAAGTCCAAAGAGCAGGGGCATCTGTTGGGTCTCTAATCCCCAAATACTTATCAAAATAAAAGCTAGTGTTTGAATACAAAAGGTTGTAAGCATGAGCTCATCTGTTTTCAGGACAAAAACAAAAAACAAAACAAAACAAAGCAGTTTTCCTTCTGTGTATCTCCTTTACTATCACATAGAACATTCATAAACTTCTGACACCAGAGGTATGCGGGGGGGTCCCCCACCAAGCAATCTTATGTGACATTGGTTAGGTGTTTTACAATTTAACTCAATGCTGACACTTACTTACGTGGAGACAGCTTCAGATCCCACAGGTTAAGGGTTCAGATGACAATAGCAAGTCCAGGCTGTCATGTGTGCTTCTGACCTAGCAGGCTATAAATCTGAGGTTCCCATAACTCCCTCATTGGGTTCAAGTAATTTGGTGGAGTGGCTCACAGAACTCAGGAAAACAGTTACTTATGTTTACTGGTTTATTAAAGGATACGATAGGGGGTACAGATGAACAGCTAGATGAAGAGATACATGAGGTAAGGTTTGGAAGGTTCTGGGCACAGGAGCTTCTGTCCCCATGGGGTTGGGAGTTCTCAGAACTCCATGCTTTTGGGGTTTTATGGAGGCTTCCTCACATAGGCAAGATCAATTATTAACTCTATTTCCAGCCCCTTTCTCCAGTCTTGAGAAGTGGTTGGCAGGGCCAAAAATTCCAAGCTTCTCATCATGGCCTTGTCTTTCTAATGACCAGTCCCCATCCAGGAGCCCACCCAGAGTCACCTCATTAGAACTAAAGATGCTCCCACTCCTATCACTTAAAAATTTATAAAGGTTTTAGCTCAGTGCCAGGAAGTGGTGGGGAATGGGGGCAGAGACCAATACAACATGTATATTTTCTATTCTCTCACATCATCTAATCTCTTTAAAAACCCCAGGAGAGGGTAGCCTGCCGGCAGGCTCAGTGGTTTAGCTCCGCCTTCAGCCCAGGGCCTGATCCTGGAGACTTGGGATCAAGTCCCATGTCAGGCTCCCTGCATGGAGCCTGCTTCTTCCTCTGCCTGTATTTCTGTCTCTTTCTCTCTCTCTCTCTCTCTCTCTCATGAATAAATAAAAATAGATCTTAAAAGAAGAAACCCTAGGAGATATGTATAATAATTTTCATCCCCCTTTCAGAGGTAAGGAAACTGAGAAGTAACATATTCAAAGTGACCCCGTTAGTAAGTGGCAGGGATAGGTTTTAAACTCCAGCAGCCTCTCCTCCAAGAGTTGTGGGACTAACCACCTCATTCTTCCAAGACCTCAGCATAATAAAGCCATGAATCACCACCCTCACTCTGCTTAGTATTAACTTTTCCACTTGAGTGACTCCCAGAGCCTAGCTGGCTTCCCTTTCTAGACTTCAGCATGACCTTGCTCATTGGCTCATGCCTGGACCTGTACTGATTAGTTCTAAATGTGGTCTTTCTATGTGGCCTATGGAACCCCTCAATGGATCTGATTCCGATAGGACCTAGAAGCTGTCCTGTCCCCTCCCACATTGCCATTTGGCCACACCCACCCCTCCTGTCATCTGATGGAAACCTCTCAATTTTGTTCTCTGGTTACAGAATAAGCAAGTACTCTTGAGAGAAAGAGAAGCCAAGCAAAGTTTAAACTGATGGAACTGGACAATGGGCTTCTTTCGATAATTGTAGCAGCTCCCTCTAAATAATCACCTACAGGGGCCTGGATGTGCATTCTACTGCCATGTCTCTAAATCCTTACAGCACCCTTGCAGGGTTAATATTCTCATCCCTGTTTTACAGACAAAGAATTGAGAGAAGCTGGTTAACTTGGCTAAGGTCATGCAGCTAATAAAAAAGAAAGCCAGACTCTGAACCTACATCTCCTTGGCTCTAAAACCTGACTGTGTGTTCACCACCGCACCATAGCGCCCGTCTGGAAGCTGTCAGAAACACTAGATAAAGAAAACACATAAATATAATATGTGTGATGCACCTGGCCTCCTAGGCAATGGCCATAGGAAAGTCTAAAGGTCAGGTTTTAGAGTACCCTGAGACTCTCTAAGACTACCTGCTCCAACACAAAACGTGACATCTGTGAGTTTTTCCGGGGAGACAGTTTACTGATCTCATCAGATTCTCACATGAGTTCATGATCTTCACAAAAGTTAGGAATTCCTGCCTTGCACAAGCATGAAATGGTACCATTAATATCCCTCTAGCTCACCACCACTCTTGCTGCCACAACCAGAGCTGGGTGGCTAGAGAACTGAGTCAGGAAGGAGTGAATCTAGATCCTGGGACTGCAGCAGACCTTCAAGGGAAAAGATAGGAAATCGTAAGACATCACATCATGTAAGTAAAGCAAGGAGAAAGCCACATGTAATTTATGGAAATTGGGCACAGGAGCTTGAGGTAGGACTCAGGTTACTGAAGGATGGTACGGAAGCAAAACTTGGCCTCTGAATCCCCAAGATTCTAGACAGGGACAAGAGCTCCAGAGAGACTGTGGAAAGAGCCAGTACCTGCTCACTTGAGTTGAATCTCAAGCTGGTTACTGACCTGGGAGTCAGCATACGAGAAGAAATGCTGCATGGGGACCTTGAAGCTGAGCCTGCTACTACTGACCCCCCTCCCCTTCCCCAATAGGGGCTGGATTGTTCCAGAGTCAGCAATTGCGGAGTGTGAAAAAGGAAGGGTCATTTGTTCATTCTTTCATCTTCAAACATCTACCCAGCACCTATTATGTGCTGGGAACTGGAGAAACAGAAGAGTATAAGATAATTCTTGGTCTTCAAACATTGAACAAATAGAGTTCACGGGCTCTTGAACAGAAGAGCCAAATGAATCTTGATACATGTTTTCAGCAAACAGCAAACAGCCCACCATGTTCCTGCCTGCTTTGTCCTCATGTTGGAGCTTCCTCCTGCCAGAGGAGGAATAATGGGAACAATGCCTCGTAGCTCAACCCATGGAAATGATCAGGCAAGGGACCTCGTAGCTCAACCCATGGAAATGATCCACTAAGTGAGTTCTTCCATAAGCATTAATGAGTTTTCTCATTCTTCTATCCAATAAACAGTTTTGAAATATCACTTTCCAGGCACTGAGCTAGACACTGTGGGAGATACAGAGATCCCCAGACACAGTTTCTGGCTTCAGGTGCTCCAACAGGGAGGTTGATGTAACTAACGATAGGTGACTGGTACAGAGAGTAGGCTGCAGTTGCCATCAGAGGGGGTACAAATGAAAAGAGGAGGTGACTTCAAGATAGCAGGTAAGACCTCACAGAGGAAGCAGAGGTTGAGCTGGGGATTGAAAGACAAGAATGGGTTGCAAACGTGGAGTTGGGAAGAAAAAGTTACTCCAGGTGGAGGCAATAGGGTGGGTGGGTCAGCCACAGGGGAGAGAGAACAGGTCATGTCTGGGGACACTGCACTGCCCAAGTGGCTGGAACCAAAGGGATGTGGAAGGGAGTAGAGGCAACCAGGCTGTGCTGGAAGGTTATGGCCACCCTGTGAAGCCATGAATGCCAAACTAAGCTTCATCTGGCTGATACAAACCACTTAGTAAAGAGGGCTTTAGACATTGGGCTTTAGGGACGCCTGGGTGGCTCAGCGGTTGAGCATCTGCCTTTGGCTCAGGGCGTGATCCTGCAGTCCCGGGATTGAGTCCCACATCGGGCTCCCTGCATGGAGCCTGCTTCTCCCTCTGCCTCTGTCTCTGCCTCTCTTTGTGTTTCTCATGAATAAATAAATAAAAATCTTAAAAAAAAAAAAGACCTTGGGCTTTATAATTCCAAGAGGTTCATAATCCCACAAGAAAAACCAAATTGCGTAACAACTCTTCTGATACGTGTCCTTGAACAGACGATCCTGTTGTGTATTAAGAACAAAGAGAACTGGCCGAGTCCCTGCAGATAGCAGGTGACCACAGACCAAGCGAGACTATTCAAGTGGAACTGTGGCTGCTCCCGGCGCTCGCGTTGGTGTCAGTAGTGCTACCCTCTAGGGGGCGCTCTCTCCAGCCAGGCATGTGCTAAATCCTGCACATTGGTCGTTTCATTTAACTTTGCCAGCAAGCCCTCCAGGTAAATTACCTCCTATTTGCAGGGGAGCAAAACAAGCCCAGAATGGTTAGGTAATTTTCCCAAGATCACAGAGCTAGGAAGAAACGCTCTAACTCAGAACTAGTGTGATTCTGTAGTCCACGCGTTCAACCACTGTTCCTCCTTCTCCTCCTCAGTAAGTAAAGATCACCCGCTAACATTAGCTCCTACCCTTCTGAAGAAACCCAGCTCAATTCATTCTGAAAAGGAGGCTCTCGTTTTATCCAAATATATGACATTACATTTTTTTTATTTTTTTTAATTTATGATAGTCACACACAGAGAGAGAGAGAGAGAGAGAGAGAGAGAGGCAGAGACACAGGCAGAGGGAGAAGCAGGCCCCATGCACCGGGAGCCTGACGTGGGATTCGATCCCGGGTCTCCAGGATCGCCCCTGGGCCAAAGGCCGGCGCCAAACCGCTGTGCCACCCAGGGATCCCATGACATTACATTTTATTGAAAGTCTATTCACACATAAATATATTAGCTAAAAAAAAGAAAAAACCTCGAAAGTAAATGAATTTCTTTCTTGTCAGCAGCCACAGAGCCACATATTTATATTATTCAATTATTCAATTTCATCACTTTTTTTTTTTTTTTTAAAAAGGTCTAAATTGCAGGTGCTAAACATCAGATGAATCACGGGAGCCTCTCTTCCCCTTCTCCACCCCTGCTCTCATCTCTAATTTTATTAAGATGACTGTTTCCTCCTATGGACAGGAATTAAATGCTTTCAACCCAGAACAGAACAACTGACTCAAATGCAGAATGCACTCCGGACCATGACTCAAGGCATTCTTTGGGACATTTCCTGTTTTTTGATAAGTCAGCCTCCCTGCTTGTCTCCATTCGCTGAAGGTCACCATTGCAGTAATTAACCTGCATGCCAACCTCTGAATGTGGTTTTCAGAGAAGTGAATAAGCATTCCTTGCCAAGCCACCCCGCCCTATTGCAGAGCCATTTCCTTTGCTGTGCTCCTGCTGCACAGTGTGCTGGACCCTAAGGGACAAGGCTGCCAAGGTCACCAGACCTCCTAGGATCAGACTGCTACGACCCCACTATGAGGGCTCCTGTGGTCGATCATTTTATCTGTCACTCCGAGAGGCTATGTGCCACTTGTTTGATCAAACTCTAGCTGTTACCATAAAGGTATTTTATAGATGTGATTAACATTTGTAATCATCTTTAAGTAAAAGAGATTATATTCCATAATGTGGATATACCTCATCCAAACAGTCAAAAACTAAGGTTTCCTAGGGAAGATGGAATTCTGCCTCCAGACTGGAACAGAAATCCTACCTGAGAGGAGCCTGGGTGGCTCAGTCGGTTAAGTGTCTGCCTTCGGTTGAGGTCATGATCTCAGGGGCCTGGGATTGAGCCCCTGTATCAGGGTCTCTGCTCAGCAGCCAGTCTGCTTCTCTCTCTTGCTCTCACTGTCTCTCAGATAAATAAATGAAATCTGAAAGAAAGAAAGAAAGAAGAAAGAAAGAAAGAAAGAAAGAAAGAAAGAAAGAAAGAAAGGAAGGAAGAAAATCCTGCCAGAGGCTCCAGCCTGCTGGCCTGCCCCACAAATTTCAGATTTGCCAGTCCCTATAATCACATGAGCCAATTCCTTAAAATAAATCTCTCAATCCCCTTCTCTGAACACACACGTGCACACATACACACACCGGTACAGGTTCCATTTCTCTGGAAAACGCTAAAACAAGGAGCAACACCAAGTTAGTAATAGTAATCTACAATGGTAACACTTTTTCAGTGCTTCCAAAGACACCCCATCTCCCTGATCCTTGCACTCCTGCAAGAAAAAACACAGGAGTTGGCCCAGTTCTTCAGACTGGACTTTCAAATCAGTAAACTCTCCAATTCTTTGAACTGTTATCTCAGAGAGACACAGGCTCAACCACTGAGTTCAGAGTCCCTCTTGTATACCCCGGGAAATTTAGACTAGATGATCTCTAAGTCTTCTTCCAGGTTTTGTGGATCATGTGCCTTATGAAGTCCCTCAAGTCCTCACTGGCTAGATTGCTATATCTTACTGACATGACCCCAGGAGCAGTGGGGGTGCCATTTACAAAGCTCCCCTAAGAACTTAGCTTTTTGGTAGGCAAAGTAGATCAACAAGATCTCTAGGTCCAGCCATGCATCTAAACTTGACCTTCCATTTAGGAATACCTCTTCATTTTCTCAGGGTCCCAGGTTATGGCCCCTTTGTCTTACGGAATATTCACAGACAAATACAAAATCACCCACTATATGGCCTAGAATATCACAGGTCCCCTGAAGCCATTCATGCATAGCTAACAGTCATTAAGTGCTCTGAACTAGTCACTGTTTCCAGTGCTTTTCATGGAGTGTCTCATTAATCTTCACAACTACCCTAAAAGGTAAATTCTATTATGATCATCCCCAATTACAAAAGGAGAAACCATGACACGGAGAGGTTAAGCAATTTGTCAGAGGTCACACAGTTAGGAAGTGGTGGAGCTGGGATTCAGACTCCAGTAGACAGAGACACAGAACAGTTGCCTGAGTTGGAGGATTAAGACCAGACAGTGACTCCTTGAAGGCTGGAATTGTATTTTATTAATATTGTTATTTCACTCATAGTAATTTCTCCATGATTTGAGTGAATTGACCTTCATAAGCTCATGGAAGTATTACTACTAGGGTAACTTTAATAATTAAGTGAGGAAATGAATAGCAAGTGCTCAGCACAGGGCCTAACACACAGGAAGCACTGAACTAATAGGAGCTATTAATTTTCACTATGGCACCTAGGCAGCATGCCCTGTGTGCCCCACAGACTTTCCCAGACTGTGGAGTCTCCCTGGAGGGCAGGATCCAGTGACCAGAGAAAGAGCCCTATTCTGCTAGGCACAGCCCTGCTGGAGCACTTCTCTCACATGGCTCTGTTCCAGACCTCGCAGGCCTGCCTGGGGCAGCTGGCATAGGGGCAGTGGCTGCTCCTCCCTGGCAGTCAGCCTGGCAGCCACCAGCATCTGGGAGAATTTTCACAGTAACTGGACGGCAGGGAAGGTCCAGCAGGAGACTCCACCACCCTCAGGACCTAGAGGGACCTAGGGGGAGCACAAAGACATATATGGCCCATCCAGTTCTACCCAGCTAAAGGTGTATTTCTGACTTTTTGCTTTCTAACCCCGGCTGCCCTACTGCTCTAGGATATGTTGTCAAACGGGTTCTGGGGAAGGCATTTTAGCCAAATGGCAACTATGATACAAAGCAAGGCTGTTCTGTACATTTCTGAAATAGTCACTGATACTCCTGATAAACAGAAACAAAAGGCACACAGGGTTACTGCTCTGCTTTCCATGCCCCATGCCCCACTGGCCTCTGCAGTTGCCCTTACAGGCACACAAGCTCTTAAAACCAAATCCTCCAAGGGAACTGAAGTGAAGCCCAGTCAATCTGAACAACCCATACAGAATCTACTTCCTAAAATCTGACCCTGAGAGTGGTTGTGTTCCAGCTCCGCCAACTGCCAGGACTGCAGGTGAAGGGCTACCAGGCAGGACAGGCATCTGGATTGGCTGTCTCGGTGGAGAACTGTGTGACTCTTGGGCTTGTTCGTTTATTTTGCATGTGAGCATCCATTCTGTGCCAGGCACCTTACTTTTCTTCTTCTGTTTTTTTTTTCAAAAGATTTATCCATCTATTTGGTGGTGAGGTGGGGAGGAGGAAGAGAGAGAGAGAGAATCTCAAGCAGACTCTGCTGAATGCAGAGCCCAATGGGGGCTTGATCCCATGACCCATGAGATCATGACCTGAGCAGAAACCAACAGTTAGAGGCTTAATCAACTGAGCCACCCAGGTGCCCCAAGTGCCAGGCACTTTAAACACTATCATGTCTAATCCTTAAAACGGAGGTATTAGTATTGCTGTTTTATGGATAAGAAAACTGAGAGTGATGTTAAGTGACTTGATCACACAGCCAGTAAGTGGCAGAGCTGGGCTGCAGCCCCACGTCTGCCTCATTTCCAAACCCGTACTCTTAACCTCTACCAAGGGCACCACTTACCATCTGTGTGACTTTGAGCCAGTTATCCAACTCTCCGTATACATTTCTTCATTAATAAATATTGGTACCTAATATCCAGGAATAAGAGCTACCATTCACAGGACTCATAGTACACCAGGCAATCTTCTAAGGGCTTGGTATAGGTTACCTGTTACTATTAGCATCCATATTTTGAGGCGTAATGCAACTAAGCTGCTTGTGTAGGGTCTCCTGCTAGTAGGAGACAAAGCCAGAATTCGAATGTTGGTGTTCTGGCTCCGAGCCTTTTAACCTCTCCTTCCTCTGCCTGGTATGTTTTTGAGACAATTCGCTAGAGAATGAATGAAGGCTGGTACTTAGCAAATTCACTTCCACCCCAGCTTGAGGAGATGGAGAGTTCCTAGAGTTCCAGAAGGGCCTTCCAAGGCCTGAGTACCCTGTAAATGAGGATGAAGACACCCACCTTGCATGGCTGTACTGAGGATCAGATGAGGAAACGTGAATGTGTAGGACATAGGGGACACTGTTTTGTGTTGGATCAGGATCAGAATCATAAACTACCTCCATCAGACAATATGAAGAGGATCCAGTTCCTCTGCCCTCCCTGATTCCAAGAGATAGTATCAAGAGAAAACAAAATAGAGAAAAGAATTTTGAAAATAAGCACAAAGCCTGAGTCAAAGTCTTAAGAATTCAATTCCATACCTTTTAGGCAACAAATTTCTAGTTGAATTATGTTGAGCCTCAGACCCCAGTGTCCCATACTAAATAATCTCTTTAAGTGGGATTTTTGCCATCACCAGCAGTTTAATCTACTGCCCCCAATTCCCCTGCCTGTACTGGGGATGGCTTTGACCTCTGGGCTCTTTAGCGAGCTCGGCTGGTCAGCTGCCACAAGGTATGAGGAAGAGCTGGGAATCAGTGTCTAGGATGGAGATGGAAGTAGACTTAACCAAGAGAGATGCCAAGCACAGAGAAAGCCAGACATACATACAGTAATGGGAACTTAGTCTCAGGACTGGGGTTCTAGTCTCTCCTTGCCTGGTCCTGCTGACCAGCTTTGGCTGCTCCTGACCCCTCTGAAGCTCCATCTCCCCATCTGGTAAATGAGTATACACAATCTGTGCCCTGGACCCCTGCTACACTTGTTGTGAAGGATGGCTGTGGTCAATCCCAGGGCAGGGCTTTCCACACTGTAGGTACCCTGGTGGGAGGCCCCTTCTTCAAGCCGTGTCACACAAGGGAAGCCATCCTAACATGTCCAGCACACTGGGACAAACCAGAGGGGCATCTGGAGCCCCAGACAAGACCTCTGAGGCCACCAAAGGTGTCAAGTCCACAGGCACCAATGCCCCAGGCCCTGGCATTACTCTGGCTAGATGCCCTCAGGGCTGATTTTGCTCAAGGAAATACAATGAGAAGGAGACGGAGCCTGGATGTCAGCCACCAGGTCTGAGCTCGGAGCCAAGCCGGTCTGTGTGCATTACCCTCGGTGGGCTGAAAGTATACAGGGGCCGAGACGTGGGGGGGCTACTCACGTCAGGGTGTTACAGTCTCAGCGGGGGGCCTGTATGTCCCTGCTCTGACTTGAACCTCTTGCCAGACCTTGACCCAGGCAATCCGCCCTCCCCACGTCCATAGAAAGAGGAACTTCAATTATAAAAAGACAGACTTCATTTTTTGGTGAGAATTAAGTGAATATATATGTAAAGCACTTGTTGTACTTACTAGCTCTCTTCAGCAATATAATCTGCAAGTAACAAAATTTTTAAAAGTTTAAATTTTCCAAGAGTTTAATCTACTGCCCCCAATTCTTCACTACTCTGAAGTCACTGACCTCTGGCTGCATTTACAGCCAGGCTGTGAGCTGCATGCGAGCAGGGGTGAGTCTGGCTAGTTCCTCGCCTGATTTGTAGTGCTGAGCACAGAGCCTGACAGAGTGCACTCCTGATCAATATTTTTTTAATGAATTTGTGTTTGAGAGAAGCAGTAGGGAGACACAGCAGCAAATGAGAGAAGGGAGGGAGACAGGGACATTTCAGGCAGTGATTTCTGCCAATCGGGACAGGTAAGCAAAAAGAAAATTTTCTATTTTTTAAGAAGGGAAGAGAGATGAGGAAAAGGATTTTTTTTTTATGTGTAAAAAATAAAATTTAAAAAAATTAAAAATAAATGTGTAAGTTGTGCTATTGGGTTGTAAAAGAGGATGAAGGTAATACACCTGAGAGCTGAGAGGAGGCGAAGGAGACTCCCCTTGCCACTCAAATATTAGATTTTTAATTCCTTTCATGTAATACATTAGAGTTTTAGTCTCCACTAATAAAATGGCTCTGACTCGATTATCAGAGGAATGATTCACTGCTAAGCTATGTCAGCTCTGAGCTTCTGAGTCATGGCAAGTCCTAAAGGCTTTCATTACCCTGGGGAAACTCACTCCAGGAAGGCTAAGCTTTATTTTTCTTTTTTTTTAAGTTCTTGTGTTCTTGGTATATGTTCTTCCTCTCTCAGGTTGGGTCCAAATGATCCCCACACACTGAACAACTCAATCCACTCAGAGCACAAAGAGAGCGATCATAAATTGACTTGGTTGTTTCTTTACCCATGTTGACCTCAGGCAATGCACATGGAGACTCTGCAATCAGTCCTCAGCTGAATCCTGACTGGTCCCTGCCTCAGTTTCTCCGTGTGTAAAATGAATATGATAGTAAGACCTACTCCCTACAAATGCCATGAGGATTAAATAAGACAATATGCAACAAGTGTGGGCACAGTGTAAGTGTTTAATAAATAGTGGTGGTGGTAGAGCAAGTGGTTGGTCCTCAAGCTCTCTCCCTCTTAACCCCCACATGCCAGAACCTCAGGAAGACCCAAGGAGCAATGAACACTTAAAGCATTTTCTATGTATGTGCTTAACTTTTATTTATGCTAAACTTTACTTATGCTATGGGATTGGGCTGCTGCCCATTTTGTAGATGGGACAACTGAGGTATGGAGAAGCTGGGCAGCTGTGAGTGAGAGGAGGTCCTGGACTCCTCACCACTGTGGCTGTCCTCCCGCTATCTGTGCTACATGTAGCTGTGTACATCTAAATGAATGAAAATTAGAAAATATTTAAAAATTCAGTTCCTCAAATCACACTGGCCACATTTCAGTGATTAGCAACCATGTGTGGCTCGGGGCTACCATAACATACAGGGCAGATCTCAACCATCTCCACCACCCTAGAAGTTTCAGTGGATGGTTCTGAACTAAATAATTGAGCACACAAATAAATGACTGCTGAATGAAGTAAATAAAAATGAGTAAAACAGTATTTTATTTTCACCAAACTGACTAGTTGTTTTGACAAAATATGAACCCAACCTAGACCTGTTTTCTAGTTCATAGCTTCACCTTGGGAAAGGAGAGCATAAAAGTCTGGCATCAGCTGTCCTTGTTTGATTTGCAAACTTCTTATTTCCTTAGTCCTTGACCTAGACCATTGATTTTTCACTTTGCTACATGCAAAGAGAGCCAAACTTCAAGAGGTGAGGTCACAGTAAATATCTATTTTTTTAAGTTTATTTATTTATTTATTTTTAGTAATCTCTACATACAACGTGGGGCTCAAATTCACGGTAGAGTCAACACGCTTTAACAACTGAGCCTGCTGGATACCCCTGTAAACATCTATTTTTAGTCCAAGTACTTTAAATACATCATCTCGTTGGACTTGTATAACCTTCAGAGGTAGGTCTTATGCCCACTTTACAGCTGGGAAGACTGAGATTCAGAGAACTTTCTTGCTATTAATAACACCAAAGCCCTACTATCATGGTCAGAGGTAGACTGGGGCTCCCCTGCCTTCCAGCTCCCTTTGGGATGCAGCTTAAAGGATCCCAACCAGCCAGTGGAAATTCTGAAGTATTCAAGATCAGTTTTGTAGTTTGTGGGCAGGCGGATCTGGTCCCTCAGGCCTGTGAGACCCTGACCGTTACTGGTAAGACCGCTTGACCCCTCAATTCACCATTGACCCCCTGAACTCAGGACTGACCTCCTGAACTCAGGAAACTGTTAGAAGTTTCTGCCTATCAATTTCATCTTTTAGAAGCTAACTAATGAGGGGCACCTGGGTGGCTAAGTCAATTAGGTGTCTTTGGCTCAGGTCATGACCCTGGGGTCCTGGGATCAAGTTCTGCATCGGGCTCACTGCTCATCGGGGAGCCTGCTTCTCCCTCTCCTTGCCACTCTGCCTACTTGTGCACTCTCTGTGTGTGAAATAATCTTTAAAAAGAAAAGGCAGCTAACTAATGAATTGCTAAAACAAGAAAAGAAACATCTGAGGATCTGTAGCAAATCAACCAGAAAGTAACCAACAGTTACCTCAGTTTCCCTATAATGTCAAAATCCTTCTCTGAATATTCATCCCAAGCCCTAATGAAAGGAGCCTCCCACATCTTTGGAATTATTTCCATGGTCTCCTTATTTGTACAAATCGAGGATGACATTGAGAGGTGACTCCACATGGTGTAGTCTCTGTCTATAACTCACTAAGGAGGGGACCCACTTTGGTCTGGTAACATGACCTGAGTGAATGAGGTGAGGAGCTAGATCCATTCATTCAATAACTATTGATCACCTACCACCTGCCAAGCACTAAGCTAGGTGCTAGGGAAAGAGACAACAATCCCTGACATCATGAAGCTTACTATCTGATGGTTAGGCAGACAGAAATCAAGTAAGTCAGCAAATATATAACTGTGTATTCCAGTAGGAGCCATGAAGGAGTACACAATGTTAGAAGAGACATATACAGAGGGTTAGGACTTCTGGTTCCAGCCCTGCCCTGGGGAGCCCAGACCAACCGGAAGACCTAGCACTGCAGAAGACCAATTTTCCATCTGCCTTCAGCTCTGCCATAGCTCTTGGCATGACCTTGGCCACACAGACATCAGAGAGCCAGGCTCCACTGGCTAGCTGGCCATCTGCCTCTCTCAGGCTGCTGCTGGGCCTCCGCCAGGCAGGCTTCTCACCACAAAAGGGCTGCCTTGCTGCCGGCCACTGAGGTTGAAGACTACACCGCAGACAGCTTCACTCTGAGTTACTGAGGTGTGAGCTGAAAATCCAAATCAACAGAGAGTTACTAGGAATCTACTATGTTCACATCCAGCAGGATGATGATTATGAAAACAAAACCACACCAGAAAATAAGTGTTTGGCAAGGATGTGGAGAAATTGCAATCCTGTATGCGGCTGGTGGGAATGTTTGTAAAATCATGCAGTCAGTATGGAAAACAGTGAGGTGGTGGCTCAAAACATTAAACATAGAATTGCCACATGACCCAGAAATTCCACTTCGGGCTTTACACCCAAAAGAATTGAGAACTCAAGAAGACTATTTGAACGCCCATGTTCAAAGCTACATTACCCATAACAGCCAAAAGGTGAAGCAATCCAAGTGCCCATTGACGGGTGAATGGATAAACAAAATGTGGCAGGTACATACAGCCACTGTAAGAGGAGAAAAAATTCTGACACCTGCTACAATGTGGATGAACCCTGAGGATATTATGCCAAGTGAAATAAGCCAGTCACAAACAGATAACAATCATATGAGGTACACAGTCAAATTCACAGAGAGAAAATAGAATGATTGTTGCTGGGGGCTGGGAGTGGAGGTGGGGGATGAAGAATTATTATTGAATAGAGTACAGAGTTTCAGTTTGAGAAGTCGGAGAAAAAGTTCTGGGACTGAAGGTGGTGATGATAGTACCATGAATGTGCTTAATGCTACTAACCTGTACACTTAAAAATGGTTGCAATGGTAATGTTTATACCATATACATTTAACCACATTTAACCACAAGTAAAACAATAGCAACAAAGAACCTATCATGTGCCTGGTGGAGAAGTTACAATGCACTGTCACAAATGAATCAGGCATTGGCTCTGCCTTGACCTGCTTGTGCACCACAGCTACCAGGCATCCGATTTCCTGATCTAAGCCTGGACCACCCCTTAGATGTCCCCCAGGATTTTGATGCCCCACCCCAGCAGTGGGGGGAAGGAGTGGGGGCACAAAGAGGAGAGGAAGTGGGTGTTTGCCATACAACTACAGATGGTCTCTGATTTGGGATGATACAATTTAATTTTTCAACTTTATGATGGCCCAAAAGCAACATGCATTCAATAGAAATGAACTTTGTAGTTTGAATTGGGATTTCCTGGGCTAGCGCTATGCAGTATGATACACTCATGCATGGTGCTGGGCAGGGGCAGTGAGCCACAGTTGCCAGTCATCCACACAATCACAACTGATACACTTACAACCATTCTGCACCGTACAGCCATTTGGTTTTTCACTTTCCGTATAGTATTCAATACATTACATAAGATATTCCTGTAGTAAGTACCTTTATTCTTTATTACATATATATATATATATATATATATTCTTTATTATAAAACAGGCTTTGGCTGTTTGATCAAAGCCATCATCTGGCTTGTCCAGATGATGTCAGCTAATGTAAGTATTCTAGGTATATTTAAGGTAGGTTCAGCTAAGCTATCATGTTCCATAGGTGAGGTGTATTAAATGTATTTTCAACTTATGATATTCTCAACTTATGATGGGTTTATTGGGATGTAACCCTACCATAAGTCAAGGAAGATCTGTATTATCTGCCAGACACTATGATAGTGTTTTAGATATTTTATCATTGTTGATCCTTACAATGTCCCTATGAGGTATGTATCATTCTCCTCATTTTATAGACTAATAAAGACTCAGAAAAAAAAAATTTAGTTCCCAATGACAAATTCAAGAGTGAAACTTAGTCTGCCCAATCCAAAGCTCATCACTTTACATGTATTGTGTTGTTTACTAAAAGAGGGCAGCTCTTTTAGGGGATAGAGTAAGGTTGTTCAGAGAGTAACTTAAAGATGGCAAAGCAGGTCAAATGCCCCAGCTGGAGGGAGGTGGGCCAGAGAGTTGATGGTCTAGGTCCTCAAAGCTTATCCTGTGTAGTAGAGGCATCTGGGATACCTGCCTTATGCATCTGTATCTCTTGGCACAGCTAATTGGACCAGGGGTGAACACCTGACCCAAACTGAGCCAACTGGTATTTTTCTCTCAAAGAGCCCTACTAAGAGACACTGGGATTATAGGAGATATAAGATCTGGACCAAGTCACCGCTAAAGTAACCCAAAGCCCCATGCATGCTGCCAACTGTGGGGAAGCAGGAGTAAGAGACTCCATGAAGGCAGTCACTGTGCAGGGAAGAAGAGAGGCATGAGGCCCCATCGTTCCTAGGGGAGAGAGAGCGAATGCCACCCTGCTTGACATGATTCTGACTCCTGTGGGACCCATGATTTAGATTCTGGGAGATTTCTCTCTAGCTTTGGGGGTAAAAAAAAAAAGAAGAAGAAGAAGAAAAAGAAAAAAACCACACTTTATTTAAGTAAGCTTGTGGGTATGTGTTCCTTGCAATTAAGCAATTGCTGGCCATGACACATCACCTTCCAGGTGGGACAACCGGGTAGGGCGAGAAGGACTTTATATGAATGAGATCACAGCTCAGCTTGGTTAGAAATGCTCCCCATTGGCCTTTGGGAAAACAGCAGAATTTGTCTTCCCGGTCACTTTCTATTTCTCTGCCTTTCTTTGCCCTCTTAGTGGGCATCTACCCTCCTATCCAGGTAGCTCATGTTCTCATACTGGCCTCCTGCAGAGAAAAACCCCAACTCAACCCTGAACTCACCTACAGAGTACCACCACCCACCCCCCCAGCTGGAAGGAAGGCAGTCTGATGTCCCCATTTTTATAGAGGAGTGTGAGGAAGGGTGACCCAATGAGCCAGGTTGCTTTCTCAGTATCTTTTATGTTAGCTTCTTCCTTCTCATTCTAGCCCTGGGATGAACTCCCTCTGTCCTGCAAAGCTTTGTCTCAACCAGTAAACCTTCTGTTTTGTCACCCTGACTAGTACTAATCCGGCCTTCACAATGCTGCCTAGTGTCTCCCCACTAGTTTGTGAGTAAAGTGCAATCCCTAGCCACACTGGATTACCCTCTGTCAGCCTCACAACACAAGCTCATGGCTCCCTGGCCTTCCTGTGCTGTTTCAAAGCCTGGCATGTCATCCTCCTCCTGGCATTTCTGTGAAATTTCCTCATCCTTTAAGACCAAGGCACTGATACTTCCCCACCAAGCATATTTCTCCTCCGTCTGCTCTTACACTATAAATCTATACATCTTTTCTGGTTCATATCTCATTCTTGTGTTCTTACTAGCTGATTTCCTAGGCCTACGAGACCAAACTGTGCTAGTATATTTTTCTAGACTTATTCCTCATGTGCTCTCTGGTGCTTGGAGATCTCCATAAAAGCAAATGTTATCAAATGGAGGAAGTAAGTTAGGAGTTCCCATGTGCAATTTCCTATGTATATTCATTTAATCCTCAAAAAACCCTGCAAGGTAAATGTTATTAAGAACACTAAGCCAAAAATTTTAATTCATTTGCCCATGAGCACAGAGCAAGCAAAGAATGGGAAATGGGATTCTTATTTAGGACCCCCTGACCCCAAAGCCCAGGGCCTTTGCACTGGAATGCCCAATAGGCGTTGCAACCTATCACCTAATGCTAAGTTAGCTGAGAAAGCTTAAGGTGCCCGCCATCCAAGCAGTTGTGGCTCAGAGCCGCTCAAAGCACACTCCTACTCAACAGGACAGTTGTTCAATAGAAATTACACCAAGAATAGGCGATCATTGACATTTCGTGGTACATGCATTATTATGCCTTATAGACCACTGCACAGTTTATGTATGAATTTTCAACATAAAAGCTTCACATTTTCTTTGCAGTATCAAGAATGCAAAAAAGTACTACAACATCGATTTGGGTAGCACATGCTAGGAACTGGCTATGCTCCGCATTCAGGAATGTGCAGGGGTGCCTGGCTGGTTCAGTCAGAAGAACATGTGACTCCTGACCTCAGGGTAATGAGTTTGAGCCCCACGTTGGGTGTAGAGATTACTTAAATAAATAAACTTAAAAAAAAAAAAGGAATGTGTAAAGTGACCTTTTCTTTGCCAAGCTTCACTCACAAACTACCTTAGAGAATATTCAGTTTAATTCTTCCTGAAAGAAGGGAGATTGGCAGACTTCTGGTGATCCCTTTCAGGACCAAGAATCAATTATTTTATTGTACTAAGCTGTCTCAAATCTCCTGCCAGCTCTTGCCTCCATGGTTAACATCTGAAATGTTATTCAACATCAATGATATGCTAGGGGTTGCAGAGGATATAAAATCTCATTCCTTTTTGGCAGAGCTGAATCCCCCTGGGATGGAGAAACCCACCAGTAAACCCAAACCAGAAAAACACCAGCAACTTTGGGCATGACTGGAGGGCATGCATGTAAGTAAGAGATGTTGTAGAAGAGGGGAAGAAAAACAAACCATGTTAATTCATTTTTAAAAGGCATTTGTGGTTTTGTAAATGACTGAGAGCCTGTAAAATGTGCCTTTGGGAAGTATACCTCTGAGAGTTCCCATGCTTCATTCCATAGAGTGGGGCCACTTTCCCTAGGTGGTGATTCTCTAAGCTCTGTACTCCCGGAAGTGAGGGAAATGACTCAGTAGATCAAACAGTTCTGCTTTCCTGAGTGTTTAATAAATGCAAGACAGTGGTTCTATGAGAGTACCAGCATCATAGCATGATTGTCAGTTGAGCCTGTGGGAATCTTCCTGTTAGTCCTATGATGCATCTGGGTAAACCAAGTCACCACGTGGGCTGCTCCCCAGGTGCCTTCATAGATGACAGTGAATAAGACCCATTGGCTCTTCCCCCCATCATGCTTCATCCTACTTAAATAGAATTTCATAGCTTTTCTGCTTATTTAAAAGGTCATTTTAAAGTATTTAACTATAAATTGTCAAAGAGCAAATTAAATTTTGCTAAAAAAAGTCAGAAAATTCTCTGTTGCATAAACCCCAGCCTCAAGGGATCTCTACAGATCTACTCCCCTTCAGATAAGCCATTAAAACTCCATTTTTCAAAAGATGAAAAAGAAAGCATTCTTAGAGAGGTCAAGTGGTTTCTTAAGATTACAAAGTTGATAAGCTCTTTGAAAGGAGGTCCCAGAAATATCTAGGATTTCACTCCAAAAACATGTTCAAATGAAATAACAGGCATCTGTAAAAACAGGTAATAATATATGACAATTATTTGGTGACCATCTGAGTAATAGTCATTTCACAAGGCAATGATCTACACAAGACCAGAAGGGAAAATTCTGGCTGATGGAATGGGCGATAGCATAAGGATAGAAGGAGAAAAATGTCATTACTGCAACAATTATGCACCCTAGGAGCTGGACGTTTCATATGAATGCAATGTTGCCACATTATAAAAGCACAGAAATATTAAGGACTGCAAGAAAATTCCCTCTCAATCAATCTAATGCTAAGAGATTTGACACCAAAGCAAGAGATGAGCTAAAGGGAAAATGGAAATCCTTGGCAATTGCCAGCAAATCATCTTTAAGCAAAAAAGGGAAAAAAAATCACCACAACCCAAAAAGGCAATAACAACAAAAAAGAGAAACTGTCCTTCAGAAACACACATGTTCACAAAGACATGCACTATAAGGGGCGCCTGGGTGGCTCAGTCAGCTAAGGATCTGACTTCGGCTGGGACTGTAATCCAGGGTCCTGGGATGGAGCCCTGCACTGGGCTCCCTGCTTAGCAGGCTCCTTGCCTGCTCCCCCTGCTTGTGCTCTTTCTCTCTCACTCAAATAAATAAATAAACTTTAGTTTTTTTAAAAGATACACACTGTAAGAATGTGCACTTCAGGGCACTAACAGGGAGTTGTTGCAACAACTTTCATATTTATAGCTAAAAGTCAAGAAGGATTCAAATCAAACTGTTCTGAGTAGTTATTCCTAGGTAATAAGAGTGGCTAGAAAAAAATAAAAAATAAAAAATAAATTAAAAAAAGAGTGGCTGGGGATCCCTGGGTGGCTCAGCGGTTTGGCGCCTGCCTTTGGCCCAGGGTGTGATCCTGGAGTCCCGGGATCAAGTCCCACATCGGGTTCCCTGCATGGAGCCTGCTTCTCCCTCTGCCTGTGACTCTGCCTCTCTCTCTCTCTCTCTGTGTCCCTGATGAATAAATAAATAAAATATTAAAAAAAAAAAAATAAAAAAAAATAAAAAAATAAAAAAATAAAAAAAATAAAAAAGAGTGGCTAGAAAGAAAGAATAGGAGGAACGTGATCTTCTATTATATTATATTGCATTTTTTAATTAATAAATGTCTTAAATATTATTTTGAAACTAATCTCAGCCAGATTCAGCTTCATGGCCTGGCTTTCTGCATGGAACTCAAGAAAGAATGGCCACCTCAGGCTTGCAGGTGCTCTGGCCTGAAGAGTCAGAGCTAGTGCACCACAATGATGCAAAAAATCAAATAAGCTTAATGGTCATCATAATCTACTCCTGCACTGTGAAACATCCATGACATTCTCTCAACAGGGACTCAACTCCCAATTCCTCCTGGTTCCTACCAGGTCCTATGAAGTTCTGTAGTCAACCTCAGGAGAGGCTGGAACACAAAAGACTGAGGTCAACCTGAAACCAGTTGGTTGGCAGCACAGCAGCTCCTCTACTACAGAGTAATTTCAGTTTCAAGGACCTTGGGGTCTATACAGCCATCACCCCTAATGCCCATCACTTGGACATTCTTCTTACCACCTTGGAGTTAGAGGAGAATTGGCTTTGGCCCAACTTTACCATTTTATGTACTTAAAGGTTGGACTTTTACACATTTCAGTAAACATAGGGGCTTTCCTTCATCTTCTCACCTCATCTTTGACATCTCACTCTCCACACTCTACTTCTCAACACTGCACTGTGAAGTGCATTTAGCTTCACTGTAATAAGTATGCTGAGTTCTGTCCACACTTAATGTTACTTAGTTATATACAGTGCTCAAGACCGGGAGGCACACCTGGAAAGGATCTGCCATCACCAGTGTTTAAAACTAGGAAAGAGATTGAGGGGAAGAAATAGGCCACTTCTGTTACTGTGTCTGCTCCTGTCCCTAAGGCTCTGCCTTCCACATCTTGGTGAGAGTGATACATGGAACTATAAAATGATAGAAGTTTATAGCCAGAAGGAACCTCAAGGAGATCAGTTCCCATCATTCCACAGCTGAGAAACTAGAGCCCTGGGTGGTAACTTTAGGTCATTTAGGAAATATCAGCTAGAGTATGGGTGTTCCTACTCTGAGCTCAGAGTTGATTCTGCTGTCAAGTTGCTTGTTAGGTGAATGAATGACTGACCTCACTCCCCAGTTTGCACAACCAAAGCAGACTAGAAAAGAGACTAAAGTTTAAATGATCTAATAACTATAATTGTTTGGAGAGACTGCATTTGCCCAGTCTAACTGGTTTTCCACTTTCAGCTGACAACTTATGTTGATAGCTTCAGGCATATTTTTAGTCATTTAAAAGTTTTGACCAGGGGCAGCCCCGGTGGTGCAGCGGTTTAGCACTGCCTGCAGCCCGGGGTATGATCCTGGAGACCTGGGATCGAGTCCCACATAGGGCTCCCTGCATGGAGCCTGCCTCTCTCTCTGCCTCTCTCTCTCTCTTTGAATAAATAAACAAATAAATCTTTTAAAAATAAAAAAATAAAAGTTTTGACCAATGCATATTCGTTCCAAAAAATTTTAAGTCAGATTTCAATTCAGTGTTAAATTCTAATTCCTCTATGATCTGTATGACTTGTATCCCATAATGACGTTACCAAGTTGAATCTGATATACTTTTACATGTCTTTATGTGTCAGTGGTGAGGGTACAAACTTTTTACGTTATGTCCCTATTACGCAATTACTTCAGGGAAAAACAAAAGACTTGAAAGCAACTAATACAGGTAAGGGAACATTGTCATAACATGACTACATGACATTCACTAACCAGATTCTCAAACCACGGTGTCCTTTAAGAATTGAACTTTTGCCTTCTAAATTTGTTTTTTTTTTTTTTCTTTTTTTAACTAAACAATCATTTGACAGCTTTGGGTTTCCTTTCTTTCATCTTGCTCATCCTTATAAAGAAAGGTTGGAGAAGAGAAATAGATAAAATAGACAAAAGAAAGGAAAAAGGCAGAGATAAACCAGAAACTGGAAGGGAGTAGTTGCTTGGTTCCTGAGGAATCGAGAAATGTTTGAGGTGTGGTCAGAGGCGTGGTCAGGAACTCGGTGCCCATCAAGGCTCCTACTTTCTCTGTCTTCCCCCACGGCTCTCATCCCTCCTGCCAAGAAGTGAGCTGGCAATCTTACCAGTGACCCTGAACAAACAGAAAATGATAAAGCTCCTAAACTCAGATATTGACACATCACCCAGGCCCAAACTGGAATCACTTACAATGCTTGCGCGCGAGCCCTCACACGAGCCACTCCTGCCCCCTCCGCTGCAATTCAGCCTCGTAAAAGAATAAACTTTTGGAATTACAGTAGGCCTTTTACAGATAATTCAGTCTAAACCCTGCTCACAGTTTTTACAGAAAAGAGGACTGACATTCGGAGAAACGAGGTCATCTGCCCAAGGTTTTTCAGCAAAACCAAAGTAGATGCGCAAACTACAGACTAGTTTCGTCCAGAGCTCCTTCCTCCGTGAGCACTTTAGAAGCTACGGAACACACGCTCTCCAAGTCTGGAAAGATGAAGCGCAGTTACAAAACGGCACAAAACAATGTGAAAACAGACGAATCCGAAATAATAACTTCACTGCAGCTTCCAGAAGCCCGGGGACCAAGCGGCGGTGAGTGGGCTGTTGTGGGGAGAACCGGTGCTTGGAAAAACTTAACTGGTACTTTTCCCTCTGTCACCGACTTTTCAAACGCAGAGACGGTAAAATTGCACACCAGACGGCCGACACTAACTTTGATCCCACGCAGGCCTCCTTGAGACTTCTAATTTGAGGTCCCATCCACAAATCAACAAATCCCTACCCGGGTTTACAGAAATCACATTTTTAGAGTTCACACATCCGGTCATCGTCTGCGTCTCAAAACCCCGGGGAAGCTGAAATGCCTCCCGTAGAAAACCGGTCTCTCCCCTCACCTGCCCAGGTAACGAGCCGGCTAAAGCCAGAGAGGCTCTGCCTTCTCCGTGGACTAAGCGCCGACTGTCAAACCAGTGGGACCCACGAGAACCTAGCATGCCACGCCAGGACCCGAGAAAAAAGAAGAACACGTTTCCTTACCCTTAAAAATGACAGAAACGATAGGATCCGGTTTCCCAAATTTCGTTTTCGGGATATTGCTGGCGGACTCCACGATCACCCGCAGCATGGCTCTTCCTGCGCGCCGAGAGCAAGTCCCAGCCGGCGGCGCGGGGCAGAGCGGGGCGGAGGAGCCGCGGAGCCGAGCCGCGGAGCCGAGCCGAGGAGCCGAGCCGAGGAGCCGAGCCGCGGAGCCGAGCCGAGGAGCCGCGGAGTCTGCGCTGCTGCCCGGGAGGGCCGCGCGGGGCGGGGAAGGGGTGGGTCTCCGACCGGTCGCGGCCTGAAGGCGACGTGTGAACGGATGCCCGAAGTCCCGGGCCCCCGCACTCAGCAGCTGGGAAGGGTGGAGTGTCAAGGGCCCAGCCTCAATTCGCAACAATCATGTGCGACAAACGCAGCCGGCCTGGATGGGCGCCAGTACCTGCGGCCAGGTCCGGAGACCACCCCGACGCGGCCGCCTTTCAGCCCCAGATCGAGAAGCCGAATGGATGTGGCGTTCCACCACCCCCTTCGTTCTCTTCTGAGCTTCACGGAGTTTAGAAACTTTACTTCGTTGTGGGTTTTTTTTTTTTTTTTTTAATTTTACTTTTGCTGTGTCTTCTCATGCTGTTGAACACCTCCACTCAGCAACCACTTAGAAAAGGGTTTTAAGAAAATAAAAAATCAGTTAAAGGGTGCCCCCTGTTGCATGACAGAGGGATAACTGAGTTTATTGTAAACCCATCCGGAGGCGGTATTTGCAAAATTGGTGTATTGGGAGCTGATCTTTTGCTTTATGAAAGGATTCAGCGTTGGATTTCTTAAAAAATCCTTAAGGAATGACAGCTGGGAACTTACGTTTTCCCGGTCCATCAAAAGCTGCTAAGTCTTCAATGGAAATGGAGAATGGTTCTCCACTTTTTTTTTTCAGAGCTAACCCCCAGCAGTGTCTTCCTTTCCTTTGCTAAAGAAAAAAAAAAAAATTCAGTGACACTTATTAAAGCACAATAAGGCTTTATTCAAGGGAAGGGGACCATTGCAACAGGTATAGGGACCCCTGCAATGTAGTGGAGGAGAGAGATTGGGCTCATCTCCGAGTGCAGCATAGGTAAGTGGGAATTTATAGTCAGGGTGGGGGCCAGTGGATGCAGAATTACTAGGAAGAAACATAGGGGTCAGGGGGTTCTGGTTCAACAGACCTAACAGGATTCTTGTTGAAGGTAGATCAGGATGACCAGACATCAGTTGGGAGACCGGGAAGGATGAGAAACCCATCAGGTATTAAGAGTGATCAGATATGGAGGGTGGGGGAGTGGTTTTGGTTTAATAGACTTTTACAAAGAAGTGCACAGATGGGCCCAGGGGGAAGCCTGACTACAGTTTGCTCAAACAAAGAATCTCTGTGACCTGGAGAGTGTATTAAGCAGTGTAGCCTGATGAGTAAGTTCGCAAGAGGATGCCTGGGGTTAGTAGCCAGCCAGACCTGAGTATGGATCCCTGCTTCACCACTTCTGAGCTATGTCACCTTACAAGTTTCTAACCAACTCCCCCCCATCTATAGTTATCTAATCTATGAACTAAAGTTAAAGGTAAAGGTGTCATAAGATAAAGGTCTTAGCGTGGGTCCTTGGCACAGAGCATGCACACTAAGGCACACACGTACGCAACCAGAAGTTCATGCTGGTACGTGATTTCATAGCATTTCCTGTAATGCAAGTTGGCTTTAAATCAGGATCTCACTGTGTTTCAGAAGAAAAGCTAAAAACTTAGGGTGAAGGAGCACAGTGTTTCCTTCCACTTTTGAACACACGACGGAAAAGAGCACTTGTAAGCAAACACTTCAAGTGCATTGAAAAGGCATTGTTTATCTACGGGAATTCTGTGAGCTTCTCAACTGCTTATGTAATCAACAAATGGACAATACTATATAGATCATTGACTAAATAGACTATATTAGATTAAACGTATTTAGACACAGATTAAATAGTCTATATTTTGGTAGGATATAAGCAAAATTATGTTTATTTTGTTTGGCTGGTTTTCATCTCTTCTTTTCATTGTGAAATATATTACAGAAAAATTCTTAGAACATAAATGTGACAGTTTAACAAATGAACATCTAGGTCAATATAGAGAACATGGCCACCACTTCAGAAGACCCTCCCATATGTATCTCCACCTCCTTCTCCCAGAGATAACCACTATCTTGATTTTTATGGTAATAATTTCTGTTCTGTTCTTTTCTTTATAGGGTTAACCCCCTTGATTATGACCTTCATATGACAACATGAATTATTTTATATATTACATGACTTTTGTATACAGACATATACAAACCTATGTATATAATACACATATACCTATATTCATACAGAATGAATTCTTTGCTATATTATGACTTTTGTAGAAATGGAATCAGTATGAATTGTTTTGTGCTTGGCTTCTCTTTCTCAACATTACATTTTGACATCCATCCATGTAACTACTTTGTTTACTCTTTGCTATCTACCATTTCATTGTGTGAATATGCCACATTTTATTAATCCACTCTGCTTTTGATGAACATTGGATTATCCACAGTTTGGAGCTATTACAAAGAGGGCTACTGCTTGTGTATGTTTCCTGCTACAAATGTGCATGAGCACATTTAGGATCTAACCTAGGAGTGGAATTGTTGATACAATTGGAATTGTATCAAAGGGTGCATGCATTTCTACAGAATTAGTGGGTATTTAAAATTGTTTTCCCCAATGGTCATACTATTTAAAGTTTCATGGGCAGCATGTGAAAACTCCTGCTCATCTAGGTGGTAATGTTAGATTTTTCCATGCTTGCCCATCCGGTGACCTTGTAATAGTATTTCACTGGAGTTTTATTTTATTTTTTTTTTAAATATATATTTTATTTTTTTTAATTTTTTATTTATTTATTTATTTATTTATGAAGTCACACAGAGAGAGAGAGAGAGGCAGAGACATAGGCAGAGGGAGAAGCAGGCTCCATGCACCGGGAGCCCGATGTGGGACTCGATCCCGGGTCTCCAGGATCGTGCCCTGGGCCAAAGGCAGGCGCCAAACCGCTGTGCCACCCAGGGATCCCCTCACTGGAGTTTTAATTTGCATTTTTCAGATTACTAACATGGTTGAATACCTTTTCATATTTACCTTTCTTGATTTGTGAAGTGCTTGTTCAAATCTTTTGCCATTTTTCCTATTGAGTTCTCTGTTTTTCTTACTGTTTTTGTAAGAGCTGTTTTATGTACTCTGAATACTAGTCCTTTGTGGGTTGTAATTTTAATACAATTGAATTTATCAATATTTTCTTTTATGATTAGTACATTTTCCATATTAAGAAAACCTTTTGAGCAGCCCGGGTGGCTCAGCGGTTTAATGTCACCTTCATCCCAGGGCCTGATCCTGGAGACCCAGGATTGAATCCCACGTCCAGCTCCCTGCATGGAGCCTGCTTCTCCCTCTGCCTGTGTCTCTGCTTCTCTCTCTCTCTCTCTCTCTCTCTCTGTCTCTCATGAATAAATAAATAAAATCTTTAAAACAAAACAAAACAAAAACTTTTCCTATCTGGGATCATGAAGATATTCTACAATATTATCTGGTAGAAGCATTTTGTTTAATCTTGCACATTTATTTTTTTTTAAGATTTATTTATTTATTTTGAGACAGATGGGGGAGGGAAGGGGCAGAGGAGAGGGAGAGAGACTCCTTAAGCAGACTCTCCCTTGAGTGCAGAGTCTATTGTAGGGCCCAATGTAGGGCCCAATCTCATGACCCTGAGATCACGACCTGAGCCAAAACCAAGAGTCATACACTTAATGACTGTGCCACCCAGGTGCCCCTCATCATGCACATTTAGATTTATATTCCACTTATAATTGAGTATATGTCACGTAAAGTCAGAGGTCACATTTCATTTTTTAAAAATATGGATATTCAATTGCTCTAGTACCATTTATTGAAAAGTTTGACCTTTCCCCAAATGTAGGTCATATTATGAGATGTGTAGATGTGAGCAAGTCTGTTTCTATGTTTCTGGAGGGTGGGAGTGGGGGTCTGTACTGGGGCGTCAGTGGAAAATAAACCAAAGTCTGACCTGATGGGGCTCCACAGCTAGTGGGGACCACATGACAGGTCTCATGTGTCTATCATTTACTGCTCTTGGCAGAGAAAAAGAAATAGAAGAGAGGAGAGTCTTAGCAAAAAATCTAGATATGAAGAACAAAGTAACAGGGGTAGCAAAGAGGGGTTAGTGGAAGAGAAAAGAAGATAAATTCATAATATCTTATTCCTATTCCATTTTTGCAGAATCTTAGATATTACCTAACAGTAGTTTTCAAACTGGCATGCACAGAGGGTCCATTGTTTAAGATCTCTTTGCTGAAGTACTTTGTTAAGAATTATTTCAGTTGATAACTAAAAGGATTTTTAGAACAAAAGTACTATTTTTGGTAGTTTAATTACAGGGCTTTACATAGCAGTAGATGTTATTTTTTAAAAATTTAATATGCGGTATATTTAAATTTTGCTTCTTTAAAAAGGCACCGGTAGTGACTAAATCTAAATGGAGGGCAGGAGGGGACAAAGTATTTTATAACACTTGGCACCATTATATTGTCATTATTTAAGGCAATTGAGGAGCTAAATACAAAATAGGAATGAATCCAAACTTCTCCAACTCACTATGAACATATTCTAAAATATATCTAGAAAAAAAGACCAGAGAAAAGTGGAATCAAGTAAGCCTTGTGCTTACCTATGGAAAGAATTCCTCATCCAAATATTTAATAGACAAATGCTTCCCAATCAACCTTCTGGAAGAGTCTTCATTCATGCACACGTGCGTGTATTCAGCTAACAGCTAGTGGAAGTCTATTTGGTGCCAAGCACATGCTAACTACAAAGATAAAGAAGATACATGTCTTCTCTGCAAGAAAGCTCACAGATAATCATAGCCTAATGGAGTGCAATGATAGAGGGAGACAGAGAAGACAGGCGTCTAACATGGCAAGTGAGGGCGAGCAGGGTAGGCTCCTGGAGGAGGTGTCAGCTGGATTGAGTGCAAACCTTCCTCAAATTACAATGCAGTTACATCTCAATAAATCCATCATAAGTTGAAAATATCGTAAATTGATACATATATTTAATGCATTAAATATCTTAAATGCATTTAATACACTTAGCCTACCAGACATCATAGCTTAGCTTTGCTCACATTAACCATGCTCTGAATACCTACATGAGCCTATAGTTGGGCAAAACCATTTAACCGAAGTGTTGGCTATCTCATGAAATTTATTGGATACGGTACTGAAAATGAAAAATAGAACGGTTATATAGGAGCAGGATGGTTGTAAGTTGTATAGCCCTTGTGATGGTGCGGCTGTCTGGGAGTTGTGGCTTGCTGCCTGTCACTGCCCAGTGACATGAAAGAGGATTCTACCAGATGGTGCCAGCTGAGGAAAAGATCAAAATTCAAAGAATGGTTTTTACTGAATGCATATCACTTTTGCACCACCATAAAGTCAAAAAATTGTTAAGTCAGGGATATCTATATTAATGGTTGAATTGACATATGTATGATCTGAAATTGAATTAAACAAATACATATAGTAGGCATTAGAAACTTCAGGGCATTCAATGTTGGTGAAACATCACATGTGAGGTGAAATCATCACACTGTGAACATAGGCAGTTGGGTGGGCAGCCGCTTAGAGAGACTTATTGCTCTGTTAAGAACAATTAACATCTAATGAGTGCTCACTCTGTGCCAGATGCTACCCTAAGCATTTTATTAATCTCATTTAATCCTTCTGCTGCCCTATTCTATGAGGTAGGTACTATTTATCACCCCCCACTTCACAGATGAGGAAACTGAGGCCTAGTTTGGTTAAATAGTGTCCAAGTTCTCACAGCAAGTGGAGTCAGGGTGTGAACAGAGGCAGTCTGCCTTTAGACTCCATGCTCTTACCTACTTGCACCATGCCTCAGTGGCAGTGGAGGTTTTAACTAGAGATGCATTTTTCAGCTGGGAAGCAAAATAATCGAATTACATCCCAATACTCTGGATACAAATGAAACATTTTAATAACTCCACAGACTGAAAATTAGTTTAAAATGAGCTAAAACAGGTAGAGCAGTCAGTGCCCAAGGAGCTTGCTCTCTTCAAACAGAATGCACTGTGAACTGAGAACCAACTCTCCTAAATGAGATTAGTCAGCAGGGAAAATCTGCCCAACCTGGCCCGGAAATGGCTTCCCAACGTGTTACTTACTGATAGGGCTGCTTTGATCTCAGCTAAATGCTAAGGGTGTCTCCCTATTTACCGATTTAGAACGTAGCCCTTCCTGGCTGACCATGATGAACTTTTCTAACCCAGGAAAGAGCAGTGGGTCAACCCTGAGAAGGTGCTGGGTTCTAAAATGATGCTTTTTGTGCGAGTTAATGAATATTTGATCAATATTCATTAGGAAGAGAGGAGAGTAAAGAAAGGAGGAGAGTAAAGAATTTGTCTATTTCTCCACAATAGTCTAGGGCAGAGGATGCCTAGATCATTTATTTATCCATTGGTTCATCGAGCAAATATTTATTAACTTCCTAATTGGTTTAAGCACTGTGATGATTGGTGCGAAGGATATGGTGGTAAGCAAAATCAGACAAATTCCTCAAGGAGTTTGCAGTCTAGTGAGGGTAAAGGACACAAGTCAAAGAATTACTAACAAATGTGCAATTGTAACTATAGTGAATGCTTTGAAGGAGTAGGCAGTAAAGAGAGGAAATCTCCTTCTCTAGGAGGCTGGAAAGTCTTCCCTGAGGCAGTGAAGATTGAGTAAAGGTCTGAAAGGGAAAAGAGATAATAGTGGGAGCATTACTGATTGGGGAACCTCCAGTGAAAAGACCCTGAGGCAGGAAGAATGGTGCCTGGTCAAGGAATGCAAGGTGTCAAATGTGGCTGGTTTGAGACTAGGCTGGGGAGGTCAGTTTAGCCCTGCTAAGCCCGAGAGAACAAATTGGGGATTTGTTATTTTATGACAAGAACAAAGGTGGGTCAATAAAATGTTTTCAGTGTTTGTATTGGGGAATGTGTGGCATGATTAGATCTGCATTATTCCAAAAATATCTCTACTGAAAGAAAATTGCATTGGAAGGAGGCAAGAGTTTACTTGGTTCTTCTTTACCTGCATCTAAAGAACATTTATTGTGTGTTTACTGACACTGTTCAATAGAAATGTAACATAAGCCACATTTATCATTTTGAATTTTCTAAAAGTCGCAGTAAAGAAAGTAAAAAACAGTAATAGCAGGATTAATTTTAATATATTTTATTTTGCCCAACGTATCTATAATATTACCATCTCAGCATGTAGTAATATAAAAAAGTAGTACTAGTGAAGTATTTCACATTTTTTCATAGTCTTTGAAATCTGCTGTGTGTTTCACACACTTCAATTCAGAAACAAAATTTTCAC
The DNA here is from genome assembly GCF_003254725.2 of Canis lupus dingo. Lineage (NCBI taxonomy): Eukaryota > Metazoa > Chordata > Mammalia > Carnivora > Canidae > Canis > Canis lupus. The sequence continues at coordinate 7,833,009 of NC_064270.1, forward strand.
TGGAAATACATCTGTATTTAGATTTCATAAAATTTACAGTTGAAAAAATAGGTTTGCATAGCCAAATTGTTCCAAATATACTTAAAAGTTTTCCAATAACCAAATTAGCTACCAGTTTTTAAATTAAAAAATAAGTAAAATTAAGAATTCAGTTCCTCAATCACAGTAGCCACATTTTAAGCACTCACCAGCCATATGTGGCTAGTGCCATATATTAGATAGAGCAGAAGGAACTTTTCCATCACTGCAGAAAGTTGTATTGGAAAACACAGATGTACCTGCTGGTGAGGCCTTGGGCATTCATCAGCATCCTTTTGGAAGATTTAATCTTTCAAAGATATTGATCATATTTATCTATAACAGCCCCACTATCTCGTTTTACTAAGGCTGAACACATTCAGCAGGCTTTGGTACTGTTTTGGTTTCTCAGGAAGATTTTCCTACTGGGAGGAAAATGAGCTAACCTGCTGAAATAAATATCCAGTATGCTAGGCTGTTACGGCTGTTACTTTTCTGTTTGAATCCTTGCCCTAGGATTCTCAGAATAAGCTGTCAACATCAAAGTACTAGCACCTTTGTGAGGCCTTATGCAAACTACAGCTCCTCACACTTTGCGCCTGGCAGCACCTATCTGCAAAGAGCAAACATTGATTTTCAAGTCTAATAATGACAATTACAAAATTCAACAAGCCACGGAGCCAATGACCCTCTGCCTGCTCTTCATCCTCAGGGGTCCCCAGTCACAGTGGTAGCTCCCACCAGAAGAGAGGGACCTGGAAGCAGATGTGTACAATTGAGGTGTCTGGCCCAGCAGGCCCAGACACCAGGCCTCAAGCTGCCAGTCTGCCAGGTGTCACCCCTCTTTACATAATTCCCCCAACTCCTTCTCTTCTTTACTCCCCATTTGGCTCAAAGCTGAGCAGGGAGATTTCTTTCTCTGTCACTCTAAGGATTTTTGCAAATTTCGATGGAAACCAATTTTGCTCTTGCTCTCAACTGTGGGCAATGTATAACTTTCACAAACCCCGTTATGTTTTGCCATGACTTCTTCCCACCCAACCCCATCTGATACTTTAAACACAGCAGATGTGAAAGAGCCCAATTCTATTCACTTTTCTATCAGAAATGTGAGCTCCTTGGAAGCAGGGAGCAAACGTTATCTTTGTATGTTGAAAAAAATTCCTTAAAGTTCTCTTCAGGGTTTCTCATCCATTATATGTAGCTACATAGGAGTTTGTTGCTTTTTGTGTAAGAATGGCTAACTCCAACTGAGCATTTACTAAATGGCAAGCACTTAACATAAATTCTCCAGTTTAATTCTTATATCCATTCTGTAGGGTAAATATTATTTGCCTTATTTTACAGGTCAGGAAACCGAGGCTCAGAGAGGTTAAAGAACTTATTTAACATCACACATCCGGTAAGAGGCAGTCAGGAGCTAAACGCAGCCCTAATCTGGGGTTAACTGGTATGCGACCCTGCTTTTCTAGGATGTTTTGCTACTGTATCCTTTTATTAAGTCTCTGGTGAGATTATGCTTGGTCTAAAAGAGAAAGGTTAGGCTTGGGCAGCCCCGGTGGTGCAGCGGTTTAGCGCTGCCTGCAGCCCGGGTGTGATCCTGTAGACCTGGGATCGAGTCCCACGTTGGGCTCCCTGCATGGAGCCTGCTTCTCCCTGTGCCTGTGTCTCCGTCTCTCTCTGAATAAATAAATAAGAAAGGTGAGGCTCTGTCAAACATTCCTTGTGCCTCCTCGTTTTAGCAATATAGCCCCTAGGGTGGCTAACCATGACACAGACTTGACTTACATCAAGCCAGAGGGCAGCAATCTGGAGCAAACGCCTGCCTAGTCTCCTCTAGGGCTCATAATCTACGAGTTCAGTCTGGCGTGCCTATCAGTTCTGCCACCTGCTACACTCCGCAGTACTCCACCCCTGACTTTTGGCAAGAGAAAGATTCAGCACAGTGGGAAGACAGGCTGTCCTGCCTCAGGGAATGCAGTTCTCCTATTCCATAATGGGCAAAATTGGTTTCTAGAAAGGCAAATCATGCTCCGGGACACAGGACGAGTTAGTCCCAGTTCAGTTACTGGATTTAGCTCACTGAACATAGTACTGTGCTTGATCCCCAAAGCAGACAAACACAACTCTCGGCTCCTTATAAGGAAACACGTAGCCCGAGGTCTGAGCGCTCAGAAGCGCCCAGAGACAGCCCCAGAAGAGGACCACCAACCGGAGGGCAGGAGTTCCCCGCCTGAGTCCCGCCTCTGCTCCCGCCCCCTCGGGCCCACCTCCGTTCCACCTCGCCTCCAGGTTCCAGCCCCGCCCCCTCGGAGGCCGCAGCCAATCGGAGGGCCGCGAGCCCGCCGCGCGTGCCGCGCCCCCTTCCTGCCGGCCACGCCCCCGCCGGCAGTGACGTGCCCCGCCCCGCAGCCGCGGGATTCAAACTCCCGGAAGCGGCGCGGGTGCCGCAGGGTGTGACCCCGCGGACGCGAGGACCCGGCTTCGCCTCAGGTGCTGGCTGGCGGCAGGGAGGCGACAGCCGTGGGTGACGAGGGCGGCCAGGGCCGGACGGCGAGGGACGCGGCCGCGGGCCGACAGCGTCTGCTTGGACTCCATCTCTGCCCGCCCAGGTATATGCCCCCTTCCCGGGCGCTCGCTTCTTGCCTGGCACCGAGTTGGGAGCCTCACCGCCGTGGGCGTGTCCATCCTTCCTTTCAGCTTTGCGGTGCGTAGGTGCGTATTATCATCCTCCCCCCCCCCCCTTTTTCTTTTTTTGGCGCGGAGAGGCCAAGTGACTTGGCCAGGGACTTTCGTGAGGGCATCGTGCGGATTAGCAAGCACGATCGTGTCTGTTCTACAAACATCTTCATTTTAGAAGTGAGAAAGTGCCTTCTTTTGCGGATTTTCTTTGCCTCTCTGCCCACGTAGGTCTTTTTTTTTTAATTTTTATTTATTTATGATAGTCACACAGAGAGAGAGAGAGAGAGGCAGAGACACAGGCAGAGGGAGAAGCAGGCTCCATGCACCGGGAGCCCGACCGGGTCTCCAGGATCGCGCCCTGGGCCAAAGGCAGGCGCCAAACCGCTGCGCCACCCAGGGATCCCCTGCCCACATAGCTCTTATGTGAGGGGTTTTGCACGATTTTTTTTTTTTTTTTAAGATTGATTGATTGATTGTGAGAGAGGGGGAGAGCCCGTGCACAGAGGGAGGGGCCGAGAGAGAAGGAGAGAGAATCTTGAACAGACACCGCCAGCTCCATCTCAGGACCCTGAGGTCACCGCCTGAGCCGAAATCGAGTCAGAGGCTTAACCGACTGTGCCCCCCGAGCGCCTGTCTTTGTAAGATTTGCCTGCAGTTGGGAACCGAGGAATAGATGCCTTGTGCAGGTGGCTGGATTGCAGCGTTCTGTCTTATCAACCCAGTATACCGAGTCAGCAAGTGTTATTACCAGAACTCTATAGGGAAGAACCTCCTGTGGTGGCGGGTTCTCAAGGTACCATAACCTTACATGAACCTTAATTTATTTACTGGTTATTTTAGTCTGTCAAATGGGCAAAAATCCAGGACTAACCTTTTGCTAGATGGTCCGTTCACCTCAGTTTACACAGCTCGAGTGTTTTCAGGCTCTCTGATTTCATACAGGGTGACCTTAAAAGTCACTTCTACAGAGAGGCCTTCCCTGCCACCTTATCAAAGTAGGTCTTCCCAGTTTTTACTGGAATCACTTAGCACTACTTTTCATTTTCTATTTAGTGTTAACTTTACACCTTGAGAGTCTTTACAACTTAAGAATTTGTGTCCTTGTTATTTCTTGCCTCCTTTACTAGATTAAGCATCCCATTAAGGGGACATGTCTCTTCTCTTTTCTTTTCTTTTCTTTTCTTTTCTTTTCTTTTCTTTTCTTTTCTTTTCTTTTCTTTTCTTTTTTCTTTCTTGCCAGTTTATACCAGCTCCTATTATGCTACCTCGTAAATTAGATTTTCTAATATTTTTTGAGTGCATGAATGGTCTTATATTCCTTTAACTTCCTCAGTTACCACCATTATTTTATCTTGGGATCCATAAGGTGGAAAATGGTTTTTAATCTCTCTAATTAAAGCTACTTTCATTACATGCACAGTATGTTTCACTATATATTTTGCCCCTGGAGTTAATACTATACACTTCTTCTAAACTGTTACCTAATATTCTTAGCAGATTCTAAGCTTCTCTTACTTAATTTGGCCTCTTATCCTTAATTCTTGAATATTGTGTCTCTTTTTCCTATAAATATCCTGTCTTGGATTCTTCTCGCTTCTGCTTACTGTAGTCTCTCAGGTAGCTGCCTGTTTACACAGATTTGAACTAGACCTATCTTCTAAAACAGGACATAGGGATCCCTGGGTGGCGCAGCGGTTTGGCGCCTGCCTTTGGCCCAGGGCGCGATCCTGGAGATCCGGGATCGAGTCCCACGTCGGGCTCCCGGTGCATGGAGCCTGCTTCTCCCTCTGCCTGTGTCTCTGCCTCTCTCTCTCTCACTGTGTGCCTATCATAAATAAATAAATAAATAAAATAATTAAAAAAAAAAAAAGATTTAAAACAGGACATATCATTAAGTTAGGTAATGACATTTCAGTGCCTATGTTCTCAGAATATCATTTACCACAAGCATTTTATTCCAGGGTAAGATATGTCTTTGTGATCTGTTTCATTCAGCCTTCATTTAATGGTTTAATTATTGATCCCTTTTTTTTTTTAAATGAAACTTTCTCATTGAAGCATGACATACATACAGAATCCTCCCCAAAACATAAGCATGCAAGTTGACATATTTTTAAATTTTTTTATTTTAATACCAGTATGATTAACATACAGTGTTATATTAGTTTCAGGTGTACAATATGGTAATTCACTAATTCTGTGCATTACTGTGTATGTCAAGATTAAGTTGACATGTTTTTAAAAGGTGAATTCTCCCCATGTATCTACCACACAGATTAAAAAATAAATATTGATACCACCAAGCCAGAAGCCTTTCCCAGTCCCTTTCTCATACCCCACTGGTTTGGCTGTGTCACTTCTATTGAGATGGAAATGTTCTTCTATTTAGCAAAAGGTTACAAGCCTGAGATTTGTCCTTTTAAACTTAGACTCATAAAATATAATTGTATTTTCATTTTTACAGATAGTTTCAGAAATGTCTTCCAGAAGTCCCAAAGGTTTAATTAAAGGTAAATGGGGATCAAAGTCTAGTAACTCCAAATCAGAAACTGCATTAGAAAAATTTAGGGGAGAAATTTCAGCCTTAAAAACATCAGTGGATGAAATCACAAGTGGAAAAGGAAAGTTGACTGATAAAGACAGACACAGACTTTTGGAGGTGAGTGGCCTTATAAATGTTTTTCAATTGTAATAAACTTTGCTGTTGGAGATAAAGTATTTTCCCAATAATGATATAATTTAGTTTTTCTGTTTATTCACTAAATGTAAAAAATCAAATCTAATAATTTCAAAGTGTTCAACAGAGTTCAGATTTTAACATGAGTGTTTAAAAATCCATTTTATCATGTATATTGGCTGCTTTCCAAGTAATCTTTGTTTCAGATTTTTTGAGGTAAAATCATTACATGTATTGGCATTTTGCATTCTGTTAAACTATATTTCAGGTTCTCTAATTTACAGTTTGTTATGGCATAGTCAATAAAGCAGCTAGGAACATATTAGAACTGGGAGATTTTAAATTTTTTTTTAATTTTTTTTTTTTTTTTTTTTATGATAGTCACAGAGAGAGAGAGAGAGAGGCAGAGACACAGGCAGAGGGAGAAGCAGGCTCCATGCACCGGGAGCCCGACGTGGGATTCGATCCCGGGTCTCCAGGATCGCGCCCTGGGCCAAAGGCAGGCGCTAAACCGCTGCGCCACCCAGGGATCCCGAGATTTTAAATTTTTAATCGTTAATTTAATTTTATTTTACAACAGTTCTCTTATTATTCATAGTTAGAAAATAAATGACCTATATTAAATAGTATCATTGGATTTCTTTAAATTTTATTTTATAGGCACATCATAAAACCAAATGATTTATTATTCTTTTAACAACACATACTTATTCAAGCATTGAGAAATGATCTATCACTAATTCTTAGACATAAAAATTATTTTGCAGTCTGGTGATGGAATCTAATAGCTTCCCTGAGAGATCTCTTTCCAGTTCTTTCCATCTTTGACAAGCACTGGTTGTCAAAACTTTGTTCCTTTATAATCAATTGAAATTAAACCTCCTGTAACTTCTCCCCATTTGTTCTAATTGTATGTATTACAGGCATAGAACAAGTCATTTTTTATCCATATGAAAACTTCTCAGATATTTGACGGAATCTTCCTTCCTTTTACTTTTCTGTAGACCAACCCCATACTCTTTAGCTTTTCTAGCATCTTATAATCCTGGTTACTTTCCTGAGCACCTTGTGATGCTTGTGATGTTTTCACATTCCTTGAACAATATTGGTGTGTGTGCTGTGCACTGTGGCAAACATGAGTTGAAATGGCACTATTATTTCCGCTAATCTGGATGCTGTACCCTCCAAAAGCCTAAAATTATATGGGCTTTTTTTTTTTTTTTTTTAACTGTATCATACTACTGCCTTATCTTAGGCTTGAGGCAACTAAAGTCCCCACATCATTTTCACAGGGTCAACTAACTCAGTTTCCCCATTTTATATTTGAACAATTGCTTCTCCCCTCCACCTCCATGCAAGTTTGTAGTTTTATGGTGGTTTTACCGTCTTAGCATGTAAAGTCAGTCTCTTAACGTTTTTGGGCTCCCCAGAGTTGCTCTCTGCCTTATGTCAGTAGCAGTTTAACAAGCATGCCTTCTTTATCTTTTAAATCCTTGAAAAAGTGAACACTCCTTTGAAGATCATCTTTTAGAGTTGATACCAAATCATTTATTAACAAAAAACAAGTTAACGAATGCATTTTTATCCAGTTGTAACATTCTGTAATTTTTAAGTTCTGTTGCTTCAAGTTCATTAATGAACGTGTATCTATCTCTTGTATGGCTTGCTTTTAGCCTTTAAGATGATTAGAACTGGTATTATAGAAGGATGATTATCAGATACTGATGTGAGAGCCAGCTTTTCTTTAGCTTTCTCTTACCATTCTTGACAGAGTCGGTTTCTCTTTTCTGTGTATGTGTCCCATTCATTTTATATATATCTTAAGTACGGCACTTAGTGTATCGCAGTAATTTATCAGTTTACCTCTCTATGAGCTCTCTGAGCATAGGACCTCGGCTTCATTTTCTTTTTGGCCCTGGTATCTAGTATAATGCTGACTTGATGTATAATAAACTCTTCATAAATGCTTGTTGTATGTTGCTTATTTTCATGTTTGACCTGGCTTTGTTCTAAGATTCTTCTTAGTTTATATCTAGAAAATTCAAGTCCTAGAAGCTGAGAGGGAGAAGAATGCATATCACCTCACAGAGAAAGACAAAGAAATACAAAGACTCAGAGAGCAGCTGAAAGCCAAGTATAATAATACTACATTGCTTGAACAGCTGGAGGAGAAGACAAAGGAAGGCGAAAGGAGGGAACAGCTGTTGAAATCCTTGTCTGAAGAGACAGATGTATTGAAAAAACAGTTGTCTGCTACAACTGCGAGGCTTGCTGAACTTGAAAGCAAAGCCAGTACACTCCGCTTATCACAGGTACTCATCATTTCTTTTTTTTTTTTTCATCATTTCTTTAAACTCAGATTTTTTCCCTTTCTGGTACAATTTTTTTTAATTCTTGTGAAGAATGGGTTTGTTAAAACACACTTGTCAAATGATGAAACAATAGAGTTTACTAACAAGTTATTTTTTATTTATAGCCTGGTACCCTCTCTATAAGCAAAAATAGTTAATATGGCTCCCTCCACTCCCCAGATCATTTTTTTGTGCAAAGGAATATTCAGAATACAGAATATACTGTGTATCTACAACATCCAAGGTTTTCTAGGGTTTTTTTTTCCTGTAGTTTCTATCATAAAGACAATAGCCTTCATTTTGTTATTTTCAGATTTGAGATACACAATTATAATATCCGGTTTGCTTTTTCGAGCTACAAGTGCTTTTGCTCCCTCCTCCTCTGTTTTAAAGTTACTAGTGAGAACAAGGCTTTGTAGGTAGGCAGATCTGAGTTCAGATTTTGGTTCTACCACTTGCTAGTTGAGTGAACAAATTCCTTAACCTTTCTAGCTTTAGAGACAATGCTAGAATTCACCAGACCCTTCTTCTAAACCTCAGTTTCCACACTGTTAAAATCAAGATAAGAATATTGGAGATTAAAATAGGTGAAGGAGGTAGAGAGGTATAAAAAAATAGAGAAATAATCCTGGAGATTAAATGTGGTGATATATGTAAATCCCCTAGCATGGTGCTTGGCATATAGTAAGTGCTCAAGAAATGATTTCTTATTGATTAGATCTTTGATTCTTTTGCAAATTTGAACATTTAGATAATATTAATAGTATTATTACCACCTATAGAAGAAAATCTGTAGCTTTCAGATATACCTCAAAGTTAATAAGGGTCTTTGCACTTTTTCTCCTATTCAGAATAGTCAGAGTGATAGGGCCTATACCATTTACATGTACTGTCATAGATGGGCAATTGAGTACTTTTACAGGTGAATTCAAAGAGGATATGTTGATAAACCAAAGGAAGCCGATACCTCTGCCGGATTTTCTTTTCCTGCTTTCTACCGCCACCTTCCAGGCTAAGCTTGAGCCAGTGGCCTGCCGGCCTAGCACAGCTTTCCCCATGGCCCTCAGCGATGCCGATGTGCAGAAGCAGATTAAGCATATGATGGCTTTTATTGAACAAGAAGCCAACGAGAAAGCAGAGGAAATAGATGCAAAGGCAGAGGAAGAGTTCAACATTGAGAAAGGTCGTCTTGTGCAAACCCAAAGACTGAAGATTATGGAATACTATGATAAGAAAGAAAAACAGATTGAGCAGCAGAAGAAAATTCAGATGTCTAATTTGATGAATCAAGCAAGGCTCAAGGTCCTCAGAGCAAGAGATGACCTTATTACAGACCTGCTAAATGAAGCAAAACAGACTCAGCAAAGTGGTAAAAGATACAACCAGAGTCCAAGTGTGCTGGATGGACTGGTCCTCCAGGGTTTGTACCAATTGTTGGAGCCCCAAATGATTGTTCGTTGCAGGAAACAGAGCCTTTCCCTCTGGTAAAGGCTGCAGTGCAAAAAGTGATTCCTATGTACAAAATTGCCACCAAAAAAGATGTTGATGTCCAAATTGATCAGGAATCCTACCTGCTTGAGGAAATAGCTGGTGAAGTGGAGATCTATAATGGGGATTGTAAAATAAAGGTTTCCAATACTCTAGAAAGCTGACTGGACCTTATAGCCCAGCAGATGATGCCAGAAGTACTGGGAGCCTTATTTGGTGCAAATGGCAACAGGAAGTTTTTGAACTAAACCTTTGGGAGGGGTAGAGTTCATCCACTGTTCTCCTGCTGTGGCGTGGAAGTTTCTGATATTTGAAGAAACGAGATATCTGTGTGGCTTCCTCTTCTCTGTTCTCATAGTCTGTATTTGTCAGTGGATACTCTGTGTAGCTAATGCCCTTATCCTAATTGTTAACAATAGAAAGTTTGACTTCATATAATCAGGAAAGCTCCTTCTTAGCTTATCTAAAAGTAGCACAACTTTCATCGGCTTCTGTAGTGTGAAGGTGAGGGTATCAGATGGTGGTCACAGGAGCTTCACCAAGTCTCTGCTCTTCCTCCAGTCCTCTGCTTCTAGTTCTTGAGCCTAGAGGTGATGTGTACAGTGTTCTCTGACATGAAGTCTTTGCTCTTAGGCTTAAAGTGCATGGGGGCCATGCATACCTCCCAGCATTAGTCGCTTCACTGCTAACCTGTTTGGGCCTAGAAGTGTTCCTCATCTGTAAATGTGATTTAAAACCTAAGCGGTGAATATGTCTTATTTATTAAAACAAAAGGTTTAAAAAAAAACAAAACAAAAACAAAGAGGATATGTTTTTGTAGAGAATTTTCACACAGCTAAAATTCATAAAAATTATAGATCCAAAGTGATCACCTAAAACTTTTCCTTAAAGCTCAAGAATTAGTTTCTCCACTTTTAAATATGAATTCTGGTAGAAATGATAACTCTAAAAAATGTATTCTTATAACAATCATATTATAAGGTTATTATTGATTTCTATGTTAGTCGGCCTGCTTTGATTCTGTAACAACCTATGAATCTCAGGGTCTCATAAAACAGATGTTCATTTTCCCCCCATGTCACGGCCTTGTGCAGGTGGGAGTGGAAGAGGCTTTGCTCTGCAGAGTCACTCAGATCCAGGTTCCTTCCTTTTAGTGGCTCCCCCGGCCTTGCACCAGATCCTCTGTGTACAGCTGTAAGCTAGAGGGAACGTGTGGAGCATGAAGGGAGGGTTTGGGGACCAGGCCTGGCATTGGCATATGTCACTTCTGCCCCCATTCCATCAGACAGAATTTGGTCTCATGGCCTCACTAACTGCAGGGAAGGCTGGGAAATATAGTCCACAGTGTACCCAGAGGAAAAGGAAGAGGCTTTGGTGAACTGCCTCTGTCCTAGTTTTTACCAGGACAACTAAATTGAGGGGGAGAAAGGGCTACTGGGATGAGCTAAGAACCTTTGGAGAAAAATATTTTGTGATTTATTGCCAGTGTTCACACAAGTCTGCTTCCTTAAAGGTGTTAAAAGACTGAAATATAGCTTGTTAGGAGTTTTGTTGGTTAGCCTGGATACCTATCCATCCAACCATCCAACCACTTTTTTCCCCTCTGTGTGAAAATTAAAAAAAAAAAAAAAAAAGGAAAGAAATTTTGTCTTGAGTTCCATATAATCTGTATGGACTAATACTAATTAATACTAATACAAATATAATTCTAGAAAACAACTTTTATTTGACAATTTAATATTTTCCAGATTTCATTTAAACAGCCTACTTGTTTAGTTTTGTCTCATTGTGGTGAAAACCACTGGGCAATTCTTAGGCACTGAGGTATGCTGTGATCCAGATGACCTCAGAAATCAAATTAGGTATGAAATCTCAGGGCTTCCACTCTGCTGAGGAAGCTTCCAGATCTTCCTTCTCCTCTGGTACCTGTCACCTGGCATGATGGTTCATCAGCATGTACTAGATGTGGATTTTGAGATGTCCTTGTGAGGTATTCTCTGTTATTATAGAACCAAATATGGTGAGGAAACTTGTTAAATTTTTTATATTAACTAATATTGGTTTATTTCAGACTATGGCTACAAGCTGCTTCAACTCATCAATGAATGATATTCATGAAATGGAAATACAACTGAAAGATGTAAGCTCATTTTCCTTTTATTTATTTTTATTTATTTACTTTTTAAGGCTTTTATTTATTTAAGAGAGAGAGCACGAGGAGGAGCAGAGAGAGAGAGACCAGAAGACGCCATGCTCAGTGCAGAGCCCAGTGCGGGGCTTGATCTCATGACTGAGATCATGACCTGAGCTGAACTCAAGAGTCAGATGCTTAACTGATTGAGCCATTGAGGCGCCCCTCATTTTCCTTCTATTAAGTTATGGGAAGAGAGGATTAATTAATTCGTTCTTAAATTTCATGGAAATTGACAGCATTGGTGCTGTGACTTGAAAATAGTCTGTTGAGGAGAAAAGAACTGAATGGTTTGAGATCATCTCCCTACGTTACTACCTTTAGGTCTCTTTCTAGGCATTCAAGAGGGCCAGTTCCTCTAGTCCTAGTCTCTTTAGGCAAGAAAGCCCTAGAACTCACCCAAATACCTCAACAATTTTCCTTCTTCACCTAAATCTAGTTTGCCCAGTTATTATATTATGTTGTAATTTCACTTATAATTTTTTCTTTTTATTTATCCATGCAAGATGTATTTATTCATTTGAAACTCTTCTCTTGGAATCAGGATTTGCTTTTGTAGTTTGCAAAGGAAACACATTATCTGTATACTCAGTACTTTTCTGTAGAATTTGAGATGAGGTTTTCTAGATATATGGTAAGGCTATATTACTTCAAACTTATGTGTTAAATAGATTGGTGTGTTTCATTGTGAATTGAATTAATTGAGGACATAGGATTATTATTCACTGTATTTTTTCAAGTTTTAGTCTCAGATACACAATGTAGAAAATTCTTGAGTTAATTATTAGGCCAGTAGGTAGGTATTTTGATTCCAGAAATATTACTGGCAAGTCTACTCTTCTCTAAGTTTCTCTTAAGATTCCTGTTTTCTTTCATCTAGCAAGTGTACCTTGAGGTCTATTTGATCTTCCAAAGAATTTAAATCTGAGTGTCTGGATCGCAGGGTCCTATAGTACCTTATCAAAGTAACTCACCTACAGGTAACTAAGATAAAGAAGAAACATACTTTTTAAAGATCTATCAAAATAAGTTCCTTGTGTCATATGTTATACGACCTTTATTGTTCCATGTATGTCAATACCTACCAGCTGCACAGATGTACAGATGTATGAATGATTTATGTGCACACCTCCTACTTCCCCTTTACTTGCTCCAGCCATGCTGGCTTTCTAACTACTCCTTCAATACACTACCTTTTCTCTCTGCTCTGCCTGGCACACCGTTTCCCCAGATATCTTCATGACCTTCCTTACCTTATCAGATAATATTCAATTGTCACTTTCTTGGGTGGGAGGGGTAGGGGTGGGGCCAGGGCCAGAGGGTTACCTAGCCACCTTTTCTAAAATTATAGCTCCCAGACAATTCCTATTACCTTTCCCTGCTTCTGTAACTTTTCCTCTCATCGCATATTACTGTTAAACTTACAATATATTTCACTCACGTATTGTGTTTATTATGTAAGTCTTACAGTGGTATATGTTTTACGAGGGGAGGATTTCCATGTTTTTTTCACTGCTATATGCCCAGTGTCTAGAACATTTGAATTTTATTAGTACCTGAAAATATATGCTATTGTCTTAAACATACATGTAACTTTTAGGCTTCTTGGTATCAATTGCTTCAAATATCAGTTAAAGTTATTTTTAGATAATGACAATTCTTTGTATGAAAATAACTTTGAAATGTTATACATGGATACCCAACCTTTTTGTTCTGTTTTATCTTCCTGGCTTACTTAAGGATCATATTGTGCTCCTCTGCTCTGTTTACCTTAGAAAGGATTTCAGATAAGTGGAGTAAAATTTAACCCAACTCACCATCCAATGGTCTAGACTGAGCAAGGCCTCCCAGACTCTCCTGTGCATATGAGACTAGGGGATCTTCATAAAACACAAATTCTGATTTCATTGGTTAGGGTAGGGTCCGAGATCCCACGTTTCCAATAAGCTCTCAGCTCTGCGGTATTAACTTACACAGTTGAGGAGCAAGAGATGATTTAGCTGTGGTTGTCTCTGAGCCCAGGGGGAGACTAGGAAGCAGGGAAAGCAATCTGTCACTCCTCTGAGCACAGGGCTCACATTATTCTGCTTTGAGAGCTCAGTAGTTCCAGTCCTTTGCCCTTCCTCCAGGTTCCCACAAAGCTTCTTGGATCACTTTGCCCACCTATTTTAAGAATCAGTATTCGTTATGCTGAAAAAAGCCCTAAAAACCCATGTTCACCCTTCTTAATGCCTAACTGTATCATTCCTCAGTGACCATTTAGGTTGACATTTTTAGATGTCATTTGAAATAATTACATGGAGTTCATACTGTAAACATTGTAGTGTCATTGACTTGCAAACCAAATAGCTAAGAGGAAGCTGAAGTAGGCATTTCTTGCTCTGAATTTTAAAAATCTGATTTTTAAACAATTTAAGGAAGGTAAATAACAATTATTTGCTGGACCTGATCTGAGAAGGCTGCGGGTCGGCCCCACCCTCTGCAGCCCCGAGACAGGATGGTCCGCGACCTCTGACCTCTGTGCAAGCTTAGGTTTCCTTTCCTTGCCAGAGGAGCCAGTGTCTGTTGTAAGCATTAAATGAGTTTACTCTTGGGGAAAAAAAAAAAAATTTCAAATTTACAGAAAAGTTACAAGAATAAAAATGGTAAGTAGAACACCCATATACTCTTTACCAAAATTCAAACATTGTTAACATTTTGCTTCATTTTATATATCTCTTCAATCCCCACCCAGACCCCCCAGAACATAAATTTTTTTTCCGAACCTTTTAAGAGTGAGTCGCATGTATTACAGCCCCTTAAACCTATATACTTCAATATATATTCCTCAGAACAAGGATGTCTTCTTCAATATATATTCCTCAGAACAAGGATGTCTTCTTACATGTCTACAGTACAGATAGCAATTTAATTTTTTTTTAAGATTTTATTTAATTATTTGATAGAGGGAGAGAGAGCAAACAAGTGGGGGTGGGGGTAGGAGCAGAGGGAGAAGCAGATTCCCCACTGAGTGAGGAGCCCTACTCAGCGCTCAGTCCCAGGACCCTGGGATCATGACCTGAGCCGAAAGCAGGCACATATTCCAGCTTTGTCAGTTGACTCGCTTTTTTTATTCCTCCAGTATAGACTAACATTTTAACCTATGTTAGAGTTTTTGCTCAGGAAACATAAAATGGATCCCTGTGAAGCCTGAGGAAGAGCTTTAGTAGCATTCACTTTTGCCTACTTGTGTTCCATATTTTTTTCTGTTCCATATTTTTATTGATAATTTGAGTGGAAATGTTAAATGCATGCCTTATAAATGTATAGAGGGCACAAAGCTGGAAGAGATGATAATGCAATGATGACTCTAAAGATGCAAAACTAATATAAACATTTATTGATAGCCATCAAGTCCATTTATTATTGATACTATTTAGAGAAGAAAGCAAATGCAGAAGACAGTGAGGCCTGGAGGAAAGAAACATGGACTACTTTACTAATGTAACATCGCCATCACCTGGTCTTTTAGAATATTGCCCCTCAAATCTTCAACCAACAGTTCTGTTTCTCATACTTAAGTGATGTATGGACAGGTTCCTTTAAAAGAAAATTTTCGGGGCACCTGGGTGGCTCAGTCCATTAAGCATCTGGCTTCAGCTCTGGTCTTGATCTCAGGATCATCAGATCCAGCCCTGCATTGAACTCCCTGCTCAGCAGGGAGTCTGCTACTCCCCTTCCCTTTGCCCCTTTTCCCTGCTCCTGCTCTCCCTCTTGCTCTTGTGCTCTCTCTCAAATAAATAAATCTTAAAAAAGGAGAAAATTTTCAGCACCATCCAACGTGGACTTGAATTATTTATATTGAAATGTTTCTTGGGGCACCTGGGTGGCTCAGTGGTTGAGTATCTGCCTTTGGCTCAGGTTGTGATCCCTAGGTCCTGGGATCAAGTCCTATATCAGGCTCCCCACAGGGAGACTGTTTCTCCATCTGCCTATGTTTCTGCCTCTCTCCTGTGTCTCTTATGAATAAATGAAGTCTTTAAAAAACTGTTTCTTAAAGTTGGACAGATTTAAAATTTGATATACAATTAGGTATCTTTAGCATCAGACACGATTTATAAAGATTTGGCTATATGCATGCTTTTTGAATCCTACAACACTACCTCTTTTGGCAGCTAAATTTGAGTATTTAATACAGAGTGAATGTACATTATCTCCACTTTCCAAATCTACTCTTAAACTCTGTGAGGAGGACTCATGTTATAACTGCCTGACAGGTACCAAGAGAAAAGTGTGTGGTCAAGTGACTGGAGGACCTTGGACTAAGTCTTTGATTCCAGAAGCTGCCTCTGTCATCCTAATCCATTTCTTAGTTCTGCAGAGAGCAGACACTGAAATTCTTTAAGCCCCATGCCTACATGCTCATGAGTTTGTAGGATGCTCATGGAAAGAGCCTAGTAAAGGTTAGAATAACTCTCTAGACTGAGGAGTTTTTATATAGAAAGATCTTTTCAGACTTGAAGCTCAGCTGTTTTATATCTTTAAAAGATAGAAATTCTTACTCTGAAAGAAGACGCCTTGGTATACAACTGAAAATATCCAGTGTGTTCCTTACTGCTTTTCCCATCTCACCCCCTGGGGTGAGATGCCAGGTCATAGGAGAGAGGAGCTACTCCTTTTTCAGTGTATTTACAACAAATGCAGGGTGATTGAAAAAGAATTGAACATTTTTGAAAGTGTTTCAGTATGTGTGTTTTACTTCAGTCTGCTTTGATCATGCAACTTTTTTGTCAAGAACTTTGTGCCATCTTTTTTGGCACCCCTGAAGGGTATAAAATTATACGTCCTGGCTGCCACTTCAACCACTGTTAATAATAGATTTCAACAGGTCTGAGTGAATTATGACACAAAGGCTGCATAGTATACACTTATTAAAATCATAGAAATAGCTATGGTAGTTCCATTATAAAGGGGTTTGAAATTCATTTTCATATATTCCTTAGTTAATGAGAAATAGCTTTTTGAGAGTGTTTGATTCTTTTTAAATCATTTTGAATGGATTATTCTAGTATGTATAAGGAACTACTAGATTTTTTTCATGACGTTTCCTCCCCTGAATACCCAAACTTCAGTTTGGGGCTAAAAGGCTTGTGTGGGTGCTTGCCGATTCTGGCAACCATTGTTTCTCTGCTCCATGTTGTTACCATCGTTCACATTCATTAGGCAGCTACTTGCCATGGAAGCATCGAACATATAAATGGAAGTATACAAAATCTAAACAAGCCTGGGCCAGCTGTCCAGGGGCCATGATCTAGTTCAGATAAGAACTATCATCAGAACACAATCAAGGTCATTAGTATAAGATGCCAAATAAATTGAATGGACATTAAAATCACTGTTGGCTTACAAAGGAGAGGGAGCTTGGTGAGGGCACTTATGGCAAGGAGGCCTGAAAGACAACCCTGGATGCACTGGAACTTGATGAAAAGGTGGGATTTAAGTGGGCACGTGATACAGGGAGGAGTTCTAGGGCATTCTGGGCAAGAGGGTGTGTATAGCTATGTGGACAGCAAGGTGGCAGTGGAGGCCAGAAATGGCTAGGCTGTAACCTGAAGAGATAGGAAGAGGCAGTTTATGGGCCATTTTAATGTTAGCCTAAGGGAACATAGCTTCAGTTTTAGCAAGTGGTGTCACGAAGCTCTCAAAAATTCTGTTACTAATTAAATGATTTAGCACTTAGGGGAACCAAGGGAGAGGTTGAACTGAACTTATTAAGAGTTGTTTTTCCTCCCAAAGTAGAATGATCATTGTATTAATTAACCTAAAGTTTGATAGTCTGTGTCTCCTCTCACTCTCTTAATGGGGGAATCACCTTCCAACCGAGGGTCTGCATTGTTGAGCAAAAAATGGACACATCTTTTTCTTTTTTCTTTTAATCCAAAAGCAGGGTTTACCAAGATCCAACGGTCAATCGTTGCTCAAGACAAATCATAGCATGGGTGCCAGGGGCAGAGGACTCAGTACAGATGAGCATGGCTATCATGAAGGGGTATTCATGTCACTATGTAGGCCTCCTTCTGGGATGTTTCATCCATACTTTACATATGTGACATGAGGTTTAGATGTATATGGACGCTCTACACAAATAACCGTTGAGATTTACTTGCCCAGCCTCTCAGAAACAAAGAACAAGAAAAGAACAGTCTCATCTTCTTAGATTGAACTTCTGGGTTAGAAAGAAGACTTATAATCTCATTGCATGGTGGTGCAGTATAAGAATTTCTAGGCTTTTCTGCCCAGAATCAGCAGATGAATTGTCTATTTTGCTAGCTTTAACTTGAATCTGTGCCCCACTTTCAGTAACAAAACTAGGGGAAGGTGGGGAGGGTAGTGTGCAATTGCTGGGGATACAGGGCTGTCCTGGCAGACTCCTTTGGCTTTGCCTTTCACTGAATTTCCAGGGATCAACTGGTTAAGAACAATGAGAGTTAGAATCAGAGGATATATGAATTTGTCCTGGTTGATAATAATACACCACCTCATAAATCTACACACCTTTGTCCATATATGCCACCTTGCTTTATCCACTAAAGTTAATGTAGCTTCTTATGTGAGGATTTGCCAGTGTCTTACCACAGATCAGGTGGTATCAGGTTTTTTTTTTTTAATTTTTATTTATTTATGATAGTCACAGAGAGAGAGAGAGAGAGAGAGAGAGAGAGAGGCAGAGACACAGGCAGAGGGAGAAGCAGGCTCCATGCACCGGGAGCCCGATGTGGGATTGGATCCCAGGTCTCCAGGATCGCGCCCTGGGCCAAAGGCAGGCGCCAAACCGCTGTGCCACCCAGGGATCCCGGTATCAGGTTTTTAGACTTAGGCTAGGTGGCCAACCAAGTAAGGCTATCAGAGCATGTCTAGTTTCTTGAAGGAAAGAAACAAAATGAAAAACTGTTAGCAGTAACAGTAAACTAATGTTAGCAGTAAAAGTAAAGTGAATCAGTTTCTCTGTTATCTGCTAACTTAGATAAACACTGCCTACTTTATTAATATTATGCCATCATCCAGATGATTTCTGGAGTACATATTATACACAAAGCCAGGAATACTTCCAGAAGAGCATGGTCTGCCACTTCAAGAAACTTACTATTTAAAAGACAAAGTAACCACAGATTAAAAAGCTGAAGATGTTTGGCAAAATAATTTTTATTTTATTTATTTATTATTTGTTTGGTAAAATGACTTTGAAAAATATGTAGACATATATATATAACAACTGAGTTCATAAGCCCCTTTGCAAATCAAGTGAGTGATCCCAGCGTGGGATTTTTACTTGAGTCGTAAGAGGATGAAAATTGGTGATAAAGAGGGAGCGGACTCCTTAGGTGTGATTCTCTGAGAGGCAGCCACAAGGTGGAGTTTGGAGTTCAGGTTATTGGGCAACAGCATCTGTAACGGAGAAGGAAAGTGGCTGGACTGGGCGGGAGCACCAGCCGACCAGGCCGCAAGTCCACGTCTCTCTCCACATTGGGAGCTCCTGAGCAGAGTTGTGTGTTGGGTGGAAATCTCTGGAGCAGGACCTCTACCTCTGCCACGGAGGTGTTCTAATTTACATGGACAGACACAAAGCAAGTTGTGTATAGAACAAATGAACTTGACCCCCTGGAAACATGACTTCACCATGGTGTTAGGTGCTCTGAAGGACCTTGATGTCAGAATGGATCTCCGGGTTTCAAACCATGTGGTGGTGGTCTAGAGTTCTATTTGACCCACAAGAATTTCTTTGTACTAGGAAAGGCTACATCACTGGGGGTCCCTTACCCTTTTGAAGATTTTGTTTTTTTTTTATTTTATTAATGATTTGCTTTCATTTTCTTTTTGAGGCTCTGGAGAAAAATCAGCAGTGGCTTGTGTATGATCAACAGCGGGAGGTCTATGTAAAAGGACTTTTAGCCAAGATCTTTGAGTTGGAACAGAAACCAGAAACAGCTGCTCATTCACGCCCACAGCAGACAAAAAAGGCTGAATCAGAAGGTACTGGTATAAAAATGTTCTTTTGGGGTAGGCTTGCCTGCCATTTTCCAAAAGGAGAGATTTGTCAAATTTAGATTTTTATAAATATGTTAGAAAGTGAATTAAGCAAGTCTTATAACTCTGAAGTAAGAAAGACTATGTTAGCAAGTTTGTTTTCTCATTGTTTTCTGATCAAAGGGACCAGAGGCACAGGGTGATGGATCTCTGACAGTTCTAAAGGCACATTAAATTTTCTCCTTCCTATGTGTCCTTCCCCACTTTCACAGATCTTCTCCAACTTCATTTCCCCCAGAGTTGGCCTCCTCACTGATCATGTTTTTACTTTGCTTCCTTTCATGTATTGGTCAGTCCCAGAAGAAAGAATACATCTTATAGATGATTCTTCAGTCCTTTGAATCTCCCACAGAATTGAAATGAAGGCTCCTAGGGAGTATGCAACCTTTTTTCCAAGGGCTTTGCAGCTTCCCTGGCTTTGAGTTTCACAAGAACCCTAAGAGGTGGGGCAAGAGGGGTCATTATTCTCATTTTACAGATGGGGAAATAGGTCCAGCAGTTCTAGCTTATAAACTAAGAAAAGAAGAGAAACCTCCCATGCAAAGCACTTGTTAAAAACTGATAGCCCTAACGGGACTGAAGCTTTGAATTATATAAAGAAAAGGCTAAAGAAAGGCAGGCAAGGCTCATAATCTTGGAGCTTCACGTTTGAAAATTTTAAATGAAGCTAATGCTAAAAAAGAAAATATAGGAGCCTCTGTGGCTCAGTGGTTAAGTGTCTGCCTTTGGCTCAGGTCATGATCCCGGGGTCCTGGGATCAAGCCCCTGCTCAGGGGGCAGCCTGCTTCTCCCTCAGCTGCTCCCCTTGCTTGTGTTCGTTCATTCTCTCTCTTATCAAATAAATAAATAAAATTTTTTTAAAAAGGAAAATATAAAAGAATTGGGGGCAAAGTTACTTTACTATAATGCTTTTATAAGTTTATTACACATAAAAGTAATATTTTAGTGGTGGGCTAAGTCTAATTTCTTTCTTTGGCAATATAGGTTTTTCTCTCTGTCTGTATGTGTTTTATCAAAGTGATATGAACTCTTGTTAAAGTAATTTAATAGAAGTATAGAAAGGTCTGCCCACCCTTCCCTTCCCATCCCAATCGCTCTTTCTTCCTCCTATGAGAGCAATTGCTTTCAGCATTTTTTTTTAATTTTGGTAATTATATATATATGAACAATGAGTTTATATCTCTACTTGTTGATTTATCTTCTTTACATTATTACTTTATCTTCCCATAGAACAGCTATGTTACTGTTTCCACTTCTTCTATTTGTTAGTTTAACTTCAAAAAATGTACCTGAACTTCTTTTTCTCATTCTGTCAAATATCAACGCTATCTCTTGACTCTTCATTTCATAAGATCTTATTTATAGAAATGTGTTTAGTTTTAACTTCTCAGGGATATTATCTATTATATAAAAAGTGTGTTGTGCCACAATGTGTTTGTCATAGATTTTCTTCAAGAAGAAAAGCAAAAATATTACAACCATCTCTTGGCAAATGCAAAAAAAGATCTCGAGGTTGAACGACAGACCATAACTCAGTTGAATTTTGAACTTAGTGAATTTCGAAGAAAATATGAAGAAACCCAAAAAGAAGTTCAAGATTTAAATCAACTGTTGTCTTCACAAAGAAAGGCAGATGTACAACATCTGGAAGACGATAGACATAAAACAGAGAAAATACAAAGGCTCAAGGAAGAGAATGATATTGCTAGGGAAAAACTTGAAGAGGAGAAGAAGAGATCTGAAGAGCTCTTATCTCAGGTGAGCCTAACCAGTAAGACTATCCATGATCCAGAATTCGAAATTGTCATTGTACTCATCCAGTGTCAGGGACTATTTTAACTACTAGGGAACCAGCAAGGAACAAAACAAGTTCCTGCAAGTTCCTGCCCTACTATGGGATTCTTTAGAGTGGAAACAGACCCTAAACAAGTACTTACATAACCAAGTAAAAAAAAGCAGGGCAATATGATGCAGAGAGACTGGAGGCCTGAGATGGTACTGAGACAAAGGTCTTTGGGTAAGAAGGAACCAGTAAGGCGAGGAATGGGGAATTCCTTGTGGAGGAACTCAGGTGTACAAGGCAGTTGGTGAGAGGGAGGCTGGTGTGTGCCAGAAGTCAGAAGGTGTGAAGCAAAGAGGGGAATTGATGCTGGTTCCCAGTCTGGCACCTTGATCATGGTGATGCTGTGCTCAAGTTAATTCACACAAATCTTCCATGTTCTCGTTCTACTCCCCACCTTCTGCCAGGATGTCTGTGTCGGTGACATTAGAGTTACTAAGTTAGGATGGTTAGAATTGAATAGTACTTTGGCAGAAACCATTCATTTAAATCTTACTCGGCAGCATGGAGTAATGGAAAAAACATGATCTGAGATCCATACCTGGTCTCTAGTTCAGGATGTGCCGCCTTAGGAAAATCAGCTGCCTTCCCAGACTTGCAGGTCATTGATGTGTCAAATTAATCACAACAATCTCTTTTTGCTTCATAAAGGCTTTTGTGAAGGTCAGCTGAGAGAATGTGAAAGGTCTTTGTAAAGTCAAGGGCTGGGTAGAAGTTAGTTATTGCTATTATTAGAATACGAAGTAATTTTTTAAAATCATCCAAAAGTTGAGAGAGGTATTAAAAAAAAGTCTGTAACATTTGCCTTCTTAGTCTTTACCACCTAGCTTCTGCCTACAGGTGCACACAGTGATATTTACAAAAGATTAAGCAAAAATGGTTGAGAATTCTATTGCACATCTCTGCGGACCAGGAGGGCAAGGCATTGCCAGCTTTGTTATCCAACTCAGAAATATTAGCAGATGTCAGTACTTCAAGAAAGTAGGTGTGTGTGCTGTAGAGTTTGGTGCTGTTCATCGCCATGCAGTCTGTGCCCCAGGGAACTCTCAGCCAGGGTGGTTCTGCTCAGCTGCTTTATAGTTTGCCATCAAACAAGCAGCTGCAGTGACTCAGCACGACAAGCAGGTGTTGTCCCAGATAGAGATGTGAGACTGGTGAGCTTCTCATGCACCCCAGGTCACGCAACAAAAGATCAGCTATGACGGTGTTGGCTCTGTTTACATCTGACAGGTCCAGTTCCTTTACACGTCTCTGTTAAAGCATCAAGAAGAACAAACAAGGATAGCTCTGCTGGAACAACAGGTACTTATTGAGGTTGCTTCTAAATTCACCTTAACTTGTTAGGAAATGGAATATTTCCTCATGTTTGTTCTGTGAAGAACCATTTGAAAGTCATGAAAAGAATTTTTTTTTTTTTAGAGACAGAGAGCATGGGGTGGGTGGGGAGGGGCAGTGAGAGAGAGAGAGAGAGAGAATATCTTACTAAGCAGACTCCATGCCCAGTATGGAGCCCATTGTGGGGCTCAATCTCACAAACTGAGATCATGACCTGAGTCAAAGTCAAGAGTCAGACGCTTAAGCGACTGAGCCCACCCAGGCACCCCTGAAAAATGTTTTTAATAAACTTTAACAACCAAAAAAATTAAGTGACTATCTGACTTATCTTGCTATATATTTCTGTCTTTAAGCTAAACCAGATTCTCTGAACTGGGATGGCAATTGTTTTGACAGGGTGATGTTGGCCTTAGCAAATTTTATTCTTCCCCACATGGCTTCCATAGTCCCTATTCTAGCCTAGCAGGGTCTCCGCATGAGGGCTACTGTATAACTTCAAGCAGAACCCAGAGAGGTACCATTTATTCTCAGAACAGAGACCAGAGATTTTTAGTGTATTCCAAACTGAGGAATAGCCATCTCTTTCCCTTCTTCCCCTTCCCCACAAACAGGGGAGGGGGATGGGGAGGAGAAATTCCAGTCAACTTCCTGAGCTCCTCCTCACTCACCTATACCTCCAGCATTTGCTTTGCTCCTTGGATAAACCACAGCCTCAACCGTAAGCTTCATTTATCAACATCTCATTGTACTCAGATGAATTCTTGCTGAGAGGCACAAATGCTTGCCTCTTGTGCCATGAAAAACATTTATACATCTAGTCCGGAGAACCAGACAGTGTCTATTAAGCCGTAATTGTCTTGTCCTGGGCATTTGTTCCAGATGCATGCATGTACTTTAGACTTTGAAAATGAAAAACTTGACCGTCAGAATATGCAGCACCAACTGCATGTAATTCTTAAGGAGCTCCGAAAAGCAAGAAATCAAATAACACAGTTGGAATCCTTGGTGAGTTTGGAATGGTTCAACTAAAACTTCTTTTCTTCTTTCTCTTGCTGCTGTTTTTCCATTTATCAAACCAGTTCCCAAACCAGGAGGATACAGCTTAAGAATGGCTGTTTCTCAAATCAGTAGGCAAAAGAACCCCTGCTTCATCTGAAGCAGCTGCCTTTTAGCATCAACCCAGAGCGCTAGGAAGAGGGACATGATGGGCCTCAGCATCATGCCCGCTGAGTGGTGCCCGGATCTTCTCTGCCCCAGCACGGGATTCTAGAGGCACTACACAGGAGCTGCCCTGGGGGGCGTGGGGGAAGGGAGCGCACTTATAAATCCTCAACGGAAACTGTGTTTTTCTATTTAAAAAGAAAAATGCCATTTTTAGTGATAATAGACTGTTCCTGTTAATACACTGTTTTAAGCATATTAAATTAAGCACATTTTGTGGGTTACCTTTGAACACATAATCTTTTAAAACATAAGCCTTTTAAATGATTTCTTCTATGAAGAAGTGATTTTTGACTTATTATTTGTATCTTACTAATAAGCTTTTGGGATCTGTGTTTGCGTGTTATGTCCCATTGGCCCGTATTTTATACATGATCGTAGTACTACAGAATAACGCAGATGGTGAAATGTTACAAATAGACTTCCTCAGTTTTTGAAAGAGAAAAAAGCAATTGTTAAAATCATTTGTAGCTTCTTTATGAGTAAAAGACAATATGCTTTGACTCTAGTAAGTCATTGGTTTTGAGGATTTATAATATTTGAAATTGAAATTTATAACTCATTCTGTTACTATTTTGCAAAGTATAGGAAGCTGGAGGGTATACAAAAGAGCCCATAATTTTCCTGTGCTTTTTTCTTTGTGTCCCTGCTGTCCGTCATTTTTAGACTGTGCTATAAAATATTCATTTTTAAGCTTTATCGACTATTCTGAGTTCCTTAGGGGGAAAAACATGAAAAAGGAAAGTCACAAACATTTTATGCAGTATTTTCATCATTTCTGTGTGTAACCTGTTTGATCAACATTAACATTTTTTGCTATTATTGATTCTATATTGTTTTTATTGCTGAACTTACTGCTTTTTTACAAAACTAGCAAATTTGGCCAGGCTTGCACACAAGTCTACCTTTACATTTGGCTCTAAGTATTTTAATAGAACCTATCCATGTAAACCCCCAAGCCTAGTAATTTTTGGGTAATTTGGGTAATTTATAACCACCTCATATATATTTATTTTTCAGAAGCAGCTTCGTGAGCTTGCCTTCACAGAGCCATTAGTCACTTTCCAAGGAGAGTCTGAAAACAGAGTAAAAGTTGCCTCACCAAAAACTCCCACTGCTGCACTGAATGAAAGCCTGGTGGAATGTCCCAAGTGCAATATACAGTACCCCGCCACAGAACATCGAGATCTGCTTGTCCACGTTGAATACTGTTCCAAATAGCAATATAAGTATTCTTTGTTTTTGTGTCAAAAGATTCAATACTGTATCTTATGTTAGCTTATGGATATTTTGAATTACTTATTTCACCTCTTACATAAGAAACTGCCTCTCTACCTTCAGAGACTCTGGTATAGGAGTGAATCATTGTATTTTTTTGGCTGCTTTGCATTTTCCTTGACAGCTTTACCTCCCTGAGATGGTTCATCTTCAGGCTTCAGTGATGGAATGTGTGAGCTGAGACAGCTGACATTTTGCACTGTTAAAGTACTTGATGAAGAAAAGATAGTTCAGGTTATTGCTCGTGGATTAAATCTGTTGCACCAACAAGCAAATATTTTATGTTTTGTAGGTTTTTAAAAACCAGAGATAACTAACCAAGGATCTTAACTATGTTGGCTTTTGTTACCCCAAGCCTCATAAACATACAATTCCGATTTTCATGGCCATTGTTATACTTTCTATATTTTTTCCTTTCTATTACAAGGCGGTTATTAGAAAAGTTGGAAATTTTCTTGACCTTTTTTGCTGCTTACTGTTGAAACCTAGCTGTGTTCTAAGCACAAAGCAGATTCTGCTTAAGGAATACTCAGTGGCCACATAATGTTCTCTTTCATACTAACTGACTGTAACTTTAACTTGAATTTTGTTACCACATGTTGGTCATTTAAAGGTGTTATAATGAATTTTAGCAAAACCATCTAGCCCTCTCATTTGATTGGCAGGCATTTTATTTATTTATTTTTGGCACTCTTTAAGTTGGGCAGTGTAATGAGCAGATATTTGCTTATCCGAATATATATTTTTATACATGTGTGTGTAAACCCCCAATTTTTTTTTTATTTCTTCAAGTTTTCTAAAATGCTGAACACTGGGCTACTGTTAGTAATATAAAGGAGAAAAGAATAAAATTATTTAATAAGTTTTAATATGCCTAGTGTATATGTACATAGGTAAGTATTCTCAGATTTCTCTCCTGAGAGGTGTGCAAAACAATGGATTCACTTATAGTGTAAAACAATAAGGTAGTTAAGGATCCATTGGAACCCCAAACCACATGAGGCTGTGAAAGGTTTAGCAGAATCCCCACAATCATTTAAAAAAGAAGCATATACATTCTTGGGGGTTTCAAACTCCCAAGTCAACTCCAAAGCCATTCTCTCTACCCTGCCAGAAAACCCTTGTGAATTCTCCAAACTCAATATACTTAAGTGATAATATAACCAGAGTAGTGGAATGTTCCTTGAGTCAGAGAGGAGCCAACTGATGTTCCCATCCCTCTGGTCTGAGAAGTTGTTGTGTCTTGTCGAACCTCTGCTCCACCTGTTCTGTGGATCCCTGCTATGCGAGTTCTCCAGCATCTCTGATCTCATTCTCCAAACACCTATTAAATGCCAACTACATGCAAGTCCCTGGGCTAGGTATTAGTGATACGGTGATAATAAGATGCAGCCCCATCTTCACCATCTAGCAGAGGAGGCCAATATCTAACAGATAAGTATAACACATCGTAGGAGGTGCTATAATCAAGGTATATGGAGGGTACAGAAACTGCCTTATTCTAATAAAGACTGGAGGTCTTACTCTTGAAAGATATAAATCTTATCCTAAGATTTTTAAAAAGTGGGGGGAGTAAGAAGTAAAGTAGCCTAAGAAGTAAAATAGAGCCAACCTCAGGTAGCCCCAGGGCAGGTCATGCGCTTCAGAGAGGTGAGCCTGGCACTGAGCACAGGGACAGTCCTGTACACCAGTGACATGGTTCACATGTACAGCGGCTCTTCAGGAGGAACACCACCACAGTGATCCTGGTGCTGAGGCTGGAGAGAGACTTCTGAGTGCCTTCACAGGAAACCGTAGAATACAGGGCCCCGCGGCCTTAGCATAGCCTTGCCATGAGCACAGCAGGTGGTCCCACTCTGCTGGTTTCTTACCAATGTTCTTCCATGTAGGTGAATAATTTCAGTCCAGAGACGATTCCATGATCCAGGAGGGCAGGCAATACTCTCTCAACACGTGGCTTTCTGATGCTCTTGCTTATCCCAGAGCAAATTTTATGAGTCAAGGGAGCCAACCGAAAAGCCCCCTCCAACAGGAGCTGGGTGATGTGAGGCTGGAAAATGGTGCCCTTAATTAAGGGGGGCTGCACCTGCTCAGCTCCAGCCGAGGTAGGTCCTATGCACATGAGTCTCGTGTGGCTGACCTTTCAGATTTCCCAAGAGAAATCTGGAATACTTAAATGTGAAATCCTCCAATTTTTAAATTGGAAAATTAAAAACAACACTATGTGGGGCCACACTGCCCATTTGTAGCCTTTGTGTAGAACATCCAGGTGGGGCAAAAGCAGTGGTGGCGAGCTTAGCCTGCAGGGGTGGCAGGAAGTGAAGGCAGACTCTTGATCCAGCCTGCCATCTTGGGACCGAGGTCTCCCCCCAAGTCCAGTTCAACCAAATAGGCATTATCCGAGGGACACAGTGAATATGGCCCTCCCTGACCATTCCCTTCCACCTGCCATCTGTTTTTTTTTTGTTTGTTTTTTTTATGTGGCTACACTTACCAAACAGAACTGGCTGGCTGCCAGCACTTTCTTGCTTCCCTCTGCTTCCTAACTCGGACAACTGAGGGTATCTGTGGGCTGGTGGGGAACAATGAGATCATCAACTTGTGTGGTTTTGGTCCGGGAAATCACCTCACCCTTGGATCGTGTTAAAAATGTTGATTTCTTGGCTTCCCCTAGATCTCCTAAATCAGAATGTTTGGGGGTGAAGAGCATGGAATATACATTATTAAGCTCTCCAGGGCATTCTGGTGTTTTACTAAAGGTTGAGCTGCTCATCTAGGCCAACCTTGACTTTCTGATGAAACGGAGTCCCAGAGAGGGGAGTGACTTATACAAGGTCACATAATGGGTTGGCAAGAAAGCGAGGGAGGCGCAGGATTTCAAAGGCAATAGTCACGAGAGTCCCTACCACTTTGGCTTGTGTGCCATGATTCCAGCAGGGTAATTTTCCAAAAGGGTAATTTTCCCTTTTCAAGTCCTCCTCAATGCTTCATCTTCCTGAGGCAAATCCAGTGGTTTGTTGGCCTGCGTGTCTTTATTTCTCCTTATCCTCTGTGCTGTGCTCTCTGCCTTGAATCTAATGACATGTTGGCTTTGGAGAGTTGAGTGGGAAATACTAACAAGACACCCAAGTGGACAATTTTGTGGGGGCACCCAAACGAGGGTTAAAGTCAGGAATGTGCATAGAGTCTGAAGAGATGAAGAAAGGATCAAAGAAGATAGCCCTGGAGCATCCTGAGGTCCAGAAGTAGGCAGGAGCTCTCAGAGAGCGTCCAATTAATGTGTCTCCCAAACCAAAAAAAAAAAACAGTGAAAGAAGGAATGGCATGTCCGCCTAGGGAAGGAATTACCATCTGATCATAACCTTCACCTTCTTGCCAACCAGACTCAGTATACTGATTTAATCCCAGAATGAGATCAGCACATCTTCCACCACGATGTTTTAACAGGTATTTACAGGTGAATCTCTGGCAGACTCACCCATTTCAGAGGACATACCAGGCACTGACCTCCTTACTGGACTCAGCAAACATTTAGCCCATATGCAATGGATGAGGTGGCACACAAGACACTAGAGGGAGAGAGGAGTGTGGCGGGGCCCACTGCCAGCAGAGCCAAGGCGAGGTGGACAGTAATGCAGATCAAGGGCAGCACAGTGAGGTCACCACCCCACTGCTGAGAGAGGACAGGCTTTCTCAAGGAGGGGCTGACTGAGCTAGGTCTAAGATAGCAAATAATATCCAAGTTTTAATAGTGTTTGTTCTGGGACTTATGTTGAAAGTGAATCATTAAACAGAACTTAAAGAAAATGGCCTGGGTTATATGGGTCACTTTGTGATGACAAAGGGTGAGGGGGTAGAGGAAGGGCAGTAGTGTGGATCCAGATCCTGACACCGTGAAAGGGGTTCTGCGTATCCTCCTAAACTGCTGTAGAGAGTCACATAGCCGCAAAGACACAGAAAGCAGACGGTTTTGAATGCTAAAAGACCGAAGGAGATGTAATCAATAGAGGTTTTCATGAAGGAGAAGAAAAGGGCTTAGAAAAAGGTCAGCTTTGCTGGTTGATTCACAGATACTGCAGACAGCATCCAGGCCACCTTGCATAGACTATGAAGGTGTGCATTTTCACTGGATTTTTATAAGGTGGAGGTAAGTGGTGGGGAAGCTGATACTAGAGGATGAAAAATAGCTTCCAGAGTATATTCTTTTTTTTAAGAGTTTATTTATTTATTCATGAGAGACACACAGAGAGAGGCAGAGACACAGGCAGAGGGAGAAGCAGGTTCCCTGTGGGGACCCCGATGGGGGACTCAATCCCAGGACCCTGGGATCATGACCTGAGCCGAAGGCAGACACTTAACCACTGGGCCATCCAGGTGCCCCTATTATTCTCAAAATACATTTAATAATCACATTTGCACATACACTACAGTAAAAATTCCCTTCCCTTGAAAGAGTGAATTTTATGGAAATGAAAAATGAAGCATCTCAAAATGTAAACTATTTTGTTTTACTTCCTTGGCAATTTCAAGGAAGCCTATTAATCTGGAAAGAGCCCTAACATGGGAACCACCAGACCTGGGATGAAAATCTGGCTCTGACTTGGGGCAAGTCCTTAACCTCCCTCCTCCTTACTAGCTTCCTGAGCACTGCATTAGGAATGTCAGTGCCTGCCCCGGCTATCTTCCTAGGATGTCATCGAAACCAGAGTTCGATTTATTTTAGGGAATCCTGTACACTAAGTGTGTTTAGTCTCCCAAGCAATATGCTAAAAACTGCATATGCATCCTGTCATTTTGTCCTCACAGTAACACTATATACATGGGAGTTTCTATAATCGCTTCAGACGGGGAGCTGTGGTCTAGAGAGCTTAAGTCACTTGTTCAAGACCACACAGCAACAAGAGTGGCAGGGCCAGTACTGAAACCTGAGTGTGTCTATCTCTAGAGACTGTGCTCTTACCCTTGACGTAATGCTGCCACTCTATCATCTTAAAGCTAGAAAATGTACACAAAAGCACATTACAGATGGAGAAAGACCATCCAGGATTATTTTTTATCTTTTAGCAATGATTGTAGTGTGGACAGAGAGAAAGAGAAGACAGGAGATGAAAGTGACATTCCCTACCCACCCCTCCCACCAGAACCTCCGTTCCTTTTACTCGTCCATTATAACCAACTCCTCATCTTCATTTGCAACTCGTAACAGTACAGATACTCTCAGATGCAAACACAAATCTCCCCCCAGTGTCCAAAAGTAGAGTGGTCCTATGTAACCTTTCCTAAGCCGAAATGGTGTAAAGTGAAGAAGCAATTACTATTAACTTACGTGGGAAAAAAAATTTTTGAGGGTTCTTAGACCCCAAAAGTAACCTTTCTTAGACTTTTCTGATACCTTAGGACACCTCTTGCTAATTGATACACTAAATAAATTGAGACAAAGCACAGATGGTTCCCAGACACAACGTTTTGACAAGCTGATGCTGAGATGTTGAGTGTAGTTTCTGAGGAAGGAGCTTGGCAGTGCCACCTCTCACTGCTCAGGGGGTGCACTGCCGCTATAAGGGCTTTCATTCAGTCATCGAAAACAGGTACTAATGTTGGTCTTTTATGAAAGCACAGAGGCTGTAACATGAACTTTCAAAAAGTGGGGGATATTTATAATAGAAAAGGCTGACACCATGGGGACATTTCTGGTTTGTTAAAAAGAAGTATAGAATCAGACAATCCCAGTTTCATGATATTAAGGCTCTAGCCTGTCATCTCTGTAATCCCTTTGGTCTCTCATCCTCATGCTCACAAAATGGCTGCTGCAGTTCCAAACATCACTATCTAATGTGTGTTTAGTGTGTCTAATGAATCTAATGAGACATTTTTTCAAAAACCAAGAAGCAGACAACTAGCTAGCCTGGATAATGAATGAGAATTCCTATATGCCTATCCCCTTTTTCCAATAAAATGAAATGTTTTAGGAAAATATCCATCCAGAAACTGCATAGGACACTTTCCTACCTTGCATTAACTAGCATGGAATTACATAGTGTATTAGAATGGGCTGGGCTAAGCTTTGGTGTTTTTAAATAACCCTGCAGAAATCTCAGCGGCTTAACACAATATAGGTTTATTTCTTTTTCTCTTCATGATTTTTGTGAGCTGGTGGCCCTCCTTTATCTTGTAGCTATCTCCCTGGGACCATGAGACCTCTAAGGTCACCGCAGCAGGGAAAGAAGGAGGAAGGAGAAGGTAATGGCTCCTGATTGCATAAAACTGTAACTGACTCTGTTCACATCTCTATTGGTTGAACTCGGTGAGGTGGCCCACCTCCTGCAAGGTGGCTGGGAAGGACAAAAGAAACACTGTGAAGAACACAGAGCACTGTGTTCCACTGAAGGCCATCCCAGATGTCAGAGAAGGAGGGGCTTGGGAATACCTGTTGGGTTGGAATCTGCCACCAGGTCTTATGTCCAAATGCTCTGTCCCCAAGCTGGGAGGTCTGGTTAAAGACACAACAGGGAATATTCTCTGGGCTTCCATGATTCTTATGCTTCTCTCTTCCATTGCCTTTTTCTCTCAGTATTATGATAACCTTCTACTTGGCCTGTTACTCTCTTCCTCCATCCATTCCACCCCCAACCAACTGTAAGCTTCTTAAGTTCAGAGGTTGGATGGTCTTCCCTCCCCATTGCTCATGCCCAGACTAAGGTCTGGCACATAGTAGATACTCAATAGATGTCTTTAGAACAAGTGAATGAGGGTCTTTTAGAAACAATGATAGCAACCATTTGAGTGTCTTTAAGAAGCACTTGGTTTATACCTAAATACCTAAGCTTTAGAATTTCCAGGAGAATCACTGAGGAACAAGCAGTATGATTCAGCCCTTTAAACAAACATGGGCGCGAAAGAGACTATATAGCCGACTTCAAGAATGTGGCTATAAATCAAGTAAATATTTGATCAATGACATCAACGAACATAAAACATTTCTTTAAGGAAACTGACTTTTAGAATACCTTCAGTCTGGCCTGGGCACTTGAACCCGCACTACATCTCCAAGGTTGGAAGTGTTGAAAATCCCTTGCATGCTTGGAGAAGACGTCACAGGGATATTGGTTGAGGAGGGGCTAAAAATATTAGGTAGTTTGATATATACAATTTAAGAAATTTAATTAAGGAAGCTAAATAAGGCAGGTGCTTCATTAGCAGGGATTATCACCATCACTATGGTTGAAATGTATGAGGAATGTGTGTCAGGACTTATTGGGCTAAGGACTTTATGTGCATTATCTGATCTGATCATCTCAACAGTGTCATGATGCAGGTACTGTTATTGTGCCCGTTTTGCTGATTGGTATAGTAAGGCTGAGAGAGTTTAATAATTTCCTTGAGATGATGTAGATGCATCATCTGGTGACAAAGATTGAGAACCAGGTTGTCTGGTTCCAAAGACAATACCTTTTAGCAATTAAACTTTAGACTCGCTCCAGAATCAAGGTACTAGAAGAAAATTTGGCAGGTGTTTTGCTCATCCATTATTGTGTGACAACACAGCCCCAAACCTAGTGGCTTAAAACAAAAATGTATTACTCCCTTTCCTGGTTTTGTAGATTCAGGGCCAGATGGGAGGTTTTCTCTTGGAATCTCTTTTATGATTTCAGATAATCCTGTGGCCAGCTTCAGAAGTCACACAGTGTCACTTCTAGTGCATCTACTACTTAGAAATGGGGCATAGGACCAGCCTAGCTTCAAGGGGAAAGGCCTACACACTAGGGAGTGAGTGTCAGGAAGCATCCTTCACTGGGGCCACCTGGCAGACTGACCACCATAGTGAACAAATGTGAAGCATCCTGGGCAGCTGTGCAGGAGCTGAATTCTTAGAAAGGACTTTCACATCCATTTCTTGTTTGATCTTTCATAGCCTATAAGGCAAGCAGGCCAGGGGCAGGACTAGATCTCTATCTTATAGACGTGGACACTGTTGCTTAGTGAAATTAACTTACCAGAGGTCACACAGCTTCTAAGTGTGGGTGTGAACTTTGGTCTTCTGAAGTTTCATCGGCACAAAGCAATCAAGGGGAAGTAATCATGGATCTAAATCCAAAACAAGAAAAGATATCAAAGGTGTAAGAGGTTTTTCTTTTTAAGATTTTATTTATTTATTTGAGAGATAGAAGACACAAGCAAGGGGAGAGGCAAAGAGAGAGGGAGAAGCAGACGTGGGGTTCCCTTCCAGGACCCTGGGATCATGACCTGTGCTGAAGGCAGACACTTAACAGACTGAGCCACTCAGGCACCCCTCAAAGTTATGAGAGTTTTAAAACCTGACAACATGATAATAGCTGATGCAGGAATGGACACATATCTCCTATTCACGGGAGCATAATTTGGTGCAATATTTCTGAACATACAATAGATACCAAAAGCCTTAGAATGCTGCAAAATCTTTGACCCAGAAATTCCACATCTAGAAAAATTTCTTAGGAAATAATCATGAATATTTGGATAAGTATTTTGTTATTAGGACGTGTCCTATAGTATTTTTGCTAATAGGGAACAATTAGAAATAATCCAAATGTCTAATCAGAGGGGTTTTATTAAACAATGGAAGGCCATTTTGCCATTAAACTGATGTTGTAGGAAAATATTTAATGCTACATAAAATGTGTGCAACATATTTATGGTGAAAAGCAGATTTTAAAAGAGTAGTATGCCACTTTTATTTTAATAAAACATACATGTGTCCAAGCACATGGAAAAAATATATATATAATACCAAAATGTTATTTAAGGACAGTGGGATCATAAATCATTTTACCTTTTTTTTTCTTCTCTTGGGGGATCCCTGGGTGGCTCAGCTGTTTGGCACCTGCCTTTGGCCCAGGGCGCGATCCTGGAGACTCGGGATCGAATCCCACGTCGGGCTCCCGGTGCATGGAGCCTGCTTCTCCCTCTGCCTGTGTCTCTGCCTCTCTCTCTCTCTCTCTCTCTCTCTCTGTCTATCATGAATACATGAAAAAAATAAAAAAATCTTATTTTTTCTTCTCTATATTTTAAAACTGCTTATAGTATATGTTACTTTTGCAATATGTTTTTAAAAAGGAAAATAAAAAAGGGAGTTAGGAAAATATAGAGAGTTGTAAGTTAATTCCAACATACCAATTGGAAGATATACACAGGAATAATATGATACCTTCTGCTTAACTCTTTGAAATGCTTTTTAATTCAAGGTCTGACTTAATATGTACAACAATCCAGTGAGGGAAGTTGGAGATGTAGATTTTATTTATTTAATTGAATGAGAGAGAGAGAGATCATGAGCAGTGGGGAAGGGCAGAGGGAGAAGCCCATTTCCTGCTGAGCAGGGAGCCGGATGCGGGACTTGATCCCAGAACCCCGTGATCATCACCTGAGCTGAAGGCAGACGCTTAACCGACTGAGCCACCCAAGAGCCCTGACGTATTACTATTTTTATTTGCAAACGGGAAAAGTGAGGCTGTCAATGGTGAGGTCGTAAGGTAACGCAGCTAGTTAGTGGCAGAAGCACAACTAGAGTCCAGCTCTCCCAGGCCATTCATGGGCTTCATGATGTCAGAGCAATGGATGCCCACTCACACTCTGTCCCCTGCTGTGGACCCCTATTTTTAGCCTCCCCAGCATCGCTTCCTCTGTCTTTGGTCTCAGGTCTCTGACTTTTCTCTGTGGAACCTGCCACCAGTCGCAGTCCAGATCGCAGGGATGGGCAAGCCACTCCAACCCAGCCCAGGACAGCCATACTCGGGCATTCTGCCCACCGTGCAAGAAAAGACTTTGCTGAGTTGCTAGGAAGTAGGAAGAGCTGCTGGGGCCTCTGTGCTCCTGCTAGGAGACTGGCAGGCTGCCTGAAACAAAGCCAAGCAGAAAAAAAGAGTCGGGAGGCACACAGATGTCCAAACAAGTCTATTGGGTACCCGGATCCTGGGGTGCCTAAGGCTAGTTCTACCTACTGGACTTTTGCTTACCTGAGCCAGTACATTTCTTTTTCCTCTCTTTCTTTCCCTCCTCCTCTTCCCTCTCTCCCCACCCCCATTATCCTTCTTCTACTTTTGGTTCAAATTGGGTTGAATTCCTCAATTCAAGTTTTAGTTGTAACGGAAAGACTTCCTGACCAGTGTACTCCCCTATGTCAGTTTTCTCACCTGTAAAATGAAGATACTAATGGTACCAATGAGCGTCAGCAAATGCTACCTATTATTTTTCAGGAGTTAGAAAAACTGAATCCAGAAAATCTCATCCCTCTGTCCCAAACCCGAATGTGAGACAAGATGCCCCATGCATAAATCTATACAGAAAACAAGTTGAGAAAAGAGAAACTCTGTGTCGGCAACTTCCTCCAGGGAGCTGCTCTTTCCTCACTTCTGGTCGGGCAGAGGCTGCGCCAGCAGCAGGGCCTGTGCCCATCTCCTTGGGTGGGAACCAGCGACCCCACTCCCTCACACATCCCGCACACACTGCCCACCTCCCTCTCACAGGTCCCTGCTTCCATGCCAGGTGATGCTGGGCCCCATTCTGTTGGCAGTTGCTAGAAGTAGCAAGGGTTGCCAGAGAGGAGGAGAAAGGGGAGATGAAGTAGTTGGCAAGACAGAAACGGCTGGTTTTGCAATGCAGTTTGGAGAGAGAGAAAGCAAACTGGGAGAAAGTTAGCCAGGCCTCCTAGCCTCATTCCTGAGTTGGTTGTGGGAAGAAAGGGCATGATGCCTGCACTCAGAAAATGCTCAGTTAAGGCTTCTTGTTTTTCCAAGCAGTCGGGATTCTGATGAAGCCAGACCAGAGGGCTCTGAGGCTGAGCAAAATGTTAGCACAAGAGGAGCAACATTCCCACACGAAGCCAGTCTGCTGGGTTAAGCAGCAAAGGTATTATGAACAGCTCGCAGGGTCTCTGAGGGGAGGGCCAGAGAACAGGTCTCAGAGACTTCCAGTCCAGAATGATGTCCTCATGTTGGGGGCTTCCCTGAGGCATAGACACCTTGCATGGCTCGCACTGTTGGGAATGGCCACCGAATGCTAGGAACCCATGACTGTGCCCTAAACCCTTATCCCAAAATGGAATCCATGCAGCCTCAAGTTCCTCGTGTCCTCTTCTGGAGCCAAATCTGTCCTGGGTGTTGATGCCTTGTTGCAAGTGGGTTAGGAAAGCCAACATTAGCTTTTGACCTTGGGGAGATGGGACTCACCATGTGAGAAATTTCCCAGTCACAAGATGGGGCTCGAAAGGAAGTGTACATCATCCTGCAGCATTTCTACAGTGCGTGGGTGTGCACATGATGTGTGCCTCCACATCCCTTTCCAATGTGCTCTCATCCTTAAAAACTCATTGAAGCCACCACCATCCACAGAAGCCCAGTCTGCTCACTTGGGTGTCACTCAGCACCTCTGAGTTCCACATGCAGCTCCAAGGACCACCTAGTCACCCTTCCTCCTGTGGTCCTGCTCCTTGAAGTCATTATTGCCTACCTGACATAAACCCAGGCCTCTTTCTACTCTTACCCTCTGATATGGAAAGCTGAAACAATTTTCAGAGACATCTCAGGCCCTTGGGGAGGGTAATTCCCCTAATGCAACAGAGCGGTTGGCTCTGATTTGTCACATCCTTCCGCCTTAGGACTCATCTCTGGCTTTCCCTCTGCAGAAATAAAGACATTTTCAGGGCACGTGGGTGGCTCAGTGGTTGAGCATCTGATTTTGGCTCAGGTCGTGATCCTGGGGTTCTGGGGTCCTGGGATCGAGTCCTGCATCAGTTTCCTGCAGGGAGCCTCCTTCTCCCTCTGCCTATGTCTCTGCCTCTCTCTCTGTGTGTCTCATGAATAAAGAAATAAAAAAAATTTTTTTAATTTAAAAGGCCTTTTAAAGTGACCTCAAAAATGAATTCAGCCACCAAACCTAAAATGCAAGGACAGAAACAATGTTTTTTAAACACCGGGTTTTAGTATGTTCCAAATGAGACCCCATTTGGGGGGACAGAGTTGAGAAACTGCTCTAATTGGTTTCTCCTTTAGAAAAGCCTAGAAAGCCACTTAAGGGCAAGGCTCCAGAGTGGTCCCTGCCTCACACTTCCCAGTGACTGTGCCTGTCAGAAGCCCCACGGGCATGACAAGGGGAGCCAAACTACGGGTGGAGAATGATTCTCTTCTTCTTTGGCTTTCCTAGGTCTGCTCCCACCTTCTGGTGATGGTCATATGCTGCCTCTGTTTGGCTTGCCCTGCTCTGCCCTGGGGTACTTCTGTCACTCAGTGCTTGTCTGCTGAATGACCCACTAGCTCCTCTGTGAATTCTGCTTGAGCCCCCAGGAGAGCCAGCTACTAACCCAGCCATCGCCCACAACAATCTAAGAACCCTGCAAGTTACTCAGTGGGGTTTTTTTTAAAAAAGATTTTATTTATTTATTCATGAGAGACACAGAGAGAGAGAGGAAGAGGCTCCCAGCGAAGAGCCTTATGCGGGGATCGATCCCAGAACCCCAGGATCATGACCTGAGCCAAAGGCAGACCCTCAACCACTGAGCCACCCAGGTGCCCCTCGGTGATTTTATATTTAATATCAATGTTTTGTGAGTTTCCTTTTAGGACAAAGGCAACATATCAATTGTTGTGGGGTCCCCAACAACCAGGAGAGTGTTTTTGAGTAGAAAGAAGGAAAAATGGATAGACGGATGGATGGATGGATGGATGGACGGACGGACGGACGGACGGATGGACGGATGGATGGATCCAGGAGGAATGATGGTTGCTGGAGCCAAATGCC
Source organism: Canis lupus dingo (assembly GCF_003254725.2). Classification (NCBI taxonomy): domain Eukaryota; kingdom Metazoa; phylum Chordata; class Mammalia; order Carnivora; family Canidae; genus Canis; species Canis lupus. The sequence continues at coordinate 7,870,925 of NC_064270.1, forward strand.
ACGAGGGGGCGGTGTGGAGCAGCTTGCCCAGTCTCCCCAGGCTTCCACCGGCCCCTAGCTGGGGAGGTTTCTAGAGCTCATGCGGTTCAACATTTTCATTTGCGAGAGAAGGAGGTGAGGCCAGAGAGGGCGAAGGCTGTGCCCAGGGACACGTGGTTCCGCAGCGGGCCTCCGGCGTGGATCCGCGTCTTTCCCTACAGGGGCCCGTGCGCGCAGCCCCTGCAGCTCCGCGGAGCCCTCGCTGGAACCGCGCGTGCGCCAGACGCCCGGACGCCGCGGGTGAAGCTGCGCGGGCCGTGCCGGGAGGGCCCTCAGCGCGGCCGCAGCTTTGGTGCCTCGGGCCCGCGCGAGACTCTCTCCTCCGCTCGTCTCTTCTGTCCTTTTGGACCTACATCGTCTGGGCTTGTATTTCTTTCCCGAGAAAGGAAGGTCTCCGTGCTCGGAGCACGTCCTGCACCTCGCTTCTCTCAAAACGGGCTCCTTTGGTGTATGAGCGCCCTGGCCCGAGGGCAGGGACTGGGGAGAAGGCTCGAGGGGCCCTAGCCCGGCGCCCCCGCCAGCTGCCGCGCTGTCAGGGCGAGCCCGTGAGCCGGTGCCTTAGATGGCGGAGGGGATGTCCAGGTGCACAGCTAACCTCAAGCCCCCTTTCCGTTCACTCATTCGTTCATCTGTTTCATTATCCAATTATTAGAAATATCTTCAAGCATCTGCTATGTGTCAGGGGCTGAAGAGAAATTCACGTAATTCATGTAGTTACACTTATTACGCTCTTAGGCACTTATGTGCCAGGCACTGTGCTAAAGACCTGACATTCACTGTCTTTACACAAGCCTGTGAGAGAGATCAGCATTATTCCCATTTCACAGGTGAGGAAACAGAGCTCAAGAGAAATGATATCACTTGCCCAAGTGAGCTACAGAACCAGGAGTCAAGCCTTAGAGGTTGCCACCCAAATGGTCAGGCATTTCATTGGAGTCACTGTTGGGCTTGTGGTTGCTCATGCCCAGGACTCTCCTGGAGGCTGCACCTCTGTAGGCAGCTGTGGGGTGGTTAAGCACGGAGCCCCAAGGGAGGAGCCCAGGCTTGGCTCTCTGTTCACTTAAGTATATTATAGCTTTCTGGCTCCCAGAGTGGAATTCCAGAATATTCCATCAAGTTCAATTCTGCAATTGGATATATTATTATTCTGTGTGGGATCCAGGACCACTTCAAAGCTGTGGCTCAGAGAAGAGCCCCTCCAGGGTCACTGGGATGGGAGCCAGAAATGTGGGTCTGCTTGACTGAGGCCTAATAAGCCATGTGAGCCGGACCCTCTCCTGGTGCTACACTGGGCCCTTCTGCAGCTTCATTTGTAAAATGGGAGTTTGTGCTACCCCATGTAATCTATGCTGTGTGCCCCGGAGAACTGTCCTCAAGATGAGATAAGAGCATGCGTGTGAAAGGAGGTTTTTTCTTGTATAATCTGCGTGTCCTTATTATCACCACTAGCTGGGCTGCTGGGCTTCAACTGGGTCCCCCAGATGCCTAGACAGTAGTTCCCGCCTTGGGGACCGCATAGGTCAGGATTTTTTGTTGTTGTTGTAAATCTCCATGAGTCGCATAGAGTTCTTTCCTTCCTTCCTTCCTTTCTTTCTTTCTTTCTTTCTTTCTTTCTTTCTTTCTTTCTTTCTTTCTTTCTTTCTCTTTCTTTCTTTCTTTCTTTCTTTCTTTCTTCTTTCTTTCTTCTTTCTCTCTTTTTTTTTAAGATTTTATCTATTTATTCATGAGAGACACAGAGACAGGCAGAAACACAGGCAGACGGAGAAGCAGGCTCCATGCAGGGAGCCACATGTGGTACTCTATCCCAGCACCCCAGGATCACGACCTGAGCCAAAGGCAGACGCTCAACCACTGAGCTACCCAGGTGCCCCCCATAGAGCTGTTTCTTTTTAAAAATGACTACCACAAACACTCTGTTCCAATAAAAAAGTTTAACAAAAAGGTAAGTAGGATATAACTTCCCAAAAAAAGTGGATGTATTTAGCCTCACAAAAAAAAAAAAACCTACATGGTCTCTATTTTTCTCATTTCACTTTAGATCAATGGGAACAGAAGCAAGGGCTGGCCTGTGGGAGCCGTTGCCGGACAGCGAGTGTAGGTGATGAGGGTGTCCTTCAACCTCACAGCCGAGCCTTCCCTGGGCGGCGAGAGGCTCAGGAATCACGTCATGGGGCAGTCATGTGCATTGGGGAACCGAAGGGTAGAATAGAAAAATAATGTTCCAGGAAATGTTTTTAATGCATATTACAAAATAGCACGTGCAGCAGGACCCCCAATTTGTAAAGTACCTGTGTGTCTACCCGCGGCCTCAACCGCACAGGAAAACAAACAAACAAAACACCAGAAGGCTATACACCAAAATCCCATGGATTTACTTACTTCTGCACGGAAGAATGATGGCTGGGTTTACTTTCTCTGAGTTATTCCTTGCATTTTCCAAACCCTACTGTTTTGTAATCAGAAGCAGAACTAATCAAGTAGCCAAAGGGGGAAAAGTGGTGCAAGATGAATTATGCCACATGTTGTGTGAGACACTGGCCCTCTCGGGACCTGGGGAATTGCAGTGAAGGAGGCTCTTCGGGGCTTGTTGCTGGCATGGCTCACCTCCTGTCTCTGCTTTCCTTGGGCCGGGCCTGGTGTCTGGGATGCGGTTAAGTGCCGGGTCTGTGTGTGCTGAGTGGACGGACCGCTTTCCTTACCAGGCTGGCCAGTGCGGCTGCTGGCCACAGGGGCCACAGAGAAAAGTTGCCACTTAGGTGGAGAGGGGCTATTCTTTCTGAGCTTAAAATTTGTGTTTGAAGCCTTTGATTGCATCTCTCCTCGGAAGGCTGGAACAAGGTAACCACCAACATTCCTTTTATGAGTTTAAGCTCCTTAGAGGCAATCTGGCTGCCATTAAAGACAGGGTTTGGGGAGGATGGGTCTCTTCCCCTTGACTAAGCTTCTTACTGACAAGAGACAGGAGTTAATTCTGGCTAACTTAAGCAAGAAATGCATTGGAAAGGCTTCTGGTAACTCCCAGTTTGGACAGGAAGGCTAGAGCCCACTGATAAAATGGGCAGGACCCATGCCTTCAGGACTACTGCTGGGTCCCCTGAGCCCTGTCTCTTATACAGGCCTCAGAATCCAGACAGGCTCACTGTGGGGGGTCACAGCACAGGCCCTGGAGCCAGACTGCCTGGTCTCAGATCACATTGACCAGGACCTAAGGCAAATTCCATGACTTTTCTGTGCTTCCGTTTCCACGTCTGTAAAATAGAGATAATAAAAGAACCAGCTGGCATTCGTTATCTTTTGCTGTGAAACAAATTACCCCCAAACCTAGTGGCTTATAACAACTATAAACATTTATTACCTCAGTTTCCGTGGGTCAGGTATTCTGGAGCAGCTTAGCTGGGTGACTCTCATGGATTCTCATGAGGTTCAGTCACACGTAGGGTGGGGCTATCGTACCTGAAGGCTCAACTGGGGCTAGAAGGTCTGTTTCCAAGGTGGTTCGCTCACACAGCTGGCAAGTTGGGGCTAGCTGTTGGCAGGAGGCTTTACTTTCTCCCCAACTGGACTTCTAGAGGTTCCTCACAACACAGGAGGTGCCTCCCCTCAGAGCAGGTGGTACTGGAGAGAGAGAGCTGGACAGACGGTCCGTCCTTCGTATGACCTAACCTGTGATATCACGTCACATCACTTTTGCTATAGTCACTCATTAGAAGAAAGGAAGTCCAGCCAGTGTGTGGGGGGAAGAAAGTTAGGCCCCACTTTTTGAAGGGAAGTGTATGAAAAAAATCTGTAGCCATATTTTATAGCCACCACAGTACTTCATAGGATTGTTATAAAGATTAAATGAGCTAATGCTAGTGTTTTAAATAGTGCCTGGAAGATGGTAATTACCACATAGGTGTTTGATTGCTAGTAGCAGTAGTATTATTAGTATTCTCTCCTATCCACCCGGCCAGTCCACCAGTTCCTCACTGCCCTTCAAAGTTACCTCAGAAGTGGAGGTGATCCTCCTCATCTTATTGGCTCATAACTCCCCATCAGGGAAGCAGGGCCAGCTTTAGGATGGGCCCCACCCTCCTTACCTGTCTCAAGGAACAGTCACACCGGGGACTCCAACAACAGGGGTCAAGCTTGGCTGGTCAGCACAGGGACATCAGTCTCTTTGTACATCGAAGTCCTCACAGTTACTACAAGGCTAACCTCTTGCTTTCAGCTCTTCAGTTCCTCAGGGGAGGCATAGCAGTAGGGAGATTGTGGAAATTCCCCAGGCAAATGATTGGCTCGGTGAGACACACACAGGGGGCCTTGTGCAGTTGGTGATAGGATAAGGGGTGGTCTCTGAGGGCTTGGACAGAAACCACTGACAAGTGAGCAGGAAGAGCCAGTGAGAGGGACCACTGCTCCAAGCCCACTGACTAGGAGGCAGAGCCATTGCGAATCAACATGCAGGTGGTTCCCTGCAAAGGATGCCCCCCTGAGGGGTGCGTGCAAGGGCTGAAACCCAGCCAGGCCCTGCTTGCCAAGCCTGGAGCCGTGGCTGCATCAGCCCTGAGGAAGAGATGCCCTTTCGTCACTGTCTGCTCAGAGCAGGCACTTTGTCTAATTGATAGGAAGCACTGCATGTGCTAGTTGCATCCAGGCCACCAGATCTCATTTAAAGATCCCTGCCCTGAGCTCTGATAGGTGAAGACAGGCTTCACCACCAGGGGCTGATGATGACTTGTCCGTCTTGACTTTAGTGTTTTCGTTTTCCAATCTTTCCTTGGACTTCCTTCTTTTGTCTGATAGGTACAATGCAGACTGGAGAGGACTACAGGCTGGAGGTGCACAGAAGGCTCTGCCCATTCCCAGGTGTGGTTTGATCTCTCACACCACCTTCCCATTTGCTCCGTGCCTTGTCTACCTGGGAACGCTTGGGCCTCCTGGAAAAAGGAGCATGAGGAGCCTTTCTCAGAGCACTATGTGGTCTTCACTCCCAGCCTCCTGGTTACTCATTGCTGAATGTTCAGGGCAATTGGGTCTGGAGTGTGGTGGAGACCCTCCTTGGTGCGATGGGAACAATGGAGGCTGGAGGAAGACTCATAATCTTTACATGGGGATAAGTGCCCTTCACATTCTGCTCTAGAGTAGATCCTAATTTTGCAGGATATGCCCTGATCACTGCAAAGACTTGTGTCTCAAACTGGATATAGAGACAGGTAAATAGGTAGATGACAGATGGTGGGTAGACTACTCACAGAGAGGTTTGCAGAGGAAGTGATGGGCCAGTAAGCATTTTTATACAAACTTTATAAAATTTTTCCAAAGGAAAATTTTAAAAACCACATGCAGAAAAAGTCCTCTCCTCCTGTCTGGTTAAAAATACAAAATAAACAGGCACAGAAGTCATCCCTCAATGCGGTCTTCCCTTTAGCTCAAAACCTAGACTGTTCATATTTACACTTAGTGGATCCTTGTCTCCATTTCTATCATTTTATCTAGAGGGGAAGAGGCAAAGGAGCATGATGATAATAGTATTTTTTTAGCCTAATACTCATTTTATTTTTTGATTAAAGTAACATTGACTTATAATGTGATTTCGTTTCAGGTATACAACAGAATGATTTATTTGTGTATTTGGCAAAATGATCACCACTATAAGTCTAGTTAACATCCATAACCATACAGTTTCAATTTTTTTTCGTATGATGAGATGACTACAGTTACCATGTTGTACACGATATCCGATGTACATGACTTACTTATTTTATAACTGGAAGTTTGTACCTTTTGATTTCCTTCACTCATTTTACCCACTCCCCAAACTCCCTCCCCTCTGGCAACCACCAATCTATTCTCTGTGAGTTTTGTTTTGATTTGCTCATTTATTAGCTTCCACTTATAAGTGAACTCACATGATATTTCTCTCTTTCTCTCACTAATTCACTTAGCATAACACCCTCAAGTTCCACCCATATTATTGCAAATGGTAAGATTTCATTGTTTATGGCTGAAAAGTTTTTCATTGTGTGTGTGTGTGTGTGTGTGTGTGTGTGTGTGTGTATCTCACATCTTCTTTATCAATCCATCCATTAATGGACACTTAAATTGTTTTCATATCTTGGCTATTGTAAATAATGCTGCAATGAACATAGGGGTGCATATGTCTTTTCAAATTAGCATTTTCATTTTCTTCAGATAGATACCCAGAATTGGAATTGCCAGATTACATAGTCGCTAGACTCACTAAGAAAAAAAGAGAGAGGGCTCAAAGAAATAAAATCAGAAATGAAAGAGAAGTTACAACTGATATCAAAAATTACAAAGGATCATAGGAGATTACTATAAACAATTATATGTCAATGGTATTGGACAACCTAGAAGAAATGGATAAAATTCCTAGAAATGGATAAAATTCCTAGAAATACACAATTGTCTAAGACTGAATCATGAAGGAATAGAAAGTCTGAACAGACCAATTACTAGTAAGGAGATTGAATCAGTAATCAAAAACCACCTAACAAACAAAAGTCCAGGAGCAGAAAACTTCACTGGTGAATTCTACCAAACATTCAAAGATTCGATACCTATCCTACTCAAACTTCTCAAAAAGTTGAAGAGAGGGGAAAGCTTCCAAATTCATTTTATGAGGCCAGGATTATCCACAATTATTCCATTTTTACCACAAAAAAAGAAAATTGCAGAACATTATTCCTATGAACATAGATGCAAAAATCCTCAACAAAATATTAGCAAACCAAATTCAACAATAAATTAAAAGGATCATTTAACATGATCAAGTGGGATTTACTCTAGGGATGCAAAGATGGGTTAATATCCATCAATCAATCAATATGATATACCACATTAACAAAATGAAGGATAAAAATTATATGATCATCTCAATAGATGCAGAAAAAGCACTTGACAAAATTCAACATCCATTTATAATAAAAACTGTCAACAAAGCAGATACAGAGGGAATGTACCTCAAAGTAATAAAGGCCATATATAACAAGCCTACAGCTAACATCATCCTCAATGGTGAAGAGCTGAAAGCTTTTCCTGTAATATCAGGAACAAGACAGAGATGGTCTCTTGCCACTTTTATTTAACATGGTATTGGAAGCCCTAGCCAGAAAAAAGAATAAAAGGCATCCAAGTTGAAAAGGTAGAAGTAAAACTGTCACTATTTGCAGATGACAGTATTTTATATATAGCACACCCTGAAGATTTCACAAAAAATAAGTGATAGAATTAATAAACAAAGTAAAGTTACAGGGTTCAAAATCAATGTAAAATAATTTCTTGAGGGACGCCTGGGTGGCTCAGCGGTTGAGCGCCTGCCTTTGGCCCAGGGCATGATCCTGGAGTCCCAGGATCGAGTCCCACATCGGGCTCCCCGCATGGAGCCTGCTTCTCTCTCTGCCTGTGTCTCTGTCCTCTCTCTCTGTGTCTCTCATGAATAAATAAATAAAATATTAAAAATAATAATAATAATCTCTTGAGTTTGTATGCACTAATGATGAAATATCAGAAAGAGAAATTAAGAAAACCATCCCATCAACAATTGCATGAAAAAGAATCAAATATCTAGGAATAAATTGAACCAAGGAAGTGCAAAACCCATATACACTGAAAACTATAAGACATTAAATAAATTGAAAAAGACAGAAATAAATGGAAAGATAGTCCATGTTCATGAATTAGAAGAATTAATATTGATAAAATGTCCATATTCCTCAAAGGAATCTACAGATTCAATATAAACCCTAACAAAATTTCAATGGCATTTTTCAGAGAAATAGAACAAACAATCCTAAAATTTGTGTGGAACCACAAAAGATCCAAGTAGTTAAAGCAATCTTTCGAAAAAAAAAGAACAAAACTGGAGGCATCATGATTTCAAACTATATTACAAAGTTATAGTAATATTAGTAATTAATGACCATGAGCAATAAATCAGCTCTTATAATGAGGGCTCAGCCTGTAGTTTCCGGCCATCTTGATTCTGAGGAACTAGTGAGGTCAATTCACCCTGACGACTTCATATCCTGTCCCGTGGACCAAGGATATTTTATAGCTGTACACATCTGGGACCAGAGCACAAATTTGAGTCTCACCTGTGGTTTGGTTAAAGGGATAACAGAATTTTCTGTGAAACCCCTACCAGGAAAATAGTACCATTTCTGGCTTTTGCCACTAGGTGGGAGTTTACAACAGATATCAACAGTAGGAGGTAAAGTTTGGGGAGGCAACAGCTTCTATTACAGGGATCTTTAACTTCAACACTATTGGCATTTGAGGGCTGGACAATTCTTTGTCATGGGGCTGTCCTGTGCATTATACAATTACAAGCAGCAGCCCTGGCCTCTCCCCTACCCATTGAATGCCAGTGGCAACCCCCAAGTCGTGACAACCAAAAATGTCTCCAGATGTCTCTGCGGCCACAGTGTGTGTGTGTGTTTCAAATCTCCCTCAGTTAAGAAGCACTGCTTTTGTGGTTAAGAGTAGAGGCCCTGGAATCAGACCACTTAAATTTAAATCTCAGTGCCTGTGGTGACTTGATGGTCACCCAATGTCAAACATAAAAGTAGGATGACCACAGAATTTATCCTCCAAACCAGGGCGATTTGAGAGGGAAAGAGGGTTCTAATGATAATTTTATAACTGGAGACTACCTCAGCAAATAGGGATGTGTGGTCAGTCCTTAAGTCCATAAACAGTGTTGAGCACTAGATGACTTAATGTACCTAGTTCTTCACATGTAGGAACGTCATTTAATCCCCACAAGACCTTAAGAGATCAGTACTATTATATCCCTTTTCTATATGGGAAGACTGAGACACTAGAAGCTAGTGAGTTATATAGTCAGGATCTTTTTTTTTTTTTTTTTGGAAAAAAAAGATTTTATTCATTTATTTGGGAAAATGAGAGAGAGAGAGAGAGCGCACGCGTGCGCATTGTGCATGAGTAGGGGGAGGGGCAGAGGGAGAGAGAGAGAGAGAGAAGCAGACTCCCCGCTGAGTAGGGAGTAGGGAGCCTGACCCCAGGACCCTGAGATCAGGACCTGAGCCAAAGGCAGAGGCTTAACAGTCTGAGTCACCCAGGCATCCCAGTCAAGATTCTGATCTTGGCAGGGGAGTTTCCAAGCCTGTGTTCTTAGCCATATGCTCACGTGTGCTTGGGTGCCCAGGGAAACACAGGACTACTCAACATCCACTGGACTCCACATAAACTACTAGCTCTAGGTTGTTCACAGTTTCAACCTTAAGCTCACTAACTCAGTTTTCAGGGGTTACTGTGATAAAAAGCAAACATCTGAAAAATCAATCAATGTGGAGTAGGAAATGAGAGTAGCATTGTTCAATCTGATTCCCAGTTTTTTAGAGCTCAACAGGTACACCCATCCCATTACGAAGTCACTATGTCTATTTTTTCATTCAGGTTTATCGTTCCCCCAGATGGCTACTAAGCTTTTAGGACATATAGTCTTAGTAAGTCATTTGGACCCTGATGCTTAATAAATGAAACTGTTAGGTATGTCTTTTGGCCTGGGTGTGCCATGAAGGCAATGTAAAAGTAGAAAATGTGGGAAACTTTGCCATTGGAAGAACCCCAGAGGGTAATGATGGAGAAGGCCTTCTAGCCCTGAAAGCCCATCCTGGTCGCCCACTCTGAGGAAACCTATCCATCCCCACGGTACACTAGCCTGTGATAATGGAATCCACCCTTCTACTTTCACCAACCCTCTCTCTCCTTCACACTCACACAGCTCTCTTTTCCCTCGCACAACAAACCAATATACCCTGACCCCAGGGAGTTGCCAAATCCCATATGAGTTCCCTTTATCCCAATCTCTTTACAACAGTGTCAGGAAGCTAACTGGTTCTGTTTTACAACTTGAATTTCTTTTTCTTTTTTAAAGATCTTATTTATTTATTCATGAGAGACACAGAAAGAGGCAGAGACATAGGCAGAGGGAGAAGCAGGTTCCCTGTGGGGGAGGGGGACTCAATCCCAGGATCCCGGGATCCGCTGTGAGCCAAAGGCAGATGCTCAACCACTGACCCACCCAGGTGCCCCTACAACTTGAATTTCCTCAGGCTTCTAGTTGAACATCTCCCACTGACATGTAATCTGCTCCTCAGGTCAGAGGTCACACTCAACTGAGATACACATGACACAGTGATAAGCAGACTCCTCCCCAGATAGCACCTCAGGCTGGTGTAGCCAAATCCTTAATAAATACACAGACAGAATGCACCACTGGGAGAGGCCTGGTAGTATGGCAAAGGGGGGGTGGTGGCAGGGGAGGGTGGCTGGCCAGGGAAGTAGTCACTGGGTCTAGGGCCACAAGCACATTTTTCATTCTCTAACTGCCTCTGTTAGTGTAACAGAAAACTAGACACTGAGCTTGGTGGAAAGATGTGGGGCAGGGGATCTGGCTATTATTATTAACCAGGAGCCGCCTTGCATAAGCCACTCATTGCTATGCCTCAGTTTCCTTACCTATATGGGGACTGGATTGCCCAGTGCTTTTCAAATTGTGGTGTCAGAGACACATTCACAGCCTGTAGCTATACCTGAAAATCTTGGCGTGTCTGTCTTTCTGGGGTGTCAAGCTTCTTCAAGATTTTTGGGACCCCACTCTTTTTACATGAAAGCATTTTTGTATCGTTGCTCAGAATGCAAAGTTCACATACATTTTGTACAGTGACTAATAATTGATGACATTTCAGGGGCAATTGCTATATGCCAAGTGTTAATCTCTCGATATGAGCCTCACGATTACCCCGGGAGATATCTTATTCGCATTCTACAGGTGAAAGAAAACCTGGGAAACGGAGAAAGAAAAGAATCCAGCTAAGGTCACCTGCTGCTAAGCAAAGATAAAACAACGGGTCCCTTCTCCCCCGAAGGAGGCCCGCGCCCATCGCCGAGGGCTCTGGAGTGTGCGCCTGGACGCGTGGGGCTTCTTGGATAAAGCCTGAACCACACGGATCTCCAAAGTCCGGCTCTGACGCTCCGAAATCCATTTTTCTTGAATCGGTGGATTAAGGGCTTCGCACACACTTGGCCCCCGGAGGTCGGTGGAACCTGGGGCGCACTGCAGGGGTGCGGGGCCCCCGGGTGGGCTCTCAAGCCCCCGCCCCGGCCGCCGCCGAGCCCGGCACTTCCTCGTTCCCGCGCGCCCGGCCTCGGCCCGTAACGCCCGGCGCCGGCGCTCCCGGGGGGCGGGGGGCGGGGAGGTGTCGCAACCGCCTCCCTCCCCCTTCCCCGCCTTGGCGCTCGGTCACCTCCCCGAGGCGCGCCCCACTCGGCTGCGGGCCGCCGGGCGCCGGGCATGTCCCCTGAGTGCGCGCAGGCGCCGGGCGCCGGGTCCCCGCGCAGCCTGGAGCGGGCCAACCGCACCCGCTTCCCCTTCTTCTCCGACGTCAAGGGCGACCACCGGCTGGTGCTGACCGCCGTGGAGACGGTCGTGCTGGCGCTCATCTTCGCGGTGTCGCTGTTGGGCAACGTGTGCGCCTTGGTGCTGGTGGCGCGCCGACGGCGCCGCGGCACCACCGCCTGCCTGGTGCTCAACCTCTTCTGCGCCGACCTGCTCTTCACCAGCGCCATCCCGCCGGTGCTGGCCGTGCGGTGGACCGAGGCCTGGCTGCTGGGCCCGGTCGCCTGCCACCTGCTCTTCTACGTGATGAGCCTGAGCGGCAGCGTCACCATCCTCACGCTGGCGGCCGTCAGCCTGGAGCGCGTGGTGTGCATCGTCCGCCTGCAGCGGGGCGCGCGGGGCCTGGGGCGGCGGGCGAGGGCCGCGCTGCTGGCGCTCGTCTGGGGCTACTCGGCGCTCGCCGCGCTGCCGCTCTGCGTCTTCTTCCACGTCGTCCCCCAGCGGCTGCCCGGTCGCGACCAGGTGAGCGCCCGGCTGTGCGCGCCGGCAGGCGTCTGGGGCGGGCTGGCGGGCGAGATCCCGAGGAAACGGTGGCCCGGGATAAAGGGCAACGAAACCAGCAGAACAGTCACAGGCCATTCGCTGTATCTGCCCGCTGTGTCGCTGTGCCCGGTGCTTTGAAGTGTTGGCACTTAAATGTCACTGCAGCGACGCAGGTCCCCTGAAGGCCCTCCAAAACCTTTTCACGTGGAGTCCTCCAAATGCCTGCAAAGTGCACTCTTTATTTTGAGGTTAGTGCAATAACGGGAAGGCGGGAGCCAGCCAGGTGGAACTTCCAGGATCCGGGGTGGCTAATCGCTTTGCTGCGGACTGAATTCTGCTTTCTCGCAGGATTCTCTCTGCTGCTGCTGCAGCACTCTTACTGGCGCACGTCCACTTTTCCAGTGAGGAAGCTGAGGCACGCAGGGGAATGACTTGCTCAGGGCATCTCACCCTCAGTGCGAGGAGGAGCTGAGATCGTGCTCAGCACATTCTTGAGGGTCCCGGTGCTCTGAGAACCTGCGGGCAGAGCCAGGGAGAACAGACATCAGAGACCCAGGGACCTAAGCCCAATGCTGCCACTTAGGGGTGTTGGGATCCTTCCCCGGAGCCTCAGTTTTTCCAACTGCAAGACAGAAGGATTAGACTAGAACACAGGATCTTCTCTACCTTGGGAGCCTTGGATGATGGGTGGCTTCAGAGTATCCTGGGTGCCGGAAATGTTTGGCAGATTCCAGAAGCTGGCAGATGAGCTTTATTCTGAGCAGTGTGTTCAGTTGTCATTAGGAGCTTTGTGGGGGATCCATGACGTTAAAAAAAAAAAAAGGGTTCTGTGGACAGTTCATGACACTGGCTCGGGTCCACTCCCAGTTCTGAGGTCCGGCATCGCAGTCCAGGGCTGTCCCTGTTGCTGCCCTGCTGCGCTCTTGCAGAGTTTGCACACCAAGATTCAGTTCAGGACCGGGAGCCTGGATGTGGGCCTGGTCGAGGACGGTGGCCGGTGGTTCTGGCTGTCATCCCAGTGTGTTAGGTTTTCTGCACCTCATGGGAAGGGACAGAGAAAGGACAGACGTCTGTGCGCCCCAAAGGAAGGCACACATCCTGTCTTGGGGACAGCCTCTGGGGTGAGGGTGGGGCTGTGGGGGCGTCTGCCCTAAGCTGGTTTCCCTTTCTCTACAACTCACTGGTTTCCTGGCCTGAGCAACACTGTCACAAACCACAGCCCCAAAGAGAGGTCTGCTCAGTGACCAGAAGGGAATGAGAAGATGGAAGGGCACGAGAATAAGATGTGACCTGGGGAAGGCTTTCTGCTAGAGAAGTCTGGCCAGAGATTGCCCTCTTGGATAGTCCTCTTGAGCAGGGAAGCAGAGGTGGGCTTCTCTGGGGGTTTCCCCAGATCAGTGTCCCACACAGGTCTTTTCCAGGGGTGAGGGGAGACGTCTGCATCCTGTGTAAGCAGTATCTTTTTTTTTTTTTTCCTTTTAACACAAGTCAGACCTAAAAGTCTCTTTCCTAATAGTTTACTTTTTGCATGGAATACGTTGTGAGGTTTTTGTTTGATGGTTTTGTTTTGTTTGAAGGCCTTGAATGACTAATAAGCAGGAATTATGTCCGGCATGTGGCACTTGATCAAAGAAAATGTAAGCCTATGGCCATGCCCCCCGCACCGGGGCCAGGACAGCTGAGCTCAGCTGAGTTGGTGGGGTGCCACTGGCATAGCAGCCAAGGACCCCAACCTAGTGGGCAAGCCTGTCCTCCTCAGCCCAGATATACCTGAGAATCAAGGTGGGTCACCCAGATACTTCTAAAATAAGCGAAAGACCAGGCCTCACCGCAGAGCCGCTGGACCAGCCGGAGGCCAGGTTCTCCTACCAGTCTTTGATCTCTTAAGTTACTATCTCACTGAATCACGGTGTTTCTTTTTTCATAGACCTTGAGGGACGTTTCCTCATTTTTTTTTCTTACAGAAAAAAATGACACTTGGGAAATTAAAGATCAAATAGAATATGTCTTTAGGGTATCTTATGTTCCCAAACGTGTGCCCCTCCCTTTTACAGTTGTTTTAGGTACATTTATACTTGACTGACAAATAACACTAAAAGAAGCGAGGCTCTTGTCCCCTCCTGGCCAAAAGCCCAGACTAAAACTGCTCGCCTGCTTGGACACAGGTGGCTGTTTGAGCAAGAAGGCCTTCATGCAGATGGGGGCTCCTCTTGTTTTGTCACTCTGTATTTCACCTCTGGTAGGGTGTCTGTGTCGGAGCCCCCTACAGCACTTCTGGGATGACCAGAGCTGTACTGCAAGGTGCTTCCATAGAGACTTGTGTTGTGGCTTTTCCTCAGTGTCCCTTGGGGCCGGGCATGCAGACCCCCTCTTGTCCTAAAGCAAAAACACCTCCTTGGTTCTAAGAGCCTTTGGAGAGGAATTGGACAAAGCCATTGGGAGAACACTTCAGAAAATTGGGGGTTAGGTGAGGTGGCTGCAGGAGCCCTCTTCCCTGAAATTAGTAGAAGTGGGGCCAGGGAGCCTGTAATGAAAAGCCAGATGGTCCTTTCGAACTCTCCAACCCCTTTGTCTTTTCCCCACCTGCACTCCTGCCACATGCCTCTGCCAATAAGCCAAGGAACAGAAAAACTCTCCTCTTCCTCAAGGGCTGTGACCGGAGCCCACGGGAAACAACTCATTTTATAGGTGAGCAAGCTGAGGCTTAGGGATTGAAGAAATAAGTTAAAAAGAAGGAGAAAATGGGGAGAAAAAGGAGTGTGGCCATTTTAAAAAAGAGACAGAGAAGGATCTAGGCTAGACTGAACAGAGTCTCACATTTAAAATTAGCAAAAGCTTGTTTTCTTAATCCTCTGTTCCCAGCTTCCTGTCTGTAGACTGTGCCTGCCCCTTCCCACTTGGCCACTGAATACGGCGGTTTTAGGTGAGGGATACTTTCCTACCCAAACCACCAGCTGAGGGAGCTCACTAACCCTGAACACGCGCTGGCTGCCTCTGCTGAAGAAGCGCTGGCCAGGGAAACAGGGCCTCTCAGAGCTTCCTACCAATTAGGGTGCACCCCCAGGTCCCCAAACCAGGAGCATGAGTAGCCTTGTCCATTTGGACACTTGGGTGCCCAGCAGTCCAGGTGACCACCTCTCTAAAACTTCTCTGAAGGGAGGATGAAATGATTGACGTGCTGAAAATGCTAAACAATTTGGTTTTAGGAGTATGGGCTTTGGGGTCCAGCATTCTGAGTCTGAATCCCATCTCTGCCACTTAGGGGCCATGTGACAGAGGCAAGTGGTCCCCACCTCTATGCCCTCCTTTCCTCATCTCCAGAATGGGCATGGGAACACTGTAACCTTATAGGATTGCCGTGGGGACTAATGCTCAGTACGTGAGCCAACACCTGGCACATACACAGTTAAGCACTCAAGAATTGCCAGCTATTATTAGTTTCCTTATCTTCGGTTATAAGTATTTTAAATATTCCTTAAATAGTGTGATTCTTCTGATTGCTGTAAAATAAGAGACTGTCGTTTTAAGAAGGTGGGCACATGGCAGCAACACAGACATCTCAGCCAGGTCAATTCAGCCTGTTCCAACAGGATTCCTGCCTGTGTGTGCTGTGGCCATGGCAGGACACTGACCCTCATCGGCAGGTTGCGGGGTACTGTCCACCCCGGCCAGAATGTGCTGCTGCCCGTTCATTCCACAAACATTTACTGAGCACCCCTCCACGCTGCCCTCACCACGAGTCACACGACCGAGACACCGTCCTGTGCAAAGAGGTGCATGTATCGACAATGCAGATGGCCTGAAACCGTGGCACAGTGCGGTTCTCACAGAAACCCTACAAATAAGTGTCTGTGTGTTCATTTTCCGAAGGGGGATGTGCCTAAAGTCACAGAGCAGTCAGGGGATGGAACAGAATATAGCCCGAGTCTATGCTCCTCCCCGTGGTGTTTCCCATGAATTCACACTTCCTTAGGAGCCCCCGACCTCCCCACTCGGCCTGCCCTCGTTTAATACCAGACCAGAATGCCGTCGTGTCTCTGCTGAGTGTAAACTGGCTGACGTGATAAACACAAGTTTGCTTGCCTTTGCTACTATTAGAGGATATCTTTATGTTTTTAAAGATTTTATTTATTTATTCATGAGGGACACAGAGAGAGAGGCAGAGACACAGGCAGATGGAGAAGGAGGCTCCCTGTGGGGAGCCAGATGTGGGACTCGACTCGATGCCGGGGCCCTGGGGATCATGCCATGAGCTGAAGGCAGACACTCAACCACTGAGCCACTTAGAGCATCCCTAGAGGATATCTTTAAGATAGAAGAAAGTTCATCTCTTGCACTGATGTGTTCTTTCTTTTCTTTTAGGAAGTGGGGAGACAAGGGTATATCCACTGGGATTCCCACTGCCTTAAAGTGATCTTGAAGTCTTCCATTTTGCTTGAAGAGTTGGAAGAGGGAGAATGGTTTACAAAGGGATCCTCAGGAGCCCCTGGGTGGCTCGGTCTGTTAAGCATCTTATCTCTGGGTCCTGGGATTGAGCCCCACATGGGGCTCTCTGCTTAGCAGGGAGTCTATTTCTTCCTCTGTGCGCTCTCTCTCTCTCTCTCTCTCAAATAAATAAAGAAAATCTTTTAAAAAATAAACAAAGAACTGGCTTGGGAAAAGATCAAAAATAGCAATAAATAACGAAGTACATCTCAAAACAAACAAATAAACAAAAACCAAAAGAATCCTCAGGGGTACTCCAAGAGACATCATTAGAGAAGCTGACAGGAACCAGCTGGAATCAGGTGGCATTTGCAGATAAGTCAGCCAGGGTGGAGAGGGGTCAGCTTTTGAGCAGTGCCTGTAGATAGATGTCCCATCCACAGGGGAGTCTTCTCAGAAGAGAATGAGTGGTATCTCAGCTGAGGGTGAAGATGAAAGGCAGCGAGCTAGACATGGTTGTGGGAACCTGGAGGGATGTTACAGGCAGAGGAAATAGCCCACGTGTTGGCAAGACACGGTGTGGGCAGGGTTGGTGGGGCCAGCTGGAGGAGGGCCGGGTGTGCCCCTTTAGGGAGTCTGGACTTGGAAGGAGAGAGATGGCTTGGCCTCGGAGGGTGGGCCTGTGAGAATGAGATACGTGGATGTGTTGGATAGTTATTAGGGCAGAACTTAAAGGTCCACTCTGAGTAGGGAGGGAGGGAGGGAGAAGAAGGCAGAAGGCCCTTACTCAGGTCGCCAGCAGCACAGGGAATGGTGACTCCATGCCCTGAGCCAGTGATGGCAGGAGGTAGAGCCTTCCGGGATGGGACATTGGAGCTTGATATGCCTGTGAGGCATCCTTCAGAGATGTCCTCAGGGTGCAGGGGCCAGTCTGGGGTTCAGGAGAAGACAGGGCTGGAAAAAGCAGTGGCATCTTGAAAAGAAGCCATGGAAATGGATGAGGTTGCCAGGGAGAGGTGGTGGTTGGGATGGGGATACAAGTCACCCTTAGCCACACATACCCTTGTATGTGGCCTTGTTTGTGGCCTCCTGCCTTCATGCCTGCTGGTCCTGATGCCGAGCTCCAGCGGCCTCATCCCTCCAGGCATAGTGAACACCACCCCTCCGGGATGCTACTTCCTCTGTGACGTGCTCTCCTGTCCCCTCTCGCTCTGGGCACCACCGGCTCACTGCCCTGCGGTGAAGTTTCTTAGTGCTTCTCTCTCTCCCTGAGCACATCAGAGCCTTCTTGAGGGCAGGCTCACCTTGCGCCTTCCCACTGTGGCCTCATGGTGGTGCAGCCACCAGGGTGTGAGTCAGTGAGTGGTTGAACACAGCAATTGAAGGACAGTCTTTGACTTGGCCAGCTCTGCTTCTGGAGCTCAGTAACAAAGCAGGCCTAGCGCTTTGGCTTTTCAAATTTCCTTTTTTTTTTATTTTTTTAGATTTTATTTATTTATTCATGAGAGAGAAAGAGAGAGAGAGAGAGGTAGAGACACAGGCAGAGGGAGAAGCAGGCTCCATGCAGGGAGCCCGACGTGGGACTCGATCCAGGGTCTCCAGGATCAGGCCCTGGGCTGAAGGCAGCACTAAACCACTGAAGCACCCAGGCTGCCCTCAAATTTCCTTTTTAAAACCAGGAAGCACTTCAAACATGCAGAAAAATACAGAGAATAAGACTCATGTCTTCACCTTCCAGAGCTGACTCACAGCCACGCGGTCCCCCCCCTGAGTCACAGCCCAGGAGAGAATGCTAGAATCAAAATAATGTAAGTCAGTTGGATTTTCCCACAAAAACACTATTATAATACTAGACCAGCTCTCTGCCTGTGGGCCTGGTGCCTGTTGTTACATTTTTTAATGCAAATAAACACTGCACTCAACCTGTGATACCACAGAAAGCTTTCGAAAGAGCACATAAATCCGTCATCCAGTCCACACCGACCAGCCACGGTCTCTTCTGTCAGGCCTGGGGGCGCTGTGCAAAGTGCTCACCTGACTTCCTTATCACACCTAGTGCCAGGAGTGAGTGCCACAAATCAAAAGGTAAAGGAACGTCTTCACCAGAGTCATGAATGGGAGGAACTTCCTGGATGAGTTCATTGCTTTTGTTGAAAAAAATAGCTGAACTATCACAGTAATCTATGTTTCATGTTTGATCAGCACTTCTTTTAAAAATTAACTTGTATCGCCATTTTTTTTTGCTCTTATAAAATAATATAGGCACATTCTAGAAAAATCAGATAAGCCAAAAGAGCAAAAATAACTTGAGTCCCAGGGGAGTCCCACCGAGAACAGACAGTTTTCTGGAATGTATCCTTCCAGTCTTTTTTCTACACATATGTGAGGGGTAGTGTGCACTGGTGTATATCTGTTAGTTCACACCTACACATTTTCTTCAACAGCATGGGGCTAATGCAGGCAGATTGTTTAGGGATCTACTTTTTTGCTCCAATTGTAGGGAGAATATCTGGCTCTATCATTACACATTCTTCTACAAAATCGTGGTAAGCATGGAGAGATTTTGGCAGATATTCTGTAAAAGGCTTTTGAAAGAGTTGGGTCCCTTGGGGGGCTTCTGAAATGGTTCTGGGATCTGTTTTTCTGCCCTCCCTATACATTTTCCTATCTCAAATATAGGACTCAGAGATCAAGGCACACTCAGGGATGGAGTCTGTCTCTTCTGATCACTGCTTCAGCATATTTGCTGGTATGTGTTGCCCACCAGTATTGTTGAATGAGAGCATGGTGGGTAGAGATCTGGGTACCAGTGAAGCTGCAATGATTATCTAAAGTCCATTACCTCACTGCCAAGATTCAGAAGATCCTTGAGAGACACCAATTTCTTTCCAATCACCATGATGTATAAAGATCTAATGAACTTTCCCCCCTCAGGTGTGGACAGTAGGGATGGGGATGGAAGAACAAGTTTTTGGAATTACTTTGGCTCAGTGGTTGAGCATCTGCCTTTGGCTCAGGTCGTGATCCCGTGGTCCTGGGATTGAGTCCTGCATCAGGCTCCCCTCAGAGAGCCTGCTTCTCTCTCTGCCTATATCTCTGCCTCTTTCTGTGTGTATCTCATAAATAAATAGATAAAATGTTTTTTAAAAAAGAATTACTAGTACATTTGTGAACCATCTAAACAAGATAGGAAAGGGAAGCAACATTCTCACCGCCCCTTTCAAGGTACAAATATGATTAAAGCATTCTTCCCTGCTTGATTTGCCTTTGAGTTTTCTTAGCAAGTCCCTGTATTTCTTTTATAACCACTTAGCTCTGTGGGGAAGATATTATATGATTAAAAAGACCTACACCTTCAGTCAGTTTGGACAACAGTATGGAGATTCTTCAGAAAGTTGAAAATAGAGCTACCCTATGACCCAGCAATTGCACTATGAGGTACAAATGTCATGATCCAAAGGGGCACCAGCACCCCAATGTTTATAGCGACAATGTCCACAATAGCCAAACTATGGAAAGAGCCCAGATGTCCATCAGCAAATGAATGGATAAAGAAGGTGTGGTGTATATATACAATGGAACACTGCTCAGCCATCAGAAAAATGAAATCTTGCCATTTGACATGGATGGAACTAGAGGGTATTATGCTAAGTGAAAAAAGATTAATCAGAGAAACACAGTTATATTATTTCACTCATGTGGAATTTAAGAATCAAAACAGAGGATCATAGAGGAAGATAGGGAAAAATAAAACAAGATGAAATCTGAGAGGAGACAAACCATAAGAGACTCTTAATCATAGGAAACAAACTGAGGTTTGCTCAAGTGGAAGGGAGTGGGGGAATGGGGTAACTGGGTGATGGACATTAAAGGAGGGCACGTGATGTGATGAGCACTGGGTGTTATATAAGACTGATGAATCACTGACCTCTGCCTCTGAAACTAATAATACATTATATGTTAAATAATTGGATTTAAATTAAAAAAAAAACCTACAGTCTTAGTGTCTTAGACTTGTTTTAGGAGGATGTTTCTAAGCCTTAGTTTTATCCTCTGTGTAATGGGAAAAATAATAATATGCATTTCAATATGGCTGTTGGGAACATTCAATGAGATAATGTATGTAAAGTGCTTCCCGGAATAGAAAAATTGCTCAGTGACTATCAGATTTACTATTTTCTGTTAATACTGAATAGGAAAAGAAGTAACTGTTTGCATTTTGGGTTTGAGCACACGATTATGATATATGTGATAAAAGTTATTTGCTCTGGCTTAGTGTAGCATTCAACAAGTACTGGCTGAATGAATGAATGAATGATGCTAGAAATCATTCTATCATTCTACTACAATTGGTTATGATGCCTTGTCCACCAAAAGGCAATAATGTTTTACACAGAATGTGCTCTTAAAAGTCTGTTCTACGTAAAGACTGCTAACTCTGGGAAACGAACTAGGGGTGGTGGAAGGGGAGGAGGGCGGGGGGTGGGAGTGAATGGGTGACGGGCACTGGGGGTTATTCTGTATGTTAGTGAATTGAACACCAATAAAAAATAAATTAAAAAAAAAGATAAAAAGAAAAAATAAAATAAAATAAAATAAATAAAAATGTTAAAAATAAATAAATAAATAATAATAATAATAAAAAAGTCTGTTCTACGCGTCCAGAAGGGTTTAGGGCAACTTGGTTTATTTTTTATTTTTTTATTTTGTAAAGATTTTATGTATTTACTCATGAGTATTTACACAGAGAGAGAGGCAGAGACATAGGCAGAGGGAGAAGCAGGCTCCCTGTAGGGAACCTGATGCAGGACTCGATCCCAGGACCCCAAGATCACGACCTGAGCCAAGGGCAGATGTTCAACTACTGAGCCACCCAGGTGCCCCAGGGCAACTTGGTTTCTAAACAGTTTTGTTCCTACAGTCAAGCAGTCAGGGGAAATTTGTGTTTGGGAGGGGAGACAGACAGATCTCAAAATTTTCATTGACCTGTTTATTCCTTGGAGGAAGTTGTTGCAGCAGCTACTAGTAACTATGTAATAAGGTCCCCACCGTGTTTTGAGGTTTGTAATTAGTGTCAAACATTGGAATCCAGCACAACATACTGATACCAGCAAGGTCACAAACCAGGCTTTTCCACCCCATTCCAGTGGTTTTATATCTCAAACGATGCGGGATTCTGTGGGGTTGTAGCGTGCTCTTCTGGAGGAGAGACACAGGAGGATAGAGCTTTCAAGTCTAGGCACAATTACAGCTTGGAATAAGCCAGTGGGTTTCTTTGATACAGCTGGACACATTTTAGACATTTGCACGGCCCCCCAACAAACACTTAGTGCCTTGACATGGTTCCTGGTGCTTTCAGCAGTACCAGTGGGAGAGCACTGAAACTTTTCCTGTTTTTACATGCTTGAGTACAACATGCACTTCCAATCTATGTAACCTCTTAGGGCTCAGGTTGTCTCCTGTAAAATGAGGAACTTGCAAAAGAAGAAGGCTCAGGGGCTCTCAGGCAGCTAAGTCCAGGGAAGCAGACAGAGCGCTGGGCTTGGGAACTAACTCCAACTATTACCAGTGCTCCTGAGACTCCGTTGCATCTCCTGGAGAATGGGAAAAATAACTGGTTATTCTGAGGGTCAGAGAGAAATGGTTTGTAGGTGTGTTTGTGTGGGCAGGGGGAGGGATGCTGAGATAGATTGATTGATTGGTTTATGACTGTGAGAGAGAGAACAAGTGGTAGGGAGGAAAGAGGGAGGGAGAGAGAAGCAGACTCCCCACTCCCCAGAAGAGTAGGAAGCCTGATGCAGGGCTCGATCCCAGGACCTGGAGATCATGCTGAAGGCAGATGCTGAGCCACCCACGCATCCTAGATGCTGAGATTTCTTGTCATCCTAGTTGTGTAATGGTAACAGCACAGTGTAACAGTGTCGACCACCCTCCTACTGGGACTGAGCCAGAGCCAAACAAGCAGCCACCATTTAAATGACGTTCTTCTCTTCCTTCTTGTAACTAGGAAATTCTGATTTGCACACTGGCTTGGCCCAGTGTTGCCGGAGAAATCTCCTGGGACGTGTCGTTTGTTACTTTGAACTTCTTGGTACCAGGATTGCTCATTGTGATCAGCTACTCCAAAATTTTACAGGTATGTGTGCTTCGAGTGCCACAGCTGAACTCCACTTAGGCTTGGAATCAGCCTTCCAGGTCAAAAGTTACCTTAGAGTTCATGCCAGTCCAATCCTGGCTTTCTGTCTAGGTCCACTCTGCAACAGTGAGGGGAAAGAGTTGTTTTTTTTTTTTAAGTTATGTCTTTATGATTGTTATTTTATTATTTAGCTGATCACTAAAGTAATACAAAGCTCATTATAAAAAAATTAAAGACATATAGAAATGTATCACAGAAACTAAACATCTACTCCTGCTGTTAACAGTTCAAAGTACATTTTTCGGGTTATTTTTTTTTATAAATTTACCTGTATACATGCTTTTAGCTGTGTGTATGTATATATGTTATATGTATATAAAATACACCATATAAAATGGTCAAATATCAACTATACGCTATGCATTCAACCCAATGCTTGTTTGTTTCAGATTTGAGATAACACTATTTGTAATTTCCTTTTTTGTCTTAACACTATATTGTAATATCTTTCCATATTTGTTTTTATATCTCTGCCTCTTTATTTTTAATGGTTTCTTGGTCTTCCATCATACGGATATGACATAATGTATTTTATGGGCTTTTGGGTTGGGTCCATTGTCACCCCATAACAAACAGCAATATAGTGATGGAGAATGTACACTTCTAAAAACTTTTTATTGAAGTATAATATACATCCAGAAAAGCATACCCAGCATACATGCACACCTCACAAGCTGACCACACTGCTAGAAGCAGTCCAAGAAAAAAAATGGGAAACAGAACATTGCCAGAAGCCCACTCATGTGACCTTCCCATCACTCCCAGAGAAGGTGCTTTTCGAAAGTGCACTGAACCAGGAAATGATCTCTACCTTTTTTTTTTTTTTAAGATTTTATTTATTTATTCATGAGAGACAGAGAGAGAGAGGCAGAGGGAGAAGCAGGCTCCATGCAGGGAGAAGGTGCTTTTCGAAAGTGCACTGAACCAGGAAATGATCTCTACCTTTTTTTTTTTTTTAAGATTTTATGTATTTATTCATGAGAGACAGAGAGAGAGAGGCAGAGGGAGAAGCAGGCTCCATGCAGGGAGCCTGACGTGGGACTCGATCCAGGGTCTCCAGGATCACACCCTGGGCTGCAGGCAGCACTAAACTGCTGTGCCACCGGGGCTGCCCTGACCTCTACCTTGAAGTGAGAATGTGTCCAGGGCCATAGAAAGGACCCTGCCAGCCTTTCTCCTACCTCTTGAGGCAGCCCATTCTTAGAGGCACAGGCAGATGGCATGTGTTCATGCTCATCTCAGGTTTAAATTTTTTTTTAATTTTTTAATTTATTTATGATAGTCACAGAGAGAGAGAGAGGCAGAGACACAGGCAGAGGGAGAAGCAGGCTCCATGCACTGGGAGCCCGACGTGGGATTCGATCCCGGGTCTCCAGGATCACGCCCTGGGCCAAAGGCAGGCGCCAAACCGCTGCGCCACCCAGGGATCCCTCATCTCAGGTTTAATGCAAAACCTTGAGTCCTCTTAGAGGTTTATAGCTGTTGAATCTTGGTTTTTATTACATATTATAAGTCATCTGGCAAACAAACTTCGTGAAGTGGGGCCCTGTAGGTCTTGCTTGCTAGCTGGCTACTTTAATGGCCCTTTCTTGGCAGCTGAGGATCTGTAACCTTCTGAGATGCTCAGAACCCAAAACTAGGGCAACTTCTCTCTGGGTCTGCTAATCCTGGATCCTTTGGGAGAGGGCCAGCCATGTTCTTCTCTAGACTCTTCCCCACCAGTTGACTTGTGGCCCACTTAAGTGACACCCACCCTGGGGCTTGTTCAAGGCATGAGGCAGATTCAGGCCTGGAGTTAAGGTCTGTAAAGTGCTTGCAATGGGGGCCTGGCATTTGTAAATGCTATGTAAGTACTAGCCATTAATACCTTAAAAAAAAGGAGTAAGGGAAAAAGGAAGATAAATGTAGAATGAATTCTTTAAAAGTTATTTAACAAATATTTATGTAGTATTTACAATGTGTCCTATTAAGGATTTAATCCTATTAAGAATTAACAGATGAGAAAACCAATGCACAGAGAGGCTAAGTAAGTTGCCAGAGATCACACAGCTCACAAGAGCAGTATCAGGTTTTAAACTCAGGCAATCTGGCCCCAGAGTCCCAACATTTTGATTCCTCAGACATTTGTTAAGGAACTGCTCTATGCAAAGTGTTGGAGAGTAGAGATAGGTCAAGAGTGAGCAGGCCACCTTCTTTATCTAGAAGGAGCTTTTGTCCAGGAAAGGGAAGAGGAGACAGACAGCAGCACCACTGCCCCAGGTAGAAATCCCTGATAGGCCAGATGCATTGGTGCCGGGGCTCAGTGTGAAACTTTGGCAAACTGTTGAGTGTTTCATGGATGTAAGAAGTAAAGGAGGGGAAGGAGAGGGAAGAACAAAGGGCCATGGAAGGCAGACACGGAGACAAGAAAGGGCTCTTTTAATAATCTGCTTTTTCAGTCCTTGCTGTGTGGCCTTTGGCAAGTTACTGGTCTGAACCTCAGCTCCCTCATCTGTGAAATGGCGATGACTCTGACAGCGTAGGATTGTTGGGAGATACTGTCGGAGATATGGCCTGCCTGCCACAGGGGCTGAGTGAACCACTTCTGCTGTTATGTGTTAGGCAAGACTGTCCCTCTGACCCTTGTCTCAGAGCATGCTGGGAAAAGGTACTGTTGAGTTTTTTGAGTGAATAAACCACAGGTCCAGATTGGGAGCATGACAGGAGCAAGAGGCCAGGGCTAGAGCAGGGCCAGCCAGCTGGAGCAGGGCTCCTTTGTGGGCGTCCCCTGGAGGCCGGGAGGCTCGGGTCTGTCCCTTGGCACCTCACCTCAGACTCCTCAGCCACCTTCTGAGGGAAGATTGACTTATTCCACAGACAGATTTCCCATCCTCTTCAATCTTTTTTCTCAGGCCAGGGCCCATGTGGAAACATTCTCAGAGCCCACTAGGCCCCTGATCTGCCTCTGAACTGCAGTTCATTGCTTTCTGGATACTTTGGTCTAAACCCAAGGGCAGCCTTCAGTTCTTCCCACCACAGACCCCAGCACAGCTCCGGGCTAAAACAGAGTATCTATCATGACTCATAGGAAACAGTGCTCTGGGTAGTGACTCCAAGTTATAATTAATTTTTAAAAATATTTTATTTATTTATTTGACAGAGAGAGCGCGCATGTGTGAGCACAAGTGGGGGAAGCTGCAGGCTGAGGGAAAGGGAGGAGCAGGGTCCCCGGGGAGCAGGGAGCTGGATGCGGGGCTTGGGGCTCGATCCCAGGACCCTAGATCATGACCTGAGCCAAAGGCAGATACTTAACTGACTAAGCTACCCAGGTGCCCCTCAAAGATATAATTTAGATCCCATCACTTCCCTCACGCTTAGAGCAAAACTCAAAGCCCTCACCTTAAAACCCCGTATGATCTGGCCCCTGCCTGCCACCTCACCTCATCTTCTAGTCCTCTCTTGTATCCATATTGGCTGTGGGGCTGTTCCTCACACATGCCAACTCACAGTTGCCTCAGGGCCTTTGCACGGATGATTTCCTCTCCTGGATCTCTATTCCCCCAGTTTCTGTGTGGGCCACTCCCCCAACTCCATAAGGTCTCTGTTCAAAAGGCTTTTCCCCAGAGACCCTCCTCATCACTCTCTTGTCCTTTATTTCCCTGATTTATTTCTCTTCAGTGCACTTACAATCTCTGTCATGTTCCATTTGTGTGCGTTTATTTGTGCAGCATCTGTTCTGCCCACTAGAATGCAAGCTCCATGAGGGAGGGCTGAGACTTTGTTTTGTTTACTGCTATAGCTCTATGCTGAGTCCAGAGCCTAGCCTATTCATCGTAGATGCTCAGTAAATACTCACTGAATGAGTAAGACAAACTTTGGGTCACATTGAAAGAGCCTACAGTACCTCTTCCTTTTGGGCAGTGGGGAAATCACTGAACAAAAAGTCCTAAGACCCAGATCTACTCCAAACTTTATTACTGTGTGACCTTAGACAAATCATTTGACTACTGTGGGCCTTGGTTTTGTCTGGAGCTGGATAGGCCCCAGGGGATTGTTTAACACATTAAGAAGATAATGTAGATATGATAATATTTCAAACAGGCTGCTAGACTTTAATTTGAAAGAGATCTAACCTTGTGATTTTGAAAATCACACTAATGCAAACATAAGACTTTTAAAAAATTACTTTCTAAGCCACTAGCCAAACTTACTATCACCCATTTCCTGGGAGGGCTATGACATTTGTCCTCACTTTGGACCTGTGGGTTTGCCAGGCAGGTAACTTGGGAGCAGGAAAGCTTCCAGGCGGTTGGAGTGTCTGGACAGCCCCTCATAGCTCGTGTCTCTCTCCCACTGAAGATACTCATAACTTAAAGTCACTGGATCAGCTTTTCAACTGAGATTCTTCCATCAAGAGCATAACTCGGTAAAATGAAATGACCATCAATGTTAATCAACTCTTTTCATAGAGACACAACTAGCAAATCATCTGAAGCCATAAGACACATCCCTCCACCCTCTACCTCTTTCTCTCCTGTTACCTGTCAGCACTGCCTCTGACTCAGTTTCCATGTATGTGCCTGAGAAGTGCCCCCCTACCTTTTTAAGATTGTATTTAT
Organism: Canis lupus dingo; assembly: GCF_003254725.2. Taxonomy (NCBI): domain Eukaryota; kingdom Metazoa; phylum Chordata; class Mammalia; order Carnivora; family Canidae; genus Canis; species Canis lupus. The sequence goes on from NC_064270.1 coordinate 7,898,094, forward strand.
TTATTCATGAAAGACACAGAGAGAGAGAGAGGCAGAGACACAGGCAGAGGGAGAAGCAGGCTTCATGCTGGATGCCCGATGCGGGACTCGATCCCAGGACCCCGGGATCATGACCTGAGCGGAAGGCAGATGCTCAACCACTGAGCCACCCCAGTGCCCCGACAGAGACATTTTAAAGCCCTTTAAAGCCCGGAAAAAAAACGTTAACTAGTCTTATTGTCTAACATGGGGTGGGGAGCAGCAGGGAGCCACATTTGATTATAATGAGCCCATTTTCTTCTCACTCCCTGAAAGTCGTGGAAATCATGGGCAGAGGAAATGGAGGCACCAGTCAGTGCTAAAAACAGACCCAACCACTTATCCACTCGGACCATGAGTCAGCCCATTTCTCTGTCTGCTGGCTCACAGTCACTGTCAGCCACTTGGTAGAGCTCCGGGCCACAGAAGCCACAGGGCTGCCCAGCCCTCCGGGAGCCTGCAGACTGGTGGTGGTCAGAGGTGACAATGATGCTTCAGCACCTACCACATGGCACATGTAGCACAGGCCATGTGAGTCCCCAAAACAAAGCACTGCAGCATGCCACGTGGGAGATGAACCAAGAGGCTTTCTTGGTGTTTCTGGCATTAGAGCTTGAAGTGATAGTCCAGGCAGAAGGATTTCCAGTGGCAGAAGTAGTAGATGGTAGGAAGGAACTAGTTTAACATTAAGAGCATGGGCTGGAGTCAGACTCCCCAGGTTTGAAGTTCAGCTTTTCGACTGCTTAGCTGGGTGCTGTTGGGCAAGTTCCTTAACCTCTTTGAGCCTCAGTTTTCTCATCTGTAAAATGGGGGTCATCAAAGTACGTATGTCACAGAATTGTTGGGAGAATGTAAAGAGATAAGCCAAGTGATATGTATAGAGCCTGGCACATAGTAAGTGCTCAATAAATATGAATTTATATTGAAATCATTCAAATATATGAGGGACTCTAGCCTTCTTGGCAGGGCAATGTGGGCAGCACAAGCGATGAGGTTGCTGTTGGAATCATCCCTTACGCACCCACCACTGTGAGGTGACTGTCCTCACCTGTTGGTCATGGTGCCTGATCTCCATGTAGCTGGTGGTGGTGCCAACAGATCCTACTGATCAGGGGATCATTCCCAAATGGCCCATGCCACAGGCTGACTCCTGGCAGCAGCTGTCTCAGCAAATGAGCAGCCTCTAGTCCTCCACTTCAGGGGCCTGTGGCAAGACTAGGATCCAACTCAATTGCTCCTGTAAAGGAAAGGAACCAAATACAGGGGCTCAGTGCTCCCTTTCTGCCCAGATTTGCCACACCCTCATGCCATCTCCCCTGCCACCAAACTGCCAGGGAGTGGAAACAGAGAGTACGGGAAGCTACAGGCCTTGTATTTTTAACTTGATCTGCTTCAGTACCACAATGTTTTGAGTTTGTAGCTTGAACACATACCGCTCTTACACAATGACTTACTTCTCAAGAAATAATAGGGAAAATGCGCGTCTTAGTCTGTTCGGGCTGCCATCACAAAATACCACAGACTGGGTGGCTTGTAAACAACAGAAGTGAATTTGTCAGAGTCATGGAGGCTGGGAGGTGAAGAGGAGGGTGCCCTCCCCCAGGCTGCAGCCTGCCCCCTTGTCTGTGGTAGAGGGCTGAGGGAGCTGTCCCGGGATTCTTTCCTGAGGGCACTATTTGTGAGGGCTTGGATCCCATAACCTGATCACCTCCTAATGCCATAACCTCGGGGGTGATGCGTCGGACCATAGCAATGTGTTTCTGCTCGCATATTTCTCTTCTAGACCATCCAGCGCAGCCTTTTCACTTCTCTGCATCAACTCTCTTTATAATACGGGTGATTTTCTGCCTTATTTCCTTGGAGTCAGCCAGATGCCCCTTTTCCCCAGAACATCCTAAGTGCAGGCAGCTGCCAGGCTCTGAGACAGGTGCTCTCCACACAAATTTCCAAAGCCAAATTGTCTCAGGGCAGCAGGGATGACAGCTTCCAATGCTAGCTGCTTTGCTCCTCCAAAGTCAAAACCCCCAACATCCTGCAGTAAATCATGGCTGTGGCTCTGTTTTGTGTTCCTGCAGATCACAAAGGCGTCAAGGAAAAGGCTCACGGTGAACCTAGCTTACTCAGAGAGCCACCATATCCGCGTGTCCCAGCAGGACTTCCGGCTCTTCCGCACGCTCTTCCTGCTCATGATCTCCTTCTTCATTATGTGGAGCCCCATCATCATCACCATCCTCCTCATCTTGATCCAGAACTTCAAGCAAGACTTGGTCATCTGGCCATCCCTCTTCTTCTGGGTGGTGGCATTCACGTTTGCCAACTCGGCCCTGAACCCCATTCTCTATAACATGTCACTGTTTAGGAACGAATGGAGGAAAATTTTTCACTGCTTCTTCTACCCAGAAAAGGGAGCCATGTTTACAGATACATCTGTCAGAAGAAATGATCTGTCAATTATTTACAGCTAATTAAATTTTCTCTATAGGCAGTTTATCACCCTCTGGAAAGCCATGATATGTTCTCAAAGGGAGTTAATTTCCAGGTGCATGACATCAATGTAGCCTGCTTTAAGAAAATATAACCTATGCAAATACATATTTATAGCACCAGTAAATTAAAGGGTGATCATTAGGTTTAACAATTTTACCCTTTATAAAAATTTGCTATGCGCTCCTTTTAAATATGAACTTTTTCAGTATGTTTGCAATATGATTGAGTTTAATAAATTTTTATTTATAACTGTTCAGCAATCACATCACTTACATGTAAAGCCACACTGTGCTGGTTTCTGGAATGAGTTTTGGAAATGATCGAGGACACAGGTTTCTCCCTGAAGGATCACAGCCACTATAGGCCTCCACCCTGGACTTGCAAGGCCTAAAGACCATTCACTAATGTAAAAAGCACTTGAGGAATTTCCAAAGAGTAATTAAAGATGATTTCGTTTTTCACTTATAAGAAATGCAATGAAAAAAAAAAAAAAGAAAGAAAGAAAAGAAATGCCATGGACTCTTTTAGGAGAAGCTGTGTCATGAAATCCATGAAACCAGAGAGGAGATAGGATGGCTCAAAACATCCAAAGTGAGAGCACAAGCAATTCCTTCCACTGATTCACCTGTCAGGTGCCTCTTAAGCACATGCTGGTGTTCTTGGTGCTGAGAGGGGTCTAGGAAGACCCTTCTAGGGGATGGTATTTGGGCCAAAAGGTGAACTATAAGAAAGAGCGAACCATCTGAATCCAGGGGAATGGGGCTTTGCAGACATTACAGACACTGGTCCTGGTGCAAAGGCGCTGGTATACTTGTGGGACAGAAAGAAGGTTGGTGTAGGCAAAGTAAACTATTGACTGAGCTTCCTCTATGCTACAATCTGTCCTTAATGCCAGGACAGAGGGGCGCCCTACTGGAGCCTATTGACTGAAACCAGAGAAGGTACAAACCTGGACTATATAGGGTCTAGGAGGCTACATAAGGAGTTAATTCTATTCAGTGGGCAACCACTGGAGGTTTGCAACTGGAAACTTAATATATATCTTTCAGTATTACTCTGGCTGCTGTGCAGAGAATGGACTTTGAGGAGGAAGAATAAAAACAAGACCAGTTAGGTGGCTGCTGAAATAGAAAAAGAGGTAAGTCAGAGGTGGGCAGCCTTAGATGGAGGTTGTGAGAAAGGAACTTGAAACGACTTTGGGAAGACAGAGCAAGCATGATTTACTGATGGACAGGATATAGAACGTGGGAGAAGAGAGGATTCATGGGTGACTCCTGACAGTGGTTGAATGACTGGGCAGGCCACAAGAATATGGAAGACCAGAGGAATGGCAGGTGGGAGAGCCAAGAGTTTTGTTTGGGGCATACAATTTGGGATCTCAATGAGATCCAAATGGAAAGTGGGCAGTTGGATGCAGGGATATAGGACTTGGACCCAGAGATACAACATCAGGAGTCATCAAGTAGTGGTTATAAGTCTATGGTTTTATAAAATATCCCTGGGACAAGGAGATAGGGAGAAGAAACCAGAGCCAAAGAGAACCTGTCACTTGGAGGCTGAGCAATGACTGCAATGCATAGTAGCTTGGAACCTGGCACATAGTAGGGACCTCAACGACTCTGTTGCAGAGTAAATCAGCACCACTGGTTGCCATTGCTCGCAAGGCTTCTTGAGTAGCTTGCTTCTGAAGTAAGATTTCAGTGGTGATCACAAGCTTGAGAACAAGAAGACAGGGTTCTTTCGTGCATCTTTAGTTAGTAGATTTAGTAAAGTAAAGCTGTTTTATGAAGTGATATGTGGCTTTGTTCTGGGCCTCTGGGATCATGAAAGTGAAGCTGCAGAGCCTGGCTCTGACAGCCTGTTGTTAGGTATGCACGACAGGCAGAGCTTTCCCACATTGAGCTACCTGTTTCCTCCCCTGCTGGTGGGAGAACAAAGCACATTGGAAGGATGGACCCAGGGCTCCCTTCGCTCCTTGACCCGCCAGCTCGCCAGCTCGCAGGCAGAGATTTCTACACTCCTATCTCCTTCCCCACCTCCCAACACATCTCATAGATGTCAGCCTGGCATCATCGCCAGGGCTTGCACAGCTTCTAAGTGCTCAAACTGAATCCTCACCGGACCCCATTAGGCAGATACTATTCCTCCATATTTCACAAGAGGGAAGCTCCGGGAAGCCATATGAACAGCTCCAAATCACACAGCTAATATGTATCTGAGCTGGATTTTGACCTAAAACTAAGACTCTGGTACCAAAGCCTCGATGCCTTTTCCAGATCAGAAACTGAGGCTCCCAGGAGCTCCTGGGAAACAAAGGGCAAATGGCTTTGCATGTGATTACACACTATGTTCATGAGTGCTACTGATGATGTGAACACTGCGTGTTCTTCCCCAGCCCCGCTACTTTTATCCCCAGCTAAAAGCTCCAGAAGGAGGCGCCATGATCATCCCACAGATCTGGCTTCCAGGGCCTCATCTCCTGACTCCCCCAGGGAAGCCCACAGCCACCTCTCCCTCAATATTTTGGCCATCCCCAAAATAAGAAGTGCTTTAAGTCCTAGAGACCATGAAGGGCTGGGGGTGAGCCCACCATCCTACCTTCCTCATGGACCCATGGCCTGGCCTTGAGCTGACTGGCCTGGCCTAGCCAAGACACACCTCTTTTGGCCTTGGCAGGCTTTAGGTGAGGCCTTTCTCAGTTAATGGGAAGCCCCCTTTCCAGGAAGTCAGGAGAAGCCACAGTCATTACTAATGGAGCTGAGGCACAGAACAGGCCAAAAGTTATGAAGAATGGGGAGAGAAGAGCCCCTCCTGGTATACAGAAGCACACCCTACCCAACCACCCACAGAACTTGTCACTTTGACATTGAGGCGGCACAAATAAAAACCCAGATCACAGGAAACAGGTGACTACATTTTAATAAATCAAAGTCTGGAATCCTAAGCTTGAAACAATTCCTTAGAAAACTCCAGGAAAGACAGTCATCTGAGTGCAGATTCACTGATCCCCACCGATATTTTTAGGTGTGCTGAGATTCCATGTTTGTGGAGGGCAGGGGTACAGAGCAGGGCAAACTAAACCCCTAAGATACGAGACAATTGAAGGCTGCATGAATTAATGGGAACTTTTCAAATGAAACTCCACGTTGCTACAAAGTGTTTGGTTCTGATCTGCCGTCACAATACCCTGAAATAGAGAAAACAGTCATTGATGACAGGAAGACAGACCCAATGGTAAATGTACACAGTGAATATTATGATGGCCTTAGGGCTTGGCTGTATTCAAATGTTTCTTGTAAGGTCACAGCTAGATGTGACTGTGATTCATCCCCACCCTCAAGGCTCTTCCTGAAACCCTTTGATTTTCTCTTGTGGGTGAGAGAGGGGCCAAGAGCATAGGAACTGCTGTATGGAAGTTTTCCTTTAATTGGTCTTAAATTTGCCTCACTGCATTTTGAAGGATCGGGCGCATGTCCTCCTATTTCAGGAAGTGGGGACCAAATCAGCCTGACCTCAGCCACTGTGTGGGTGGTTTTATAGAAACCATGTTCTATAAACCATGAACTATGTATGGTTCTATGAACTATGAACTATGTTCACCATGTTCACCATGTCCTGTGTCCTGTGTCACCAAGTGGTGCCACAGGGGGCTTTGGGTGGGAGATCTTCAATAATCTGTGTAATCTTTCTTAGTCTGCATTTTCTCATTAGTAGAATGTAGATAATGCGAATCTGTACTCTATAAGGTTCTCTGAGGGTTACGTGGGGGGTAATACAGGTAAATGGTGCAAGTGTGGGTCCTGGCTGAGGTGACATCCTCCCCCGGCCCTACATGTAGGCTCCTCCCAGGATAAAGCATCAAAATCTTATTTTTTAATGTTTTTTGGTTTGGGTACATATCTATCTGTTTGGTGTTGTGTGGGCTGGCTAGTCAGATGACCAACAGAAAAGTTCAGTTTTGTTCTTTTTCTACATTTTAGCATTACCCTATTTGGATTTTGAAACTCAGTTTCCCGTGGGAGTGGGTGTCATTTCAAAATAGACTGACTGCACACTTTCCTCCAGAACATTATCGGTTTTTAAATCAAGATCAGACAAAGGTAACATCTATAAAAAGATTCGATGGCTGTTCCAGGGAATCTCAAAAAACACAAGTGAGGAAAACTAGCTAGGCAATTTCACAGTTGTTTAGTTCCATAAGAGAAAAAGAGCATTTGTTGAAATGTTGTGATCTGAACTTGTTATAGTGATGTATCTCTTTACCTTTTTACACCAATGGTCACATTTGCTGCCCCACCCCTCACTGGGGCCACTGAATCCTTAAATAACATGAATGCAGTCAAATGGTTTTGGGGGCAGTGTAGCCAGGGACAAAATCATGTGACCACAGACTGAGCCTAGGGGAGCAGATAAAAAGGAAGAGCCTTTTCTCTGCAGCTTTACTTCATTGAAAGTGCCAGGGTTTTGAAAAGGGGCTTTTTTTCCCCCCTCACCCCTTCTGAAACAGCCCCACAAAAGATCTGGTCAAGAAGGACCCAGCTGGGTCCCCTGGGGCTTCTCAGACTCCCTGTTTTTTCTCGCATGCAGATGAAATGCATCTCACTGGCAGGTGGGCCCAAATGCATGGCACACCGACCTCTCCAGGAGAGCTGGGGCACCCTACTCCCACCCACCCACTCACCATTGTGAACGATCAGCCTGTACTGCCTGGCCAGGCACAGCTCCTCCTGCCTCTGCCTCACGATCTTTTGTGCCTCCAGGGGAAGGCCATTGGGGTCACGGGAAAACACGAAGGAGTAGCTGTCAGCACAGGTGCCATCGAGGTTCAGGAGGCGGCAGGAATACTGCACGGCATAGGTGTCATAGTCCGTGTCGATGATCCAGTGGTCATCATCTGCAAACCAGAAAGCCACAGAGTCAATGCCTCTCCCTCAGCGGGCTCAGGTGCCAGGGAAATACCAGGCTCAAGAAACCGGTGACTTCCCGAAACTGGTTTCATTTCTCCAGGAAGCAGGAGACTGCCGAGAATTCTGAAGGCGTTCATTCGATTGGGAGAATAAGTAAGGACGTTGTTCTCCTTTATAGAAAAGAACCCTGGAGTCGAGAGGTGATTAGTGGGGGGAAGACCTTGTTCCCTTCAATGATAATCTCTCACCCCGACAACAAATGTGATAGTATCTATCCAAAGAACAACTGGGAATGTGAGCCCATCGAAACCATCAAATAGACCATTTACTGTTGTCTGCTCCACCTATTCTCCAACAATATCTGTGCTTTTGTGGCTGACATCTGATGGCCGCCAGCTTATGTCTCATTGCCCTGCTGCCCCCTGATCCCCTGGAGGACATCACTCTGATGATCTGCTTCACGGCTCTCCTGCTCCATCTTAATTCTGGCTTAGAAGCCAGAACCTGACTCACTTCTCCACCCTGGCAAAAGAGTAGTTTTTGCATTGAGGGTATACATATTCTTTCTTAGAGCTTGTGCTTTTCAGATCTCCCCTGCTAGAGGCAGAGCTGAGCCCTTGAAGAATCCAGATTTCATTTATTCCTCATGCTGGGAGGTAAGCCAGGAAGAAGTATACACAAAGGTGGAATAAATGTCAGCAAAGGCAGAATAAGAAATAACATTAATAAGAATGTATGTTTGAGGGATTTGCCCTGGAGAAACCTCCAGGTTTCTCCAAATACCTCATACTTGGTAAAAAGTGCCACATCTCTACTTAATTGAACATTCTCATTGACATGGAACCATGGTTAGGACTTTCTGAGCACTTAACTATGTATCAACCACCGTGTAGGCAGTTCCCATGCTTTCTCAATCATTCCTCATGTCTACCCAGAAGTGCACACTGTTATTTCTATTTTACAGATGAGGAAACTGAGGCACAGGAAAACTATATAATTTATCCAAGATCACAAAGAGCAGGACAGAACCAGAACCCACGTGCATAATGGCTACACCACACTGTCTCCACGCAGTAAGTTGAGAGCGAGGACAAGAAACAAAGAGACAAAAAGCCTCTGTGTCTCTATCTCACCCTCAGACCACGAAGCAGGTGATGGTCTCTGTTCTATGTTGGTTCCAGGCAGGAGAAATGCAGAGGAACCCGGGCCCCCCAGGATCAGAGAGCATAAGGGAGGCCTCTTCTGCCCACCCTAAGTCACCTCTTGGATCTGAGAACCCCTGGAGGACCATCTGAGGAGGGGTTCAGCTGCAGGGGACTGGGTACTGGAGGCTCCAGCTCAGCTCCCTCCAAGCTCTCCAGGAGAAAGAATGAGCCACCACTACCCCTCCCAGGCTTTCCCACAGGAGAGTGTCAGAGGCCAGAGCTGGGGGTGCCCAGACGCACGACTGCTCAGTTATTCATCAGACAGGCCAGGAACAGAGGCCCTGAGACCGCCTGCTGGCCTCACCCTAACCACAGGCTCCCCTCACAGACTCCTGAGCCTCTGTGCAGAGAGTCCTCCTCCTCTGCAAATGAAGTCATTCCTTCCCTGGTGGTGGGGCTCAGTGTGCCTGTTGGAGACACCCCAGCCGTCTTACCCTCAAACACCCATGCACTCTTTGAAATGTTACCCTGATTCATGATCAAGGCAGCGATTAGCTCAGCAAATCTGCAGCTTAATTGTATTTTTCCAAGATTGTTGCCAGAAGTGAATTCTGACATAAGAACTAAGTAATTCTCAATGCCTGGTTTTAAGAAAATTGGCTACCACTCTTGACTTTAAAAGAAAGGCCTAACTTGGTTTGGTTTATCTCCAGGCTCTTTTTTAGCTAAATAGTTCAAAGCCGATGAAAAATTTAAATCCTAAGAAACTTTACTAGACTTTCCCTCCTGAGATGTGAGATGGACTGCTCGCGCGCCACTCAAAAGAATGAACTTGGTCCTCCGAACTCCAGATTCTTTGTATTAAATTATCGAGAGCAGTCTCTCCAGCTTCATTGTGCAGAAGGAGCATACCGAAGGACCACAGTAAACCTGCAGACTCTGGGGCCCCACCCCAAGAGTTTCTGATTCAGTAAGTCTAGGTTTGAGCTCTTAATCTACACTTAGGAAGCAACCAGCTGATCTAGATGTAGGTGGTCCAAGGAAGAAACTGAGGTAGACAATCAGGCCTGCATTATTTAGCCCCTTTAGCAGAGGGGCGGACCTCATCTGGAAGACAAAGGAGAATTTTTGTCCAAGACTTTCAGAGAGGCCCAAAATGATGATGACCAAAGCTAATATTTTCATGAGCGCTTATTATCCATCAGGCTAAGCATTTTTCATGAGTTACCTTAAGTTGTCCTCCCAACAATCTTATGAAATAGCGACTATTCTTTATCCCCATTTCACAGTTAAGGAAATCAAAGTTCAGGGAGGCCAGTCAATGGTGAAACCTGTATTCAACCAAGATTGGTTGATGGTGGCATTCCTTAACCCCTGAGACGTCCTGTTTGCTGCTGGCAGAGCTGGGGCAGAAGGAGGCCAGGACAGAGCACGCCCAAAGCTGGGGCAGCAAGCCATGTCGGAGTCGGCTGACATTGCAATGGAATATTCAGCTGTAGAAATTTATTACACCTCATTTTAAAAGAATATAACAACAAATAGAGTATTTGTTTCTGAGTTATTTTCTCTGCAATAAGCAGACCTCGCTTTAAACACATATGCTTGGTAAAATGCAGCAGATGTAGAAGGGGAGAGGCCACTCTCCAAGGCCTCAGACCCTCCTGATCAAGTCAGGGTTTAATGCCAGACCAAGATCAAGGAAGAAAGAAATCGGCACAAGGAAAGAATGCAGAGTTTGTAGAAGCCCCACCCGCCCAATCGCCAAAGCAGGTAAGACACAGGGAGGTAGAAGCCCCAGATCATCCAGGCTGTGGGCTACTTAGAATACGGAGGGACAGAGGGACGGCTCATGCCCTTTCTCCTGGCCTGGGCAAAGAGGTGTCACTAAGTGACACTAAGTAGCCAGGTGGCCCTGGGCTAGTCATTTCTCTAAGAGAGACGTGAGTTTCTTCACCTGTAGAATGAACTGATGGACTCTGCGGGACCTCTCAGCCTGTGCCCAGAAGATAAAATATGATTTCGTGCTGGGAGAAGACAAAGCACTAATAATATACACTCATACAGGACGCATGTCCTGGCCCTGCTCTTTCTGTGGGGTAACTCACTGCATCCACACAAGACAACCCCATGGGGCAGGTGCTCTGATCACCTCCTTTGCAGAGGAGGAGACTGAGGCACAGAGAGGATAAGGAACACACCCACGTTCCCACAGGGAGTAGGTTGGGTTAGGATCTGAACTCAGGCATTCTGACCTGAGCCCTGCATGCTCGGCCACAGGCCACCGCACAGCACTGCTTCTTCCTGAAAGGGGACCTCCCGGGGAATTTAATTCTGAGCCTTCCGTATTGCATTCACCCCACTGAATACCTGCAGCCATCATTCTCAGGATTTCAAAAGTTTGGGTTTTTTTTCCCCCCTCCAATTGAACTCCTGGCTAGAATCTCAATCTATCAGACGTAAAAGCAAAACTAATCTGGTTTGGTAAGGCGAGGAAGAGACAAGAGGCAAACCCCACTTCCTCATGGGATGCCCTCCCACCCTTCCTGAATGCACTACCCACAGAACCCAAGTCCTCTCAGGAGTGCATCTCAAAATGCAACAGAGCATTGTTTGTTTACATTTACTAAAAATTAGTAATCTTGTACCTCCAGTATTGATTTTTGTAACTCATTATCAGAAGGACGTATCTTTCACAGCAAATGAATCATTCTAGCAAGTCTTGCCACATTATTTGAAATATTTTTTGCTACTTACCTGGGAGCTAGAACCCCTGGCATACAAACTTGTATGACCATGGGCAAATCTCTACTTTCTTTTGATCTCAGTTTGTAGGGTTAACTCTCCATCTTTAGGATCCTAGGATAGATTCCCCACCTCCTCCCCGGCCTGCATTGTCCTCTGGGTACCAAAGAGATTTCCAGATTTGAAATGTAAGAGAAATGGAATAAAAGTAGAAAGGGCACGTACATGCTGTGGTTCTTATAATCAGCCCAATTTTTAGGATGCTTTTCTGAGAATCTTCAACACCCTGCCCCCATCTGAGTTTCAGTGGTTGGAAGAAGGGAAGAGGTCAGGGCCTCTGACCTTAGGCCAGAATGCTATGTAGCTGGGCTGGCTCAGTATCTCAGCCTTTGCAGGTAGGGCACCTGGGAGTGAGCCAACCCTATGCACAAATGCTCCCTACATCCCACGATGAGGGTCTCCCAGCCTCTGCTGGGGTCCCCAAGTAATCAAGCTGTCCCAGGGATTCAGCCCAGTGAAATGGAGGAAATATAAGACCAGGCTGTGAGTGGTGATGTGGGATGGGTCTTGGAGAGGTGGGAAGTCTGAGCATGAAGGGTACATGCCTTGGCACAGTGGCTGCACAGGAAAATGGCAGAAGGAGGTCACCTGACAAGCCCAAAGGTCCTTTTGAGCTTGGGCCAGGTTTTTAGAGCTGAAGGTGAAAGGGGGGAGGGGGTGGTCACTAGTCCCAACCTCACTTCCCTAACCTCAGGTCTTGCTCAGAATTCCCACCACATAGAGGCGGTTCTTTCCAAGGGTGCCGCTGGAGAAGAAACCCTGCAATTTGGTCAGGTATGACCCCCTCCCTCCCCTGAGATGGTTCCACTGAACTGACTACTCACTTCCTTTCTGGAGGAAGGACGCTACGCCCCAATACTTCATCTTGAATTTAGCAGGGTCCTCGGTGTCTGTGAAGGTGCCAACCATGTCTGCACACACGTCCCAGTTACTGCAAAAGCCAAGGAGATCCTGAGCCAGGCCGGCATCGGGCTTCCTCCCTCCAGCGCACCCTGATGCTCCCCTCCCTCCCCAGTCTGGGTCTGGAGCTCAGCGGGGGGTAGGGGGTGGGGGCGTTGGGGGGCAGAGGGGGCTCTGACTTCAAAAGCCGGACTCGGCCCTTGGCCGTGGCGCTCATCCGGCCATTCTCATCCACCGAGAACTCAGCGACGATGTTGTCCTGCAGAAAGAGGCCCTCGGGGTCCTTCTTGGCCATGGCGTACCAGGTCCCGGCGAACTGCGAGGGAGGGGAGCGAAGGGGGTGAGCGTGGGGTTGTGGCCGGGCGAGCTCGGTCCGCCGCCTGCAAGGGGGATCGCGCGGGGGGCGGGGGGCCGGGACCGCGGCCACGGGGCCGCCCGGCGGATACCTACGCGAGCCTTGTCGAAGTTCTTCTTGACTTGGAAGTTGCTCACTCGGCAGTCGCTCTCCGCCCGGGCGCTGCCCAGCGCCGCCAGCAGCACGAGCGCCCACACCCACTCCATCGTGCCCGGGAGTCCGCCCTGCGGGGACCGCGCCGTGAGCGCCCGCCCCGCGCCCCGGGCCCCGCGCCCCCGGCCCCGCGCCCCCGCGCCCGCCCCGCGCCCCCGGCCCGGCCCTGCCCGCCCCCGGCCCTGCGCGCCCCCGGCCCTGCCCGCCCCGCGCCCGCCGCCCTCCGCCCGCCCCGCCGCCGCTCACCACCGGAGCTGCGCGCAAGCCTGGCCGCGGTGTGGGGCGCGCGTGGAGCCAGGGAAGGCGGCGATCCGCCGGGGCCGCCGGGCCGCCCGCTTTATAGCCGGGGCGGGAGGGGGTCTCGCTTTCGTAACGGCCGGGGTGAAAGACCGAGGGGAGGCGCCGGCCGGCGGCCAGCACTTGCATAACGCGCCCTGACTCACCGCCCGCCGCCCGCCGCCCCGGCGCAGGGAGGGTCCCTGGCGGCAGCCGCGCCTCCGGGGCCGCGGCGGGCGGTGGAGCTGCCGCGCGGGGTGGCCTCGGCCGAGCCCGGCTCCCCACGGCGGCGAGCCGCGGGAACCAGCCCTGGCCCGGTCACCCGGCGCTCGTGCCAGCGGCCGCCGGCTGCGGCCCGGGGTGGCCTCGGGTCCCGGCGGCTCCGGCCCAGGCGCGAGGCGGCCTGGCGCGAAGCCGTGGCCTCCCGGGGACGCAGGACCGCGCTGCTGGCCTCGGAGGGCGTCGTGCAGGGCTTTGGGAATGTTTCGGCCAAGTCGTTCTTCACTTTATAAAGGATGTATTTTACTCTCCTTCGGGAGAGTTGTACCTTCTGGGTAAATATTTTTTCTTTAGTTTCAACATCTTTAGAAGCATTAAAACCCTCCCTGTTAAACATTCTCCATAACCCCTAATCGGGCAGGGAATACTCTAGCCCCCTCCGTGGCCGCCTCTTAGTCTGTGGCGCTTCGCTCAAACCACTTGGAAGCACGTCTGCCGATTGTTTATGATGCAATTTTCTTTCAAAGCCTAGTGCACTTTTGCTTTGTTATGGAAATAGCTAAGGTGTGCTCTCGAGGAGTAGACGAGAGCGGGGAGGTGAACAAAATTCTATAGTCAGTGGTCAATGGAGTCAAAATGCTGTGACTAGTCATGTTATTTTGCCTACATGGTGGCACAATTTACTGTCCATGATTTTCTCCTAACGTTCAGAGTTAGAGCCCCTCTGATCCATCAAAGAAGTCAGAAGATGCAGCTTTTGACTGAATGAGAGTTAGTGGTATGGCAAAGAAATAGGCACCTTCCTGTGACTCTTTGGACATCTACCTGCCTGGTTCTCTGCTTCCGCTTGACGCCTTTCCCTGCTTCCCGGTTGTGCCTTTAGGGTGTCTGGAGTGCCAACGATGATGCATTTAGCTCCTTACTGCCCCAGAGCTAGGAAAGCCCTGTTTCTGGCCAACCAGCTAACTGGTTAGGACGTATAATCCCAAATAGCTCATATAAGAGCTGCTCCTGTAGGGACTATGTGTGGGGATGCGCTGGGGATAATATCCCTGCACCCTATGTGGGAAATGACTTTAGGACACCTTTCTCCTGTCCAGTGCTTGGATCCCTTCCTCAACATTCCAAAGTCCAGAAGGTCTTCCAGCTTCTGATCCGACACCTCCAGTGATGGAGGGAGAGCCTGGCTGAGCCTAATCACCTTTGCAGTTATTATTGCCAGAAAAGTTCTCCCAGTGACACTATCCCTTTCATCCCTTTCTTCTAGAACATATTCTGGTGGTCCTTGCACAGGCTACATGTTGAATAAATATAGGAAATTTCAGTGCATTGTTACATAGATTTTTTTTTTTAAGATTTTATTTATTTATTCATGAGAGACACAGAGAGAGGCAGAGGGAGAAGCAGGCTCCATGCAGGGAGCCCGACGTGGGACTCGATCCCGAGGCTCCAGGATCACACCCTAGGCCAAAGGCAGCGCTAAACCACTGAGCCACCCCAGCTGCCCACATAAATCGTTTTTGCAGCAACTTGTTTGTTCACTTAATTGTTAGACGCATAAAAGGTGCTGTAACTGTTCCTCCTTCTCCCTTTAATGATAAGTCATGAAATTTGGTGTCCCAGATACCAGCAAAGAAAAACAGTTTATTTTGGCATTCTCCCTCGAATTTCTTCATGATTACAAATAGGTGAGTACAGGTCAACTGATGTTTTTGACTTTGGTGCTTTGAAATTTGTCCTCATAAAATTATTTTTCAAATATGCACGTATATATAATATAAACAGGAAAAATGTTCACAGTGATTATCTCTATGTGACAGAATTAAGGATATTTGATTTGTACTTTTTGTACTTTCCAAATTTTCCTACAATGAAACTGTTTAATCAGAAAACAGAATATACTCATTGTAAACATCTTTTTCTAGCAATAAGATTATATTTTAAATTACATCTTCATGGATGTAACTGTAACTGTATATAATATTCACAAAAGTTCATTTTCTGCCATGGACATTCATTCACCTTGACATCTGTCCCTTCCCTCAACTTTTCCATGAGATTTATCAAGAGACTTGCACTTACTAGGTGCTCAACTAGTAGATGCTGACTTAATTTGTTTTATTGAAATTAATCGCTTAGATAAACTTTGTAAAATATTTATTTAAAAATATTTGGTCAGAGGTCATTGTTTCTAAAATATAGTTTCTTGGTTGGGTGGGGCGGGGCACTTGGGTGGCTCAGTTGGTTAAGCGCCTGCCTTTGGCTCGGGTTGTGATCCTGGAATCCTGGGGGCAAGCCCCATGTCTCGCTCCCTGCTTCTCCCTCTCCCTCTGCCTCTCCATCCCTGCCCTCCTTTCATGCTTTCTTTCTTGCTCACTCTTTCTCAAATAAATAAATTAAAAATCTTAAAAATACATAATTTCTTGGAATTTAGCACTCATAGCAATGTGGCTAGCTAGTCTTCCGCCAAAAAATATGCACTCCTCTTCCATGGTGTCGAGCTGTTGAGAAGAGACTTCTCTGCCAGAGGGCACCTCCCCACTTTCTGTAGCTCTGTAAAGCCACATGCCTGAGTCTGGTGGACAGAACGTGGACAACAGTGTGTCACTCCCAGACCGGACTTGCACAAGTTGCCTGTCCAACTATCCCTGCTGGCCCTCTTCTCTCATCTGCCAGCTGGTAGAGCCTCCATCACTCTGGGACCCCACCAGTGACTAACTTTCTGTATATGAAAAGTAAACTTCCATTGGATTAAGCTGCTGAGATTTTGAGGGGCCTACCAGTAACAGAAGCTAGTGCAGCCTTAACAAATAAAGCAACAAGCAAGTCACTAGCTCCTCGGAAATAGGGAAAGATGTTCTACCATAATTGAGAAAAGAGCTGGTGCAAGAACTTGACTTCCTTACCCTCATAAAAATGAAGCATTTAAACCAGCTCCATTTTGTGCAAACTGACATTAACATCCACATCCTGACGGAGAGGCCAAGGAAAATGAAAAGCGAGGAAACTAGGTAGCATTTATCTTCTGACTACATTTAAAAGATGCCAAAATAATTGGTGGGAGAATGAAAAGATTATTTGGCCAACTTTTTCAGGTATAAAGAGTCAAACTAATTTTTTTCAAAAAGTTTTTTTCAGGGGCTACAAAGCCATGAGTCAGTGTCCTCAATTTAGGTGAACGTCACATGGATCCCACCGAGTTCTTTCTTCTTTTTCTTAAAGATTTTATTTATTTATTCATAAAAGACACAGAGAGGCAGAGACACAGGCAGAGGGAAAAGCAGGCTCCATGCAGGGAGCCCGACATGGGACTCGATCCCAGGACTCCAGGATCACAGCCCCGGGGCAAAGGCAGGCACTAAACCACTGAGCCCCCAGGGCTTCTCCACTGAGTCATTTCTGAGACACCTGGTCACACCCATCTATTCGGTGCGCACAGAGATTCCTGTGAGCAGATGTGCAACGTGAAAGAGCCCGTTTGCACTTGGCTGCCAGCATGTGCCTGAAAACCCTTCCTTTAGGGGGTGCCTTTCAGTGATGAGCAATATGGGAGCAGAGAACCTGGCTAAGATGGAACCAAAGAGTGAATACATATAACGACCTGAGGTGCACCCGGTTAATCAAAGACATTGTTAGATTTGCTAAACTGAAGCACCATTGTTGGATGGTGCTTCAACCTCAGGTTACATGTGGTTTGACTATTATATAAGCATTGCTTCCTGTAGAAATGGTTGACTGCAGTGGTAAAGATTAGCTAGCAATGAGAGAATTAGGTGTTACATGTGTTTATTAGTAGGGTAGACCATTGAAAAATGTAAACTTGAAAAAAGAAAAAGAAAAATGTAAACTTGTTTGAGCAGAAAGTTTAAGGAAGTAACACTATTCTTTGGTACATCTATCAGCTTTTTTTTTTTTTAAGATTTATTTATTTACTTGAAAGAGAGACAGAGAGTGCAGGGGGAAGGGAAAAAGGAGAGGGAAACCCAAGCAGACACTGAGCTGAGGGCAGAGCCCAGAACCAGAGCCCAACACTGGGCAAGATCTCATGACCCTGAGAGCATTACTTGAGCTGAAACCAACACTGGGACACCCAACAGACTGCCTGGCCAGGCGCCCCTCTGTTGGCTTTTAAAGAGTTCCTGGAATTTATATTTAACTTTTTAAAATCGATATTTAATAGCATTTCCTCATATATATGTAAATATATATGTATATATTTTAATTCCTTAAAGGAAATGTCTTTGTATATCCTCCTAGAGTAGCTAGTCTGATGTCTTGTGCACCTCATGGGTACCCTTTTTAATCCAATCCTATTTAAACTTGCAGTTTGGGGGTAAGTCACTATCACTTACTAGCTATGTCACCTTGAGCCAGTTACTTAATTTCTCTGTGTTTCAATTTCTTGCCTTGAAATACAGACAATAACAGCACCTACCTCATTGAGTTATTGTAAGAATTAAATATTATAATATGTGTAAGGGTCTTAGAAGAGTACCTGGCACAGATTATGTGTTATAATGTTAGTTATTCTTTTAATTACTTTTTTTTTATTATCAATACCTTGTGGCATATATTTCTAAAAATATTCTGACTAAATGGGATGGAATTTTCACATTGACTTGGTTATTGTTTCAGAGATGTATCTAAATAAATGATCATCAATGTCTGTAATATCATAGAAATATTGACATAAGAATTAAACAGTGAAGTTCAAAAAAGTCAACACATATTGTGTAGTATTAAAAATTCATTCTTGGGATGCCTGGGTGGCTCAGTGGTTGACTGTCTGCCTTCAGCTCAGGGCCTGATCCCCAGTCAGGGGTTGGAGTCCCACATCAGGCTCCCTGCATAGAGCCCGCTTCTCCCTCTGCCTCTCTGTCTCTCTCTCTGTCTTTCATGAATAGATAAATGTGATCTTTAAAAAAAATACAAAATAAAAAAATAAAAATTCATTCTTAGTGGTCTGTTTGGTAATTGAAAAAAAATATATTGTTCTTTTCTTACATTTTTTTTTTCAGTGCTTCGGACTGAACAGCAAATAAGAGACACAGAGATCTTGTGAGCACAAGCCAGAGAGTCTGTAAGGACCATCCCCAGGGAATAGGACAGTGGAAACAAGGAGACTCAGTCAAAGATGGAAAGGAGAGAGATTTGTGGGTGTGCTACAGGGCAGGCTTCCAATACTTCCCTTAAAAAAAAAAATCTTTGTCTTTATAAAATGTCATGCAGTACACAAAGTAGTCACCAGTGATCCCTCTGTCTTGCTTGCTTTTTCTAACTAAACAATTGCCTACTCCTGTTGACCGTTGCCTAGAATTGGATCTTACATTTGTCCCATCCTTTTTCATTCCCAAGCAACCTCACTCATAGCCTTTGCAAATAACCTTAAAAACTTTGTTTATGAATGCATGAATTTATTAAATAAATTATGTATGTTCATTGAGGTACTTGAGAAAAATCAGACAAGCAAAAAAAAAAAAAGAAAGAAAGAAAGAAAAAGAAAAAGGATTGATGTGTTGAATCCCATCACTTTGGAATAATCACTGTTACCATGCTGTGGTACATCACATACCTCCATGTATGTGTATATATGGGGAATCGTATTACAAAACTACCTTACAATTAACTGCATATCATAAATATTTCTTTATATTCATAAATAGACCTTTATAGTGGGGCTATTAATAAATGTAATTTTCTATTCTGTAGATATAATGCTATTTATTTACTCAGCCTCCTATTGTTGAAAATCTAGGCTATTTCTGATCTTTTACTTTTATAATTGTACTTTTTTTAAAAAAAATATTTTATTTATTTATTCATGAGAGAGAGAGAGGCAGAGACACAGGCAGAGGGAGAAGCAGGCTCCATGCAGGGAGCCCGACATGGGACTCGATCCCGTCTCCAGGATCAGGCCCTGGGCTGAAGGCGGCGCTAAACCGCTGAGCCACCCGGGCTGCCCTACAATTGTACTTTTGATGAATATACCATTGTACCTGCATTAATCACATACAGTCTTAATTATTTCTGCAAGATAAGTTCGTAAAAGCAGAATTGCAGGGTCAAAGCCTATACACATTTTTAGGGTATTTGATAATGACCCAATGCAATATAGCCTCTTCTTCTGTATCCCTATGTCTAGTATTTCTTTTCTCCAATTCATCTTTCTAAGTACTACCAAATTACATTTGTAGAAAGGACCCTTATAGTGTTTTTTCCTGCCCCAAAACTTTCCAAAGTTCAAAATCCTCAATCTAGCCTCTGAAGCTCCTGTAATCTGAGCCCAACCTGCCTTTTCAGATTCATCTCTCACTCTTCTTCCTGTTACTCTACACCCTATGGTATTATTTCTGCTGTCACTACCTTCTGGAGCACACTCGATTTCCCCCCCATCTCCACCCATTCTAGATATGATCCCTTTTCTGAAATCTCGTGTGCCTCACTTCTGGCATTTATCATATTCTGTTCTGTGCTCCTTGGCTCTTCATGTACTGCTCTTATCTCTCTTCTGCATCACAAGTACTTGTAAAACCGGAACCAAGACTTAATTACTCATCCCCTGCATCCCCAAGATGCAAATGTACCAGTCAGAATTTACTCAGCTGTGCAGCGGTAACAGACAACCTTCATCTCTCAGAGGCTAAAAACAAGAAAGATTTATTTCTCACTCATTCTACATGTCCATCTCAGTGGGCATGTCATCAGGAGGCTCTGTTCCAGGCCATCCTCACTTGGAATCAGGAGATCCCTCCCTCTGGAACTGATGTGGCAATGGAGAAAATGGAGAGCAGAGGGTCTGATGTTGGCAATTAATCATTCTTACCTAAAAGAGACATTTATGCTCACAATCCAGAGGCAAAGTCCATCACATGGCCCTACCAGGGGAGGACAGCAGGAAAGAATAATCTTCTTGTATAACTAGGAGGAGAAGAGAATCAGATGAGGGGGAATATGAAGTCTTTATCACAGAAGCTAATATGGTGGCTTGCTTGTAATGGACAATCAGTAGACATGTGTTGAAAGAATGAGCAAATCAAGAATCTAGAAGTAGTTATAAAAACAAAAGAATGGTGACAATAATAGGATAAGTTTTTTTTAAAATTAACTTTCATTTTTATAAGTAGAGGAATGTTAACGTCTGTGGTTATTTTGTTTTTCCTATTAAGCATATATCTGCATATGGAATAAAGCTAAGTGTCTTTTCTCCATCTGCTTACAAGGGAAAGATGGCATCAGGGAGTTGTGAGCACACAACATACTTTTGGTAGAAGTTGGAGCTGTGCCATAGTCACACAAAATAACCAGATAGGAAGTGTCCAAAACTGGGCTAGAATGTGATAGGAGTGACTGGGATGACTCAACTCTCTGCATTATTCAAATTACAATGAGATGCTAATAGGATGTGATGAAGTACATAGCACTCTGAGGAGGACCTTCCTGAGACTACATTGAGTGTGACAGAGGGAGGAAGAAAAGGTATGTACTTGGCAAGGCCCTTGAGACGGCAAGTGAATTCAACCATAAATCTCAACGAATGCCGGTTTGAGTTCAGGTCCTGTGGTAAAACCATGTTCTGACCAAGAACCTCTCATTTCCTGACCTAGAACCTGCAATCTCAGTGGATCTCTTTTTCTTTTCTGATAAGACTTTTATCATGGCAAGCTTTAAGTTTAGCAAAATAAATGAAAACCGCAGGGTTGCTCTCTTTGAAGTGGACTTAAATGTGAACCTAACTAACTTTTGGAGTCCCTGAAACCTGTGTGTGTGTGTGTGTGTGTGTGTGTGTGTGTGTTCTTTCAAGAGAATCTGTCACAAAGTTTGCAGTTTTATTGAAGTACTTAGAAGACCTTAACTAAGTTTGACTAAGTTTGGAATCAGCATTTAATTAAATATTCAAGGACACTGGTTCATGAAATGTGTTGTTTGACTTTTAGTTATATAATAGTGTTTAAATATTTGGGGAGATGTGCTTAATTGATGTAAAAGCTTAATAAACTAAACATTAAACGCAACCAAGTAGTGATAAGTGTTTTTCCTTGCCTAACCCCTCTGAGACATTAGAGATCCTAGCAACAGAGAAGACAGGTTTTATCCACTAGATTTAACAGAGTATATCTTGGAGCAAAAATGCACGAGGCTGCCCATTACTATTCAAAACAAAATCCAAACTAGTATGTGTGGCAGAAAGACCCAGTTAGCAGGTACATGGGCTGCCTTTTACAATCATGTCTTTTGACAAGGCTCATTGTTTACATTGTGGCTCGATTAGGGTTGGATCATGGGCAAATGTTTTACCATGTTCACTTTTCTAGAACAAGATTAAGGTTTGTTCCTTTAAAACACTCCAGAGGTTAAGCTTTAAAATGAGAGGAATTGAGAGGCGAGGTTTTAGGAAAAGTAGGTCAGGCAACTTGGATGTTCGTAGGACTTTTAAGAGAAGGAAAAATTAATTTTCCATTTTACGTTGCATTGATACGAAACCCTTCCATCACCCCCCAAATACTCGTTAAAGTTGCCATATAAATAAGCAGACACCTCCAAGGTCTAATAGTTTCACTTCATATAGAAACATGGAAAAAATGAGTCAAAATGTCAGTTGATGCTAATGTCATCTCATTAATGGATACATGGATGGTTCTTCTTGCTGTGGACAGCAGCCCATGTTCAGTGATTTTCCTGGAATAGTCACCTCCACTTGCCACTTGCCTGGCTGATCTAAGATGTTCTGAGGATTCTCTGAGGACTTATGAGCTAATAATGCTTAGGGATTTCATGTCCTGAAGAACTCTTTAATCCTGTGCTTCCTGAATCCTACTGTAAGCCAGACCTTCTGTCACAGCCCAAGAGTCATCGGCAGGTTTTTTTTGAAAGCTCTGCTAAGCAACCATTCTGCTCCATCTTCAGGGATCCCCTGAGGTGCTATTTAGGGTTTTCTCAGTGACTTTGACCAGAATGTGATTCCTTCTTGGCACTCCGTCCCAGGTAGTGCTCTGAGGGTCTCCCTTTCTGAACAAAAGTAGCGAAGCAAAGCCCACCATGGGTGAGATCAACCAAGAGGCCGTGGAGAAGTACCTGGAGGAGCACCCTCAGTTTGCCAAGGAGTACTTCGCCAGGAGGCTGGGGGAGGCCCCAGGGCCCAGTGGGACGCCGCAGCCTACCGAGGAGTGGGCGGTGTGCACCGAGCTGCTGCTGGCCCTGCAGGAGGAAGCAGGCAGCGCCGAGCCCGCGGTGCACCGGGCCCTGCAGAAGCTGGCACAGCTCCTGCAAGCCGACCGCTGCAGCCTGTTCACCTGCCGGGCCCGCAACGGCACGCCCGAGGTGGCCTCCAGGCTGCTGGACATCACCCCCACCTCCAGCTTTGAGGATAGCCTGGTGCTCCCCGACAGAGAAGCTGTGTTTCCTTTGGACATTGGGATAGTGGGTTGGGTTGCTCACACGAAGAAAGCTGTTAATGTCCCAGATGTGCAAAAGGTAGGTGGCTGACCGGACGTCTGGGCAGGGTAGTGGAAGAACCAGTGGGAAAGAGAGCTGGGAGCCAGGGGCCATCCTCGTGGAATCGGTTATAACTTGAGGAGTAGGAACAGCGGGGACAGGATCCCCTAGGCCAAGGCTTGCCAGGTTTAGCAAGTAAAAATATAAGATGCTCAGTCCAAGGAGGATTTAAGATAAACATTGAGTAAGTTTTTAGTGTGTGTCCTGTGTAAGGTTTGGCATTTTATCAGGCAAACTTACCTGGGCCTGGTGCATTCCACACCTGCTCCCTTGCATCTCTTTCCTGCTCCAAGAACTTCCCTTCTGAATAGCATGGCAAAGAGGCCCGGTGGGATCAGCAAGGTGCCCGATGCTGAGACTTGGGAGCCACTCCCCACACCTCTCACTCACAGCCCTCAGAGGTCACTCGGTTCTCTGAGACAGACTGGCTCATAAATGGAGTCTTTCACTTACAGGCCAAATTTGCAGAAAGAACAAATAATAGCATCTGACAGTTCAGATGTTCACATTTGGATTGTGAAAAACGTAAATTTGGGTGATGAGTACCATTGACCAACCCAACCCCCCATAAGTGAGCTCTGTCAAGAATCCGCTCCAATCACATACTGTGCTCCTGGGACCAACAGCATATTGCGCACACACAAGGCGTTGTTAGGAGCTTTTAAAAGCAACAAAAAACCCCACTCTTCTCACCACCGTGATGCTTATTCATTAAGAACAAATTATAAAATAAATGAGAGGGAGGAAATGTAAATCACTCATAATTTCTCCGTTCATCAAGAACCACAGGCACCAGTCCGGGGTTTCTCCTGCTAGCTTTCTTTCTACCTGCATGTCCCGTTACTATGACTTGCTGTTAACCGAAGGGAGCAATGGCTTCTGATGGAACGGAGTTGGTGGGGACAGGTCCCAGAAATGCTTGCCACTTTCCATGCCAACGTTTATTGGCAGCTGGAGGCAAGAGGCTAATCCCCTACATGCCTTCTGAAGCTGATTACAGGAGGAGGGCCGCACGGATCCAGAAGGCACAAAAGTCATCAAACATTAGCAACACTGCGCAAATAAGCCCAGCACAACCCTTGGGTGCAAGGGTTGCTATTTGACGCCACAGAGACCTCAGTCCTTTCTGATCCCTGCCTTCAGGGAGTTCAAGCTAGTTTAAGGGAGCTTCTGAGGCTAACTGCTGTGGCTTCATGACTAGACTGATTTGTATCGTATAGGCAAAACCGTCTGGACACCAATGAGGAGCCTATGCGCACACACCCTAAGATTTTCTCACAGGAGTACGCTTCTTGCCAGTCTCCAAGTGAGACCATCTCCCAAATTAATAGAACTTCAAACTTAAGAAAGTGACATGGAAGTTTTCTTTCTGAAAAAAAAAATTTGTTTAAAGAGAGGGTTAAAATGATTTCTGTTGTAATGCTTTATCAATGGGCTCAGTTCTGCACGTTGAGAAGAGAATGATAGCAGAGAGCTGCTTGAAAAATCTGGTGGCCTTGGTGTGTTGCTGTCCATGGTGAGCGTCACTGCATGAACGTGGTGGCAAATAAAGGTGGGCAGGGCGCCATGTTTTTGGCTTGTCTTTTTTTCTGAGGACTCCTTCTTGACTGTTATGGGTTGGACAGAGAACTAGAAGTTGAAGACAGGCACCCTCCTCAGCTTAGAGGAGAGACAAGGGCCTCATTTGCTTTCCATGTCTACTGCTTCTAAGCACCTTTTCTTATGGAAGGAAGAGTGGTGCTTTGCAACTCTGAATGCACATTAAAATTGAATCAGGAGCGTTTAAAAATTACCATCTAAGACTCAATAGACCAATACACTAGACCCTCAGGGGTTGGGATGCAGGCAAGAGTAGTTTTAAAAAGCTCAAAAAAAAAAAAATAAAAATAAAAAGCTCCCCAAGGTTTCAAAAATACTTCTTCTAAAATGCAGTCAGTATTGCAAACCACTGGTGTGTGGGGTAAGTAGATGCAGGAGGAAAAATTGGATTTCAGAGCAACCATGGGGTAGTAGGTGGCAGGGGTTCCAGAAGCCTTGAGCTGACCCTGGAGCTGACTCCTTGGGAAGATAAGGAGCTGAAGTCACAGGGGCTGCATCTGTCCTAGAGTCCACAGTATGGTCAGTGAGTGAGAAGGGCTGGACTAAAGGGGGTATCCTCACTCTGTGTCCAGCACTCTTTCCACCCTCCATCTACCCCACACCCCTGCAGTTTTGCCAGACTTGAATCACTATGGTAAAATCTGCGAAGAGAAAGAGGTTAGAAACCAGTGTTGAATGAAATTTCTATTAATTCTTTACCTTCTCATTGTATTTGACAATTTATAGAGCATTTTCACATTCTTAATCTCATTTGATTCAGGCAAAGGTGAAGGAGGGACCATACTTTTATTTCCATACTGTGTATGTGAGAATCTTGTTAAGGTCAATAAGGCAGGATGGGTCTGGGCCCATAATTTGAGTCTCCTGAAGCCTCCCTCTTTTACCATGTCACTGACCACACATGGCTTCTCTCTGGCTGGCAATGTGAGCACATGTAAAGGAAAGAGTTCTAGCACCTAAACAAAGACATAGAGCCAGATAGCTCTAACCTTGGTGGTCCGTGAAGGTGATAGCAGGGAAGCCACATGATGCAGGGTGAGAGCTTCGGCATCAGACAGACCTCAGTGCAGATGCAGGTCTGAGACTAGGTAACTGTGATAGATTGCATTTCTGCACCTGAGACATGGAGGTAAATCAATATACAGATTAAACGAACATAAAGTGCCCGACTCCTAAGAGGTGCTTAATAAATGATGACTGTGATATTATATTTATGCCAAGGGGCATTTGGGAGCTGGGTGTAGGTAGCCAAAAAAGGGTCACTGATTATTGCCTGTTTTTAAAATACGTTAAATACAGGGAAACTTTTAATAACAGGAAACTGAGAGATATCCTCCTCAGGTTAATTATTTCTTTTTCTATTGGGAAAACTGCTGATTAACTCTGTGGGTGGTTCTCGTTCTGACTGTGGTTTAAAAGAAAGCTATGGGAGAAGTCCTAAGTTTTCAATAATTAACAGAGTGCCTATAGCTCTTGTTCCTGTCTTGTCTCCTCCTCCCCGTCTCTCTTTCTGACTCCTGGTCTCAAGGGATAATGGTACTTAATCAGAATTTGATGATGCTGAGATTGGATGAGGATCCAGCCAGTCTGCTGCTCTACACAATGTTCTCCAGTTGCCTTCAGTGGCTTCTTCGAAGGACTATCAAGGAGAGTTTGTGAATCCCTGAAATAGAGGAATTACTCAAGCAACCTTCACTAGGCATTATTTAAACTAGTGAACCAGAAAGCCTCACCTCGCCTATCCTGTAATCTGATGGATGGCTTTAGGTAGGGCTTTCAGATACAACAATAAGCAAGCATTACGTTTTGAAATGTATGTCATTTTCTCAAAATAGCCAAGTGAACTTAGGGAATATTTCCTTGTGTCTAGAATGTAGGATAAAATAGCATCAAGCTTTGAAGTTGCAGAGTGAACTGTGTTTGCAAAGAAACACTGTCTGACCATCCCATGGTGTGTGCATCTCATCTGGTATTTTGATTATTCATTTAGTGGCCAAGAATGCTGTATAAATGAAGGTGATCACGATCCATAATGAGTAATAGATTAGAAGGAAAATGGAATGTGAGCTGGCTTGGGCAAGCAGTGGATGAACAGAAGGAACCTAACAAAGTCTGGAGATATCCTGGCCTCAGAGGGAAGATGTTACCAGAGGCAGGGAGAATGGCAGATAAGGTGATCAAGAAAGAAACATGGCTCTTGAAAGCAGGAGGCAGAGACTGCCCCTCAGACAAAAGTGTGCTTCTGGGCATTGGAGACCTATATCAGCTCAGAGCATCTAGTTTCTTCAGTGGTTAGGATTGGTTATAAGATCTAGAACTAGAAGCAAAATGGTAATTGCAAAAGAGAACTACTTCTCATCCAGGGAGGCCCAATAAAGTCCTAGATGTCTTTTCCCAGTAATTTTTGAACACCTACCTTGTGTCAGACACTTTTCTAAGTGCTCTACCCATACTATATCATCCTATGTGTCAGGGACTCTAGACAATACATAACATCAGCATTCCTATTTCCACAAAGGGTGAGTAGAATGCCCAGGACCACGTAGCTGGTAAACCAGGGTCTGGCTTCAGCCAGGGAACCCTGACTCCAGAGCCTTCGTCAACAAGTGATGACGACAACAAGTGATGTGGTATCTTAAGTAAATAGTTGATACGTGTGGGTCCACACTGGAAAAGGTAGAAAAGAAATCTGGGGTGAGGGGCTGCATTTGACTCCCTTAGTATCTCAGCATTCCTAATGGATTCTCCATGGCGTGATTCAACCACTGAAAGTATAGATTCTTGGGGAAGACAGATTCTTCTTTTGGAGGTTAGGATTCCATGGATCTGTTGGGAGGTCTGCAAATCGGCCTCTGTCTGCAGGTGGTTGTGAGGCATAGCCCAGGTCTGCTACTCTGAGCTGAGCTGTGAGTTCTATTGGCCAAGGAGCCCTGCTCTCCGGGTGAGATTCTGGCCCAGAAGTCACACACCAGATGACTCCTACATTTTTAATTTTGGAAGCTGAATTGAGTCCAGCTTCCAAGAGTTTGTGCTGCTCTGAGAAGCATTATCAACACAAGGAAATGAAAATGATATAACCTATGAAACGTATGAAAGGAAAACTGCATTAACTTTGGCCAGTGTGTCTCAGAGTCAGGCTGAAAGTTTAGTTCCAAGTGAAGGAGACTCAGGTTCAAAGATGAGATAATATTAAGTCATGGAAGGCTGCATGTATACCCATGTAGAGCGGGCGATCCTCTAGCTTACAGCTAGTAAGAACTGCTGTCCTTGACCCTCTGAAGCTCCTCGATTTAGTAACTTTGCCAAACTTGTCACTCTGCCCTTTCCATGATTAGGGTATTAGAATCATCTCTCACATCTACTGCATTAGACTAGTATCTGGGAAGGTTCACTTCCTCTCTCTGAGAGAGAGACAGAGAGAGAGAAAGAGAAAGAGAGAGAGAGAGAGAGAGAGAGAGAAACATGCATGAAAGATGTTATCTTGGTAGAACATTAAAAACTAGATAAGAATCTAGTGCTGGCAAGAGAGGGTTCCTCTCTCACGTGACCAGTGGAGATAAGATTTCCAACCTTCTATAAAAATAATCTGTGCAAATAAAAACTGCCTGCACCTGTGGATCCAGCAAAAGAGATTTCCACTTCAGGGAATCCATCACATAAAAATGAAAGCAAGAATGATTAGTACAGCATTGTTTACAGTGGGGAAAACTATGAGCAGACTAAGTCAGTGGAAAATGGTTGAGTGGACCATGGGGCTCCCACACTGTGCAGTAGTGTGCAAGAATCTAGAAGGCAAATTCACACCCATAGGCACTGGTCTCAAGGGAAGTCCATAAGATATCGTTATGTGATGAAAGCATAGTGTGATTTAGAAAAGAAAATTTTATGAAAAAGAAAAACATTTGTCCAAGAGTTAGAGAAAGACACACAAGGAGACATAATGTGGTCCCTGGGGGGCTCAGTCAGTTAAGTGTCCAACTCTTGACTTTGGCTCAGGTCATGATCTCAGGGTCCTCGGTTCAAGCCCTGTGTCGGCTCCCTGCTCAGCAGGGAGTTTGCTTGTCTCCCTATCTCTCTGCCTCTCCCCATCCCCCACCTCACTTGCACTCTCTCTCTAAAATAAATACATAAATCAATCTTTAAAAAAGAAAAAAAAGGAGATATACCAAGCAGTTAACACTGGATTCCCGTCAAGAACTGGTTGTCTGGTTTCAAGTGCACATTCTGCTTTCATAATTAGAAAGAAGAGCTCCATGGCCTACACCTGTAATCCCATCTGTGTGCTCCTTCCTGGCACACTTTCTGTCCATTGTAACCCGATTTCCTCTTGGCCGTGACATCACCTCTTTTCTCCTGGCCCAACCTCAGCCTCATCTAGATAGACCATAGCTCAGGGGTGAGATGCTCATCCTGAAACTGGTGAGTTCATTCTGTGCAATCATAGGATGCGGGTATGGGTGGGACCGCTGTGCTGGGGCCCTGGTTATCTGTCTGGATGGCTTGGACTAGAGAGAACAGTCTTTTGCCATTCCTAGACCTCCACTCCATGGTTCTGTGCTGCTTTGGCAAATGTGTGAATGTGTCTTTCAGAACAGCCATTTTTCTGACTTCATGGACAAACAAACGGGGTATGTCACAAAGAACCTGATGGCAACTCCGATCGTGATGGGCAAGGAGGTTCTTGCCGTGGTTATGGCACTTAACAAAGTAAATGCATCTGAATTTTCCAAACAGGATGAGGAGGTAATGCTAACCCTGGGCATCCAGTCAGAGGCTGGGGAAATTTATTTGTTGGTTAATGGAGAGAAATATATCGTACTTAATTTGTTTTTCTCTGCCTCCTATAGGTCTTTTCCAAATATCTCAACTTTGTTTCTATAATCCTAAAGCTTCATCATACCAACTACTTGTATAATGTTGAATCCAGAAGAAGCCAGGTAATGGGAAGGTGATATTATTCACTCCATGCTTTCCTGTTCTGACAAATGGTCCCAGAGGCCACAAGTGCAGACCCTTCCTATCGTTCTTGGGCGTTTAAGGCATGTGGAGCTGATTCTCAGATTTTAGTCCTGGCTGTCCTCTCATGGTCTGCCCCTGACTCCCACGCCCACCTCCTTGTCCCTCCATCTGCGTGTACAAGTGGCTTGCATCATCTTAATCTTGGGTAGCCATAGTTTCTTCTGTGAGATGGCTATAATCATAGTACCTACCCTACGTGGTTGTTGTGACTATCAAATGATCATTCTATGAATTCATCCACATAAAGTTCTTAGCAGTTCCTGGTACATATTGAAGCTACTAATTTGACGAGTAAATCCCTCTTTTCAAGTCTGTTGTCTCTTTGACCCAGAAGGATAATGAACAACATTGGTAACCAGGGTACCTGAGTCTGGGCCACTCTCTGGAGCTCAGTATCTTCATCAGTATAATGGTGGGAGAGGGGTGAGGAGAGAGGGCTTCCAAAGTCCCTTCCCATGCAACTGTCTAGATAAGGTTACCTCTGAGCAGCTCAGGATATATGGAAGGAAGCGTATGGTTTTCTCCCCATGACTGCCAGCAGGAGCCAGAGGGCCACCAATACTGGATCCTCTGCCCAGGGACTGTCTCTGCATCTGATGTGAGGTCACTTGCCCTTTGACATGAGGACCAGTTTTGGTGTACCACTTTCATAGACTCTCACCCTTGCACAGGTCTACTCATCATCCCACTCAGAGAATTTGCTTAATTGTCAGATATGTACATGTTCAAAAATGAAAATGCATTGTTCACTGATACATATTCTTTTTATTGGAGGCACCTCCTACTTTCTTTTGGCTAATGCTCTACCTCTTCACCATATGTTTCGTTCTGTTTTCTTTTTAATTCCTCCTTTCAGATCCTCATGTGGTCAGCCAACAAAGTGTTTGAAGAGCTCACAGATGTGGAGCGCCAGTTTCATAAAGCACTCTACACAGTTAGAACGTATCTGAACTGTGAGAGGTACTCCATTGGACTGCTGGACATGACCAAGGAGAAGGTCCTCGGCACTCTGTACATTTTGTCTCACCTCAAATCCTATACAACACCCATCACATGAAATGATCCATTAAAAAATGGATACTATTCACACACAATGTGTAAAGTTCATTTCTCATCTTGTTTCATTAATTCAGGTGAAGCTCTCCTAGCTCCACATGAGTAATGAATACTATATTGTTTATATTTCTTATTCTCCATGTGACTGGAAATTGTTTTTCAGAGTAACTGTTCTAAATGGATAAACACAGGACCAGGTGTCAGGAGAGCTGGGCTCTGATCCTGGCTCTGGGACTTGGTGGTTGAGCATATTGATGAGGGTGCTGTAGGCTGTAAGGAACACCAGACCCAGTAAGTAACAGTAAGACAATTATTGTCACATTTAACAAGAAGTTCCAAGGTTGGGCAGTTCTAAGTCTGGTTCCTTCAGAGCTCAGTACAGTCATCAAGGTCCTAGTCATCAATGGTCCTTCCCATTCCCCCCTGGCAAGGTCTCTGCCCCCTGCAGGATGTTGGCAAGCTCTCACGCTTGAGGCAGCAAGATGCCTGTTGCAGCTCAAGGCGTGGCACACAGATGGGACAAAACTGGGAGGTGCCTTCTGCAAATGTCATTTCCATTGCCTTTCATCAGGGGGCACTCCTCCCCAGAAGCACCTCAGCAAACTTCTCCCCCTTTCCCCCTGAACCCCAGTGTGCTTGCCCTCAAACTAATCCCAGGTACCTTGTATAGGTCACTCAGAGGCTGCACAGGCCCATCTTCCCTGAGAAAATGACCATCTGATACCCAAATAAAATCAGGGTCTGTTAGGAAGAAGGGAGAGAATAGATGTTGGGTAAGGCAGCCTACACTGTTGGCCACTCTGCATGACCTTGGCCAAGCCTCTTAACCTACTTAGATTTAGTTTAATTATGTATAAAAGAGCTACTAGCTGAGTCCTTTAACCTATGTGTCAGGGTGTGTGCTCTGTAAGTACTGTTCATTTAATCTTCACAATCACCCTATAGTATAAATTCTATTATTATCCCTATTTCACAGATGAAAAAGTGATTTGTTCACTATCACAAGTTTGTAAGCAGTATTGCTGGGAATTATAGGTCTTTTTCAGCTCTAAAATTCCAGAATCACAAAATACACAAAGCCATGAAACTCATAGAAGATACAGTAGGTCATGGAACAGTTTGTTTAATAATGTTTAAATATACTTGCTTCCAGGAATTCTACGATGAATGGCCAATCAAGCTTGGAGAAGTAGAGCCTTATAAAGGTCCGAAGACACCGGATGGCAGAGTAAGTGCAAACACCTTCCCCAGTGATATGTGTGCATGTACAAGGTGCCAAAACCAGCAGAAAGGAAAGGGCACTGGCCCGAGAAGCCCTGGGTTCTAGTCCTGTAAGTTTCTGGGGGGCTTCGAAGTAATAGAAAGAACACTAGACAAGGAGTTTGAGGTTCAAGTCTCAGCTCTGCCCAAGCCAGCTGGGTGGTCCTTGCCTAAACTCATTATTTAACCTCTCAATTTCCTTTTCTATGTAGCTGGGCTTAGTGAATCAGTAATTTGCAATAGGGAGGGACACATCAGAGCCACCGGCCTAGCTTTTTGAGCACACCATGCTCTCCTTCAAACTTGCTAGATTAGAAACTCTTGGCAAGGATTGAGTTAGATTTACTTTCCCCCTCGACAGCAAGCTTCAGAAGGCAGGAATGATGTCTCACCACCGTATTCCCAGCACACAGGGAAGCGCGAGGGTACTGGGATGGAATGTGTCCAGGCCTCCAGTTCTTCATCAGCGCAAAGAAGTAGAGAGACTAGTTCTTAAGTCCCTCCCAGCTCTGACAAAGTACCCACTGAATCCTATTGCTGAGGCATCTGTTCAGATCAGCTAGTGCTGGAAGCCAGGAAGTGTTCCTTGTATGGTGGGGAAGGGAACACATTGACCGAGGTTGAGAAAATACATGCTTTATTCCACTACAGTTCCACTATCAGGTATTTCTGGGCAATAGAAACAGATCAGTTAAAAGTAAAACAAGATTCCTTTGAAGGCTGTCTGGATAAATTAAACATTTGAAATTGAGCTCAACAGATTTGTTCCTTAGAAAAGCAGCCAATAGTATTTCTAGTTGTATTGCAAGCTTGTAATCAGGACATGAGTAATTTGGTGGTAGTTCTGCAGAGCAATATGGTTAGAAAATAAGGTACAATTAAATGAGCTTTAAAGTATAAGTTTGCTAATGAAAAGTGTTTTCTTTGGGAAATAAGATCATTCTCATAATCTCTTTTCTCTTAGGAAGTCATCTTTTATAAAATCATCGATTATATTTTACATGGAAAAGAAGAGATCAAAGTGATACCGTGAGTACTGGGCTTGAAGCAGCAGGAGTTGCCATTTTGTTTTTGCCATGGCGCATTTCTCTGTATGGCAATGATTCTCTTTCTTCTAATCCTCCTCAAGGACACCTCCCACAGACCACTGGACTCTTGTTAGCGGGTTGCCAACATATGTTGCTGAAAATGGATTTGTAAGTTACTGAATACATTCAAATCTTGAATAGTATTGGTTGAAACTCTTATTAGCTAGGGGATGGGAACAGTTGTGAAAGTAAAATGCAGGAGGTAAGAGTCACATGCCCGCGTAAAACGTGGGAGAGAGGAATCTTGGCAGTTGAAAGGAGGTTAACTAGCAACTTCCCAACTCTACACAAAAATATTTAGTCAACATGAGAAAGATCCATCCGTTCCCCCAACTTCTTATTCAGCCATCATGCAAATTTCAGATGTCCTTTGGAAATTTGTGACTATGATTCATGTTGGGTTTAATTTGTTTTTTTTTTTTTTTTTTTTTTTTTTTTTTATTGGTGTTCAATTTACTAACATACAGAATAATACCCAGTGGGGTTTAATTTGATCTCAAGTATAGTTACCTTGGTCAAGACTTTTGAAGCATGGGAAATTAGTGACAAAAGATAAAAATGTTTAAATGGAGAACTTTGCCACTGATAGCATTATAAAATAAGTGAGTTGATAGAGGACGTGAAGAGTTTTGCCCAGATAGGGGTGGGGTGGGGTGGTGTGGGCAGACAGCTGGCCAGGTCTGGCTAAGAAACGTCATGTGTGGATGGACAGCAAATGAGAGGTCTCTGCTAGGTCCCATATAGCCAGAAAACCAGGGTCACAACAGCTTTCCCACTCCACCTCTAATATACTTTCCTTTCTTCTCATGGCTGATTTCTCTCCCTTGTTGGGCTTCTCCACCATCTGTCATCTTTTGGCATCAAGATTCCTCCCTGCAAGACAGTTCCGATGCTTCCAACATTTCTTTATGTTGGCATTTTCCTATCTTCCCCCTTACAAATCCAAGTTCCTATAATGTATGCATAGCACTTATTTGCATATTTGGTTTTTCTTTAGTGTTTTTGGCAGTGTTTATTCATCTTCATTATTTAGTAAATGGGCATGTAATTTATAGTGACTAATAGAGTGACTCAATGGTCAGAGGGAAGAGGAAACAAAGCCTAGATTAGCTCCTGTTTCCTTTTACTGTCACAAATTTGCCTCTGCTTAGTGGGTTTGGAATGGTAACAGAGTAAGGAAAATTTTGGATGTGACTGCAGGATCTTCACATGTCTTCACAGTAGAGTAGGGCTCTACTTTGGGGTTTCCAGAACCCCCCCCCTTTGGGGGCCATCGATTATAGGACCAGGTAACCTCAAACAGGTGACATGATTCCTTTTTCTAGTGTAAAGACATGCCAAAGGGGAAGGAAAAAAAAAGAGAGAGAAAATAAGTTTCTGTCTTTTAGGAATAAATAGCACTATATACTAACAAATAACATGTTTTCAGAATGGCTCCAAAACAATCTAAGTGTTTTTTAAGGGTTGTTCCCGACATAGTACTAATGACCAAAATGGTTCCATTTCATTTCTGAATCCACAGATACCACGATTTTTCAGCTTCAGTACGTCACCAAATTCTCCACTATTGGCCCCTGTCCTTGGTTTCCTGGCAGGCCACCTACCAGGCTCCTGTTTAGAGCTTCAATCTAATTTGATATGGCTAAAAAAAATTTTAAAAAATTTTGATATGGCTAAAGCTATCATGGCCAGTGTAGAGGGATTTACACTCTGACTTTTAAGTACCTATTCTCTCCTAGGCTGTTTCCTAGGGAAACAGGTTTTTCCCCCAGAATCAATTCGATCAAAGTGAATGTATCAAAAGCCAATTCATTGAATGGTTAATTTGCCAAGTCGTCAACTTGCCACATGACCAACTTGCCAAGGGATGGATTCCCAAAGCATGGGAGGATTCTCCCCCAGGTTTTGGTTCTATCACAGATCTGCCACATATGCCTCACTGCTGCCTTTCACATCTCACCTCCTGCCCTGGGACCCACCCCTGCTCTGCCAGTAGCCTAAAACTGATGGCAAACTGTTGTAAATCTAGTTTACAGTATTTCTTACCAAGTTGCTCATTAGGCAAATTGGCATTACCAAGGTGGAGATTGCTTTCCAGAGAATTGAGCTTGAGCCATTTCCTGACTCCATCATTAGGGTGAACATACATCCCAGTTAGCCTGGGCCAGCTTTCACATACACCTGTGGTGCTGGGGTGATTAATAGTCCTCCCTTTTATTTCCAAAGGTGTCACCCTATATACTATGTACTTACAAGAGGTGGGACTCGCTAAAAACATATTTTGTGTTTAGCACAGGATTTTCTCAAACTTGACATTATTGACATTTGGGGCCAGATGATGCTTTGTGGTGGGGAACTATGCCAGGCATTGTAGGATGTTCAGCAGCGTCATTGTCCTCTCCCTACTAGATGCTGTATACCACCCTGGCTGAGAACCATTAGTCTAAAGGATCATATCAAACATTTCAGCAGCCTCAGCCAGAGCAATGCATTCCTAGTGGGCCTGCTATATGGCGGAGCCCTCTGGTGAAGAGAGCAAGAGGCTATGAGTCAAGAGCCCTGACTCAGTCCTACCTTGGGCAAATTCCTTGGCAAATCCTTGACCTTGGGCACATCCCTTGACCTCTCTGGGTTTTAACATTCACATTTGTAAAATAAGGTTATTGACCTGATTATTTAGGATATGGGGACTTCAAGAATTTCTAAATGCTATTTCTAGATTAAAATGATCTGCAATTTTAATCATAATTATTTGTGCTCCTATAGTGTCAAAACTTTTCCTTTTAGCTTTTTAAAACTTTTTTCTCAATCATTTCCCTGAGTTAGAGAGAAAGGATAAAGGCAAGCTTTAGGGTGAGCTGTCACAGAGTCCGTCAGCTGGACCTCTCTGGACTCAAGAGGACACATGCACAGGGCTAAATTCCTGGGACGCCTGAGTGATGCTGGTTGAGCATCAGCCTTTAGCTCAGGGTGTGATCCCAGGGTCCTGAGATTGAGTCCTGTATCAGGCTCTCTTTGGGGAGCCTGCTTCTCCCTCTGCCTATGTCTGCCTCTCTGTCTCTCATGAATAAAGAAAAATAAATAAAATCTTTAAAAATAAATAAATAAAGAGGTCAATCCCAGCTCGGAATGGGACATGACAGGCACCGACTGAATGATTTCTAAGATGTTAAAAATGAGAATTAGGCACATCTGTGAATTGAATTGGAGGCACTAAAAACAGGATCAAGCCACACTGGAATTAAGACCTGTGAACTGAGAGAGGGGGTGGGAGAGAGAAAGGAGAATTTCTGAATCCTGAGATAGAAGCTTCACCTCTCTGACCTTAACCCATCCGTAGATATTCTCTAGAGACCTTAAAAGTCTGGGTAAAACCTGACACTATTGATAGAAAGGTCAGAAAAGAGGACTAAGCTACTTTTTTGCCTCTTTAAAACATACTTGAAGGATGCTCAGCCAACAATTCATGTAATTCATTCAGATTCGATCATAAAATTATGGATAGCACACATAATTCCTTAAAATCTTAGGCTGTATATACTAACAAAAACTTTGAAAGACTTTCACAGTTGCTTTTAAAAGTAGCACAAAAATAGTTAATGTGGCTTAACCACCCGTGGCTAGAAGCACTAACCTTGGACCAGAGGGGCCACACGCTGGGGCAGCAGGTGTAGGAGGCCACAGCTACCTGCTTATCAGATTGTTAGGTTATTAGGGATTTTATGAGCAAATTGTCAGTGACTGACATCCCCCATGGTGGGAGTATTAATGCCATGGAAATGGGCAAATCTTACAAAGGAGGGTCTTCCCTACCCCTCACCAGGAGAGCTGATAACACCAGCACCCTCACCCACACCCCACTTCTAGTTTCATCCCATGCTTTTTTTTTTTTTAAGATTCATTTATTTATTTGTTCGTGATAGACACACAGAGAGATATAAAGACAGGCAGAGACACAGGCAGAGGGAGAAGCAGGCCCCATGCCGGGAGCCCGACACGGGACTCGATCCTGGGGCTCCAGTATCGTGCCCTGGGCCAAAGGCAGGCACCAAACCGCTGAGCCACCCAGGGATCCCTCATCCCATGTTTTGAACAAAATCTCTTAACCTCTTTGGGCTTCTATTTCCTCCTCCTTAAAAGAAAAATCATAAGCTTAATTATTAAAGTTACTTCCAACTTTAAAATGCTATGATTTTAAGTTCTACTATCATTTTTGGTGGGAAGAAAGATACAGCATTTGATTAAGACTTCAAATGACGTCTTATAGTGATTATCTACTGTGGTGTACCTAAAGTTTGCCTGGCTGTTTTTTCCTGCCCCTTAGCCACCTTCTTGTAACTCAGATCCCACATAAGAAAAAAAGAAAAAGAAGCAAAAGAAGAAGAAGAAGAAGAAGAAGAAGAAGAAGAAGAAGAAGAAGAAGAAGAAGAAGAAGAAGAAGGAAGAGAGAGAGAGAGAGAGAGAGAGAGAGAGAAAGGAAGGAGGCGGGGGGGGGGGGTAGAGGAACCAGAGCCTCCCCAACATCAGTGCCACACCTGCCCCAGCAGAACAGTCTCCGGCTCAGCTTCCTCCCCTCCTTGCTCTGACAGCTAGTTGTTTCGCATTTGGAAGAAGAATCCTTAGAGGCTGGGAGTAGGAAAGAGCAAAGATTGTGCCGAGTGTCATGCACTGGCTTAGTTAGCAGAAGAGAAGCCCGATGCGTTGTTAGCACGTGCGGTGCAGCCGAGATTCCGTGGGAATCATTTGCCTGTGAGCCAGGAGAGCCGCCAAGAAAGCCTCGCTTCCCGTGCGCTCGCTCTTCCTTATTTCCGCTCTGTGGGTTGATGGTTCCAACACATGATGTTTTAGGGACTTTCATGTCCTCTTACTTTACAGATCTGTAACATGCTGAACGCCCCCGCGGATGAGTACTTCACGTTTCAGGTAACGTTGCCCTCAGCCAGGCCTCGCCGCCCCCGGCCCCGCCCCCGGGTCAGCCCTGTGCTCAGGTGGCCAGGAGGCACGCACAAGGCTCCTGTGCCATTGCCCCTGGCTGGGCCAGTGCCACCAAGTCGCACATTCTTCAGAGAAGGGAGAAGAGGTGAGAGAAGGAGGGGGATGAGAGAAAGAGGCCAGGTGTTTGTCACCCAGCATGGGGGGGGGGGGGGGGGCGTGTCTCCTCCATTCTCTCCCACTCCCAGTCATCCAGGGGTTAAAACAGTGCCTGGCGCGTCATGGGTTCCCACTAAGTGTTCTCTGCATGAGCGATTAGCTGTATATGGTCTACCACCCGGATCCAGCCCTTTGGTGGTTTCCCAGGCCCTTCTCTGCAGCTTATTGGAAAAGAAAAACTATGTTTGGGGTCCCCAGGGGCCTCTCCTGCTGGCAGACTGTTTTATCTTTCCTCCTGCCACATCCAGGGATCTCCCTCCCCACCCGGCTGGGGGGAGAAACTGGAATGTATCCCTGCAGCCTCTCCTTTTCTGCCTGCTGGCCTGTGTTTTGTGTCCTATTCTAACCAACACCGGGTTAGAGCCCTGGTTGCAGTAGGAGCAGAGCCAGCCCTGGCAGTGGGGGCCAGGAGGGCTGTCTCCCCATCTCTCGCACAGACACGCACAGAGCCCCGTCTCCACCTGACTCTCCACCTGACGGGAGCTGGCCTCCTTGGCCGGAGGGGTCTGTGAGCAGCAGCAGCAGCAGCAGTCGCAAGCGCACTTGCTGGGTTTCCGGGAAGGTTTCCCTCGGATCTCCCCGCTCATCCCTCTGCTCACCGACCTGGAAAACACACAAACACCATATGGCACGTTTGCCCTAGTTCCTCCCTCCTTGCAGACAAAGCCTTATTGTTGTGACTGTGCTGTACCAGCCCCGACCCCTATATTTATGGCAGTTGGGTGCCAGGAAAGAGGGCACAGGAAGGAAGGAGGGGACAAGCACTTTCTAAAGTGACCTTATGCAATTATTGTCTGAATGGAGAGGGAAGGGAGCTGACCCGGGAGAACAGGGCTCTGCTCTGAGGTTTGAGGTCAGCCGCACGTGGCTCTAACGGCCCTGGCTGCAGGAGGCTAGGAACCTCTCTGGGGTAAACCTCCAGGCCATAGGAATTTCCCAGCTCTCCAAGAAACACCACTGTGGTGCCCGTGAAAATGTGCTTCTCAGGTCTCTAGCTGCGGGCAGGATGACGGTGCAGTGGCTGCTGGGCTGGGAAATCCACTGTGGCCGTAGCACTGGGCAGCTTCCCATGGACGGCTCTCAGCCCCTGGCTCAGTGTGGCAGAGACACCGACACGGGCCCACTACTGGGAAACGCCAGCAACTCTGACCTGCTACATTGGCCCTCAGAATCCCCAACAGCCCTGCCAGCTCTGACAATGGTACTGTGATCTAGGATACTACCCCCCCAACCATCCTTCATCCACTCTTCAGGACTGAGTCTTGATGGTGTTCGCAGCCCCCTCAGGCTCCCTCCCAGCTTCCCCACAGACACTGCCCCTGTGGATCATTCCACAGAGCAGACTCAGGATTGGGTGGCCGCCCTCCCCAGGTCTCCACCTCTTTCTCTCTGCCTTCCCACTCTCTCTTCACCTGCTCATGCCCCCCACCTCTACTCTCACTAGCCTCTTTTGTACCTGGGGAGTTTGATGGGAAAACTACCTATTCAAAGCAAACTATGGTCGGAGCAAACCTGCAAAGGCAATGGTTCTCAAACTATGTTCCTCAGGGGTTATGGTGTATTAGCTTTCTATTGCTGCTGTAACAAATCACCACTGATGCACAACTGTATTATCTTATGGTTCTGGAGTCAGAAGTCCAAGATGGTCACACTGGGCTAAAATCAAGGTGTTGGCAGGACTGTGTTCCTTTCTAGAGGCCATAGAGGAGAACTCATCTCCTAATCTTTTCTAGCTTCTAGAAGATACCTGCATTCTTTGGCTCATGGCTCCCTGCCATCCTTGAAGCCAGCAATAACATCACCCTGATCTTGCTTCTGCTGTCTTCTTCACTGATTCTGACTCTGACTCTCTTTTCTACTTTTAAGGATCCTTATAATTACATTGGATCCTCCTGGAAAATCCAGGATAATTTCCCTATCT
This sequence comes from Canis lupus dingo, assembly GCF_003254725.2. NCBI lineage: Eukaryota > Metazoa > Chordata > Mammalia > Carnivora > Canidae > Canis > Canis lupus. The sequence continues at coordinate 7,937,942 of NC_064270.1, forward strand.
TAAGGGCAGCTGGTGAGCAACCTTGATTCCATCTGCTGTTTTAATGCCCATTTTCATTAAAGTAACTGTATCTACAGGCCCTAGGGTTTGGGTGTAGACAGCTTCAGGGTGTCCCTTGAACTGGATAAAGGAATTCTTCCTTTACATCAATTAGAGTGAACTTCAATTCATAGGGGAAAAAAAATACATAGAATTTTCTGTTTTAAATCTTTGTCCTATTAATTTTTCTTAAATCTTAAGTTCCTTCTACTACTTTTCTGTCAACAAGCTCTAACTAACTTAGTAATAGCAAAACACATGAACGTGAGCAGGCAACAAATGCATATTTATTGAAAATGAGAAACAGTCACTGAAACTTATTTTGGAAGCTTTGAAAAATATACAGGGCACTTATGGTTGCGAAGCTATTTTGCATACAGGTAATTTATTTTCTGCAATTGATTTTGTCCCTAGTCCACGTGGCAGTGTAAGTATAGAAACATTTCACAGTATTTTCTCAGGATAAAAACTTTGAGAACCACTGTGCACTGATTGTTTCCTGAAGCTTTGATCATTAGGAACATAAATTGAGGTTTAGTTTCTCTGCTTTTCATTCCAAGTATGAAGACGAGCCCTTTGGCTAATAAGCAGCTCTTTGTTGAGCACCTGTCACGTGCCCAGCACCCTCCCATCACTTACATGGAGCTAACAGTGTGTGAGACACTCTTTAGCAGGATTAAACGATAGCCTCACAGACAAAATAAAAAATTCCGAAGCATTTGGAAATTATCTAACTGCTAAATTGTGTGCTCCAGGCTCTGAGTGCTGATAGAATTCTGAAAAAGAGAAGTTCCGTATGAGTGAGAAAGCTTAGAGAAGGCTTCACGGGAGAGGATGGCTGATGATGCTACAGGAAGCAGAAGAAGGAAGAGCGTGGCGTGCTGAGTACTTGGCTACCCTTGCCTTGCTTATACTGTGCGGGTGCCACACCACGGATCTTAGACGTCAGAGGACACCACAATTACCTTGGGAGCTTATTTAAGTTGTACATCCTAAAATTATGAAACAAGCTTTAAAAAAAAAAGTTTGTTGCACATTGTCTGTGGGCCACACTATAAGAAACTTTCTAAACTTCTGTGTCTGCATCCCCCACAAGAATGTTACTGTCTGGAGGCTAGGGCCTGTGATTTATTCCTCTTTGTAGCCCCAGCAACTAGCCCAGGTCCTCGCACACTTGGGGGGCTTGACAGATGTTCACTAAATGGAGAAGCACCCCAGAACATGCGACTGTTTTGAGGGATCAGTCAGGAAAATAGAAACCGTACTAGGAATTTCAACAGAGATAATTTAATATAAAGTATTAGCTAAACAGGTGTTGGGAGAGAGAAAAAGTAAATAGCGAACACTGGGAGTAAGTGCTGGAGAGACAGAGAAGAGATTAGAGTTGTCACAATGCAGATACTTGGCTCTAGTATACTTAATCAAATGTTCTAGAATAGTTTTATGGCTATATAGCCCTGGCCAAGTTCTGACACAGTATGGAATTGTACATCTGACAGAAAGATTAGATTATTCTTTCTTTAAAGATAGGCTACATTGGGAGAAAGGTGGCTAGAAGGTAGTGCAGGGAAGACTTGAGGTGCTACTGTTAGTTCTGTATCTAGATTCTGGTGGGGGTGCACACAGCTACACATGTGATGGCTGCACAGAAACACACACACACACGCATGCTCATATGCACACATAAGTACACATAAACCTAGTGAAATCTGAGTGAGATCCATGGACTGTATTAATATCTATTTTCCGGTTTTGATAGTGCGGTATGGTTTTCCAAGCTGTTACCACCAGGGAAACTGGGTGATGGGTGCACACAACTTCTCTGTACATTTCTTTTATAACATCCTGTGAATCTATAGTTATTTCAAAATTAAAAGTCACAGAAAATAATCTGAATGTCCTTATTGTTTGTAGAAAGGACCTGTCGATGAAACTGGTTGGGTCATTAAAAATGTCTTATCCCTGCCTATTGTCAACAAGAAAGAAGATATTGTGGGAGTAGCTACATTTTATAACAGGAAAGATGGAAAACCTTTTGATGAGTATGATGAACACATTACTGAGGTAAGTGCAATTATAAAATAATGGAGGTAAATGAAATTCATGAAACAGTGGGGGCAGTGTAATTATTTGTTACTCTGGAGGGACATTGTTGAAAGGCAATTAAGGCATGAGTCATACACGGTTGCGGTCAATATGTTCCCATTGGGTCATTTCCGTTTCCTGACTTTTGTAGACTGTAACATTTTCTTCTGAAGATTGAACTTTGGCTTTATCAAAATTCTTTACAATATTGGAAAATTGGAAAGAAGGTTTCTATCTTCTCTCCCCACTACTTCCATTCCTTGTCATTCTTGCTGTCACCCCTAATCCTCTTGAGTTTCAGGCTGTGTCTTATTCCGCTGGATATTTATAATTCCCCTCCTCTAAAAAAGTATTCATAGTTCATTTTGAAAAGCAAGGGCTTAGCCAGTGTTATTGGCTGTGGTTGATTATTAGTACATTTTCTCTTAGATTGAAATAAGAAGCTGGGTTGTTGATGGTGGAAAGGAGATTGATTGATAGAAAAGAATGCAGATGGCTCTCTCTGAAATCAATTTTTTAATTTTAAAGAATTGAATCACATTTTATCCATTCCAGACTCTCACACAATTCCTTGGATGGTCTCTTTTAAATACTGACACCTATGATAAAATGAATAAGCTAGAAAACAGAAAGGATATAGCTCAGGAAATGCTCATGAGCCAGACGAAAGCCACTCCTGATGAAATCAAGTCTATTCTGGTAAGTGGGGAATTCAGTTCTGTGGACATTAGGTGGTATCTAAGCGCAGCTTCTGGAATTTGCCTAATTACCAGAGGTGTGACAAATGAGACCTAAGGAGGAGGGGACAAAGAAAGAAGTTTTGGGGAGGACTCAGGTGGCCTAGTGGACACAGAGCCTTATTAGACTTCTTAGCTGCTTGGCTGGAATAGCACTTTGCTTAAAAAAATTTTTTTTAATTAAAAAACAAAACAAAAAAACAGCTCCCGGGTCAGTAGTTGCTGAAGGAGTGACATCTAGATTCAAGAGTGTTAGCAAGGAAAAAATATTTCCAGGAAGGGAAATGTATCAGTCAGCTCTTGCCATATGATGCTGCATAACAACTATAACATCTCAGTGGTATACAACAATAAACATCTATTTCTTACTCATGCATTGGTGGGTTGACCAGGCTCCAACTGATTCTTAGTTGGGCTTGGCTCTAAGCCATGAGTTTGGTTTCCTCTAATGCATGTATCATCCTTCTTGACCAGCACTACTTAATAAATGGTCTTCTTATGATGATGTCAGAAGTGCAAGAGAGCAAGCCCAACTGTGCATGCTCATTTCAAGTCTTCGCTCATGTCACATTCACTAAAATTCTCATTGGCCAAATGTGGCCAAGACCAATATCATGGATGCTGGGGAAGCCAGTAGACATTTACTGACAATGTTCTAATCACCACCAAATGAAGGGGGAAAATCACATACCCACTATCTTTATTCCTTTTATTTTCCGTAGTTTTCAGAGTGTGTGTATAGGTGTGACTTTCTTGGGGATGTTGTTTTTTTTTTTTCTTTTTTCCTAGTTTCAGTTTTGTTAAGTGGTTTGAGGGTTAAGAGAAATTTTATTTGACAGTTTGAGATGTTAAAAATGAAAATCTGGGGAGGGTGAAGGGAAATTGCTATAAACTCACTCACAGAAAAACAAATGTAAGCCACTCATTTTTTTCTTTCTTTCCTGCCTACATACAAACAACCCACATTTCTCTCTCTGTCTTTATCTAAGACAGCAACTGTTACATTTTACATTTTGGGGAAATAAAGAAATCAATTATATTGGGGGGGATTTGGAGAAAATTCTTCATAATAATGCTATAGGTCTTCTTTGTATCCCCAATACGTCTTTGCATAGAACTCATTACAGCATATTTTAAATATATTTAAGCCAATTTTAAGAGTAGCAAAATCAGATAGAAATTCATAGGAATTTCACAGCTCAACTGCTTTTACATTTTAGAAAATTAAAGAGAAGTTAAATATAGATGTAATAGAAGACTGTGAAGAAAAGCAACTTGTCACAATTTTGGTAAGTGTTTTACTTTTATTCCTAATGCCTTTTAAATAAAATGTATTAGGATACTTGTTCTCATTTCTCAAGTAAGTGTTGAGCTTCCTCTTCTCTGATACCTTTAAAGGCTAAAAAGAAAAGAGATTTCTTATAAAGAGTAATCGTCCAAGGCTCTGTGTTTCTTCCTCCTTGTCTCCTAAAGTCTAATCCACGAAGATAATTTAGAATCAGAAACCAGACTTCCACATAATGGAATGCAGGCACAGACTCTAGGGATATTATGGCCTTGTTTATTTTAATAGTTTTAGATTGCAGCATGGTCACCCCGGAAGACATGACAAAATTACAGTAGAACATAGACCCTTCAAGGCACAACTGTCTTCTGCCAGCTCTGATGTATTTCTTCTGGAGCTTGGAAGAATGCAGTTCTTTCCTGTTGCAGCCATCAGGCCACCCCTATTATTTCTAGTTGAAATAACTTCTCTTCCACTTATTAATCTATATTTGGTTCTAGGTAGTTTTGCCCTAAACTTTTTTGCCATAGACTAATTTGCTGTGAGCATTTCAGGGCAAACGTTTATGCTGCATAAGTGGCTTGGAAGGCAATTTTGCTATAAAAGATAAAATAATTGGTTGACAGTTTGGTTTCCTTTCTTTGTTGGTAAATCAACTACCTTCAGCAGAGTTAATTTATTGAAGCTAGTTGTCCATTTGGTTTCATTTTTCCGTTGATAAAACTCTTGTTCTTATGTAAACCTCAGCTAGTCCTCACGATGATCTGTGTGGACCCCAGCTAGCCCTCCTATTGGCCTATGCAGGGACAGTAGAAGAGGTGGTCTTAAAATAGTGGATGATGACAACTCTGCATATGAACCTGCTAGAAATTTTGGTGATAAACCTCGCTGGAAGTGTGGACTAGAGTGGAAATCCAGACTGCACACCAGAAAATGGTAGCATACGAGTTATAGCGATCAAAGCTCAGTTACAAACACATTACAGCATTGGTGTTTCTTCCACATTTCCCACAGAACTTTGGAACGTCTATCAGCAGACATGAGACAGTCTGCCAAGAACAAACAATGGTGTAAAGGGCTTTCACAACACAACACAAAGCTCTGTTACAAATATACATCCTAGTATTTGGAAACTGATACCTCTTAACAAAGGAAGAAATTTTAGTGAAAAAACAAAGTGTGAGGCTAAAGGAGGAGATAAATCAACAAGCAAAACATACATATATATATATATGTATGTATGTATGTATGTATGTATGTATGTATAATACTCTGGACAAAAGACTTCAAAGACAAGTACTTAGGTTCAATCCGCAGAATAAAATAAGTTCTTTGCACTGTGTTGCCATGAATCTACCCTATACATTTTACATTTTAAATATATTCAAATACTTTTTTATTTTGCAGTAAAGTCTCTTTCATTTTATTACTCATTTTTTGTGTTTCTTAAGATCCTTTTTACTTTATTTTTTATTCTTTAATTAGGCTCCACACCCAGCATGGAGCCCAACATGGGGCTTGAACTCTTGACCCTGAGATCAAGACCTGAGCTGATATCAAGAGTCAGATGCTTAACCGACTAAGCCACACAGGCGCCCCCATTACATTCTTTTTAAGGAATGTCCCTTTCTTATTTTTTTATGGTTTTATTTTTTATGGCAAAAATGCCTCATAGCCAATTAGTTATGTGGCAAAAATATTTGCAACAAAAATGCTTGCAGTGAAAATGCAGCCATGGTAAGTGGAGATGATGTTTGGAGAACCTCTCTGAAATATTTGATTGTTTGTTTTTTGAGTCCCTAAGTTTTATGCAGTAATGATTTGGGATGAGCCTAGAGTAGATTTTATATTCAAACAGGCTGTTGTTGTGTAAAGCTACTGGTTCTTTGCTCATTTTATTACTTCTCCAAAGAAAGGTCCTTCATCCTCTAAATGGAGAACCAGCAAATTTCTACAGTGGCATGGATGCCAATTGCAGTTTTGTTTTACAAGGAAGACTGAGGTAGCCGCACACTGACACGGGCAAAGGAAGCGAGGAAAGTGCTGCCCCTACCCTCTCCTTACCAGGACGTTTCAGGATGCCCTGTGACTCACAATGACCATACCATAGATCTAGAGAGAATTTCCCAAAGAAGTACCTCAGTCACTCATCCTTAATTCTGTTTTTCCATTCAGTCAGTGGTTATCAAGGTGCACTCCAATACAAGGAGCTGTGTTTCATCCCTAGCACAAAAAGTAGTACGGTCTGGTCTTATCTGGCTCAAGAAGCTCGTTCATTAGGGAGATAAAATATAGGCAATGACACTGCCCCTCATGGATGAGTTCCCAGAGCGTGGGTACCAACGGCCCTGGGGAGGCCAAGGGGCTGGTTTTACTCACAGACAACGGTAGGACACAAGATGGCAGCTGTGTCAGGGAGGCTTCATGGGAAAGCAGGATTTGTCTGGGCAGAGGTTGAAGTCAAGGGTTTGGGGATAGCTGGAGGGGAGAAGGGGAAGCAAGTACAGACCAGGGCATTTAGTCACAGAACCATCATCTTTCGGAAACCAAAGCCAGCTGTTGGGAGCAGAGGGGAGGAGCCCTGAGGCCTGGCAGGAAGGCGGAAAGACCAGGACCACCTGGTTCACAGGGACCTGGGATGTGACCCAGGTGCCCAGGGGGATCCTTCTGGGAGCAGATGGAGCAAGCCAGGCCTCAACAGGCACCATCAGAACCACTTCATAGTGGAGTGGGATGGCAGCTGCTCCCAACTGCCCTCATCCCAGCTTAGCTGTGTGATTCCTGCAGAAAGGAGAAAATCGGCCTTGGGTGCCCAGAGCTCCTACTTATGGGACCAACCAAAGCCTTTATGTTTATCAGCTCTCTGTACCACAGATTTTAAAACAGCTGTTCTTCAAAACCTATATTTTTTGTAATAATCTACCTTTTATTGATTTGCCTCTTACTGCAAATGGGGCCTGGGAGTCATTCTTCTGAAAACTTTTTCCTTGGTTTCCTGCTAAAATGCACATTTATACTTTAGTGTGACTGAGCCTTTAATGCATTAAAAAACGTTTTTGTATTTTATCTTCGCTTTGCAAACTGTAGCACTGAGGCAACCTCCAGCAGGGAGTCTGCAGCACAGGGTGCTCCTCACCACACCCCATTAACTTTCTCTTATTTCGAGTTTTAAAGGATGTGCTATAATATTATGTGTCTCTCCCCATAAGAAGGCATGTTTCCGGGGGTAGTGACAGTGTCTGCTTTATTCATCCATGATGCCAATAACACAGAGAGGAACCAATAAATGTCTGTTGAATGGATAAATAATCAATGAATGAGAGAAAAAGAAGAACCTACATGGGCAAGGAACCTGGGAGGGTTTGGAGAGAGAGAGAAGAGTAGCAAAGGACATAGGAAGGTCCTATGAGAAATGGAGAAAGGGTTTTGTGAACTGAATCTCCATTAACTCTCCCGGATCCAGGCAGATGAAATTGGCACTGCTTTTCAATTGAGGCAGGAAAGACCAAAATGTTACTATTGTTATTCCCATTTCAGGGATGAGAACATTGAGGCTAGTTCCATCTGGGAGATGTGGATGTAGCTAATCTGAACCCAGAACTGAAGGCTAGTCTCTTGGCTCCAAACCATTGCTTTGCAGGGTGGAAAAAAATAACCTCTGCCTAAAGTGACCAGTCGGAGGATAGTGCTGGTGAGAAGGGATCACAGGACCCTGGGAGCCCCGGGGAGGGGAGAGAAGGACGGGCGTGAGGGGCCAACCCAGACTCGGGGCTCAGGGGACGACAAACCATAATTTCGCTTAAAACGGCCAGCTACCATTTGGTATTGAAATCTGTGTAAGAGCATGAACTAACTAACCAGCCCCTGGGAAAGCTCCGGCGCGTGGCCTTGGCAGGTGTGAAGGACTTCGGGCGTGAGTGCCTGGACCCATCTGCCGCTGCGCGTGGGCCCGCAGAGCCCTTGCGAGCTTCTCCCGCCTGGAGCTTTCTCTGCCCCCATGGGACTGTCTCCCTCTGCCTTGACCGGCCCGAATCCACATCCTTCCAGGAGCTCTACTTCCTTTAATCCGCCTCCAGCCTGCCGGCCTTCGCTCTGCCCGGTGTTGTGGTCTGTGGGTGTGCTCAGCTCTCACCTTTCAGCGACCTGACCTTTGCGACCATTTCAGGGAGCTGAGCTCCTGCGTGCACAGCCCGAGGGCCTCGCGGGGGGGGGGGGGGGGGGGGGGCTGCGGAGGCCGCGGTGAGCAGGGGCTTCGGGCACCCGGTCCCGCCAGGCCCCCAGGCCCGCAGGCTCCGGCCGCTCTCGGCTGCGGCTCGCGGTCCCGCTGGCTCGGTCAGGATGAATGGACGAGCGAAGGGATGAACGCAGGGAGCGTGCGCTGTGTAGCCAGTGCTCCCTGGAGGGCGGAGGCGAGGTCAGGGCCCGGCCGCCGCGAGGCCTCGGAACTGCCCCCGTCGCCCCGACGGTTTCCTGGGAGAGCCGGGCCTCGGGGTCACCGTCGGGAAACTGGGCGCGATCGTGCGGGGCACCGAGGCCCGCGGAGGGCACGTGGCCTCCCTTGGGGTACCTTTGCCTCTGGCCCCGTGGGCCCCGCGCCCGGGGGGGGGGCGAGAGACCCGAAGCGGCCTCCCTGTCTCCACAGAAGGAGGACCTGCCCGACCCGCGGGCGGTGGATCTGTACGAGTTCCGCTTCAGCGACTTCCCCATCTCCGAGCACGAGCTGATCAAGTGTGGGCTGCGACTGTTCTTTGAGATAAATGTGGTGGAGAAATTCAAAGTCCCGGTGGAGGTCAGAGAGCGTTTCATCTAAAATAGCGTGTGATTCTGTTGCTGTTCTCACTCGTGTTTCCCCTGGTTCAAAAGATTAACTTCAGTTTGGATTTTCAACTATTATTAACTTTGTAAACGTATCAGTGTAAACCCTGTACACAAGACCAACCTGTCTTTTTAGATAAGATTGTCACAGGCCTTCTAACCTTTAGAATTCTATTCCAAAGTCTGAATGCTGTTGTCTTCTTTGGGGGGCAGGTTCTCACCAGGTGGATGTACACCGTGAGGAAAGGGTACCGCTCCATCACCTACCACAACTGGCGGCACGGGTTCAATGTGGGGCAGACCATGTTCACGCTGCTGATGGTAGGTGCACAGAGCTGTGAACCGTCGTGAACTCGTGAGCTCGACGAGAAGTGGATGTGGGCCCGCACTTTAGATCCGTAGTTTTGGAATTTGTGGACACAATCCTATAAACCCCAAACGCCCCCGCGGATGATGCCAGGGAGCATGGGCATCCCTGGGCACATGACTAGACTATCAGTGGGGCATTCATACAGCTGGCTCCTTAAAGGAAAATTCTGGCACCTGCTGGGCTTTGCAATTGCCTGTAGTGAGCTGCAATACCCAAGAAGTAAAGCCAACTTGATCTGAAAACAGGGTAGGTCATCTTCTCCTTTGCAGGCAGTTGCAAAGAGGTGTATTGCACTTGCTCAGAGGTGTATTCATCTAAATATATATATTTAAATATAAATATAAATATATTTTTTTTATTTTTATTTTTTAGACAGGAAGACTAAAGAAATACTATACGGATCTTGAAGCCTTTGCCATGCTCGCTGCTGCTTTCTGCCATGACATCGACCACAGAGGCACCAATAACTTGTATCAGATGAAGTAAGTGACGTCCGTGCACTGGCCATGTCTGAAGGCACCTCGGGGGAGAAGAGAACCAGTCCTGTCCCTTAGCCCTGTCAGCTCTTCTTCATCACGCTCGCGAATCTCAGGGCCACGTTCGGCTCCTTCAGAGCTTCAGCCGTCCGTGAGAGTGTCCGCTCCTTCTCCCGGGAAGCCCGCGGCCCCGCAGCCCCCTTCAGCCCCTTCCCCTTATTTCCAGACGCGCCCTGCCTTGTTCGTATCGTAAAGGCCTTCGCTCCTCCTTTCTTCAGCTTGGTCAGAGGGTGGACTTCGTGTATGAAAGTGCCGGGCCCTGGTTTACACGTGTTGGCGCGGGTGGAACCCTGGCCCCTGCTCAAGCCAGAGGGCGTCCCTTCCTGGGCCCTCTCCCCTTCCCCCCCGAGCTCTCCCTCAGCCGGCTCGGCGTCTTCTCCTCACCGCTGCCTTCCCCTGCGGTTATTCACACTTTGGAAGCCTCGGCCTCCTCATCTGCAAAGTGAAAATTATAGTAATGGTACCTACCAGGGAAGGTCGTTGTAAAGATTAAATGAGATCATGCGTATAAAGCATTCAGCTCCCGGTGGCCTCTTGGCAGTAAATAAATACTAAGTGTTATTATGATGTCACTGACGCTCTTCAAAATTCATCAGCGGTGCCGTGGCCGGGCAAGCCCCTTGATCACAGATTTTAAGCTGCTCGGTCGGCCTTCGACACACCGCATCCTCACCTCTGACACACCACCTACCCCTTTCCAGAGGCGCCAGGCATTTTAGAGAGAACAAGTCTGGGAGTCTGGGTTTGTGGGGTCCAACCCCTTCCTGGTTGGGGGAGCTTGGGGCAAGTCACTTGGTCTATTTGAGATTCTGTTTGTGAACCATAGAATGGGCGCGATCTCCACCTCTCAAAGACTGTTGTGAGAATCAAGTGAAATTACGTGTATATGAGACTCCTTAGTGGGTGCTCAAGAAAAATCCACTCAGTGAATGAAAAGCACATTGTGAGCAGCGACTTCTTACTTTTAGCAACTCTCCCTATGGGGCTCTGTCTTGAAAAGAGGACTGGCACCGGGACTCCGGGCTGGGGACATCTTCCTCTCCAGAGGTTCCGGCCCGTGTCGGCCATCCTGCACTCCTCACTCCAGTCTCCGGACAGGGGCTGGGTTCCCTTCCTCTCCTCTGATCACTGCATGAGCCATGTCAACTCCAAAGCCGCTCACATTTATTGAGCACCTATGGCGTGCTGAGCCCAGCTAAGATCTTGATACTCGTCGCCTCCCACATGAGAGCTACTATGGCCTCCCTCTTTCACTGAGGAAGAAACAAGCTCAAGAAGGCAAAGTCCAATTACCAAATTGGATACGACATCTGGCTTCCAGTTTTTGGGAAGGATGCAACCACCTCTGAGGTCTCCGCTTTGGCCGGGCATGTGGGGTCCGAGTGGGTCCCCCTGTCCATCAGCTAGGGGGGCGCTGACCTTCTCCCACCATTTCTGTCGACTGGAAGGACTGGGCGCCATGTCCAGGCTTCCCCACTGCAGGCACCTTAGCACCGGTGATCCTGGTTCTAGTAGCTCTGCTACACCGCCCTGACCAAACACAGTCTTTCTGCACACTGTCCCTCACTAGTGATGCTCGATGAGTCTCTTCACATCCCTATTCTGGAAGAATTGCTCAAGAGTCCACAGAGATATGGAGACATCACACCGGCAAAAGCAGCTCATGGAAAGGTTGAATGAAACAGAATTATTATTCTCACATGGATGGTTACAACTCAGGTCACTGTGGGAGGGTGACATGGAGTGACAGGGACACAGATGACTCTGCTTCCTGGCGGGACCTTGTGCCCTCGGTCTGATTTCTTGTCTCCATAAGATCTCGCCCCCTTCATTCTGGTTTCCACCGTCATCTCCCAGCCTTAGACTACCCTCTGACAATGCCTTCAAAACCTGGCCATTTTCACATTTCTGTTCTTACCTCCAGCTCTCCTGTGCCCTTTGTTGACTTTTCCAGCCAGTTTGTTTTCTGCTTTCTTTGTTCCTTTCATTCCCTTTCCTCGTTTAGTTTTTCAGCCCTCTTGTTTTTCTGCCTCTTGACTCTCTTCCATCTTGTCCCAGAAGAAATGCAGTTATCAGGACAAAAGTAGGAGGAATTTAAGAATTTATCTCATTCCCCCATCCAACACAGGCCTCTCCTTCACTGCCTTCCTCCTGACATCCTCAAGTTCACTTCCAGTTTCTCCCATAATGGCCCACAGGGCACACAGATCTACTTTTAGATGATTCTATTGGTGGGATGTTCTTCATGATACTGAACTGAAATTGGTCTCCCAGTAACATCTGTTTGTCCTCTTCAGGTCTCTCTGAAGCTGCTAGAATATGTTTAATTTCTCAACCACAGTCCATTCCTTCATATTAAAGAGAATGATCACTTCCCCCTCCCGCCTTCCTGGTTGAACACAGCCAGTTGTTTAAACCATTTCATATATGTCAGCTTCCACGCATCTGATTTTATTTGCTATTCTTCTGTGAGTCCACTCTAGTGTTCTTATGTCATTCTTTAAGTGCAGGTCTTGGGGTTTAACACAATAATCCATACAGGACCTGACGTAGTTTAGATTTCATTATAATTACATTTCATCTTCTTGACTCTTCATTTCACTCTTAGTTGAAATTGCCATGTCACACTCTGTTAGCCAATGGATTAGTTGTTTTTCCCAGTTTTCTGTCATTGGAAAATTATTCATGATTTTCATTGATATTCACTCAAGTCACTAATAAGATTATGCATCAGAACAAGAGCAAGGGCAAAATTTCAGGACCCAGGGCTGGAAACCTACTCCCAGGCTTGATGACCGTCAACTGAGCACACTCATTGGGTTCTGCTGCCCAGCTGTGGGAGTGGATACACTTAGAACTCTAGCTTGTACTGCAGATATCCTGAGGTATCCTGTCAACTGCCTTGCTGAGATCCAGACACACATGGTCCATGGCCTTCCACTCCCACCAACCCTGTCACAGAAGGTCCATCACATCAACCTGGCATTGTGTTCTCCTTCTAAACTTTCTCTGTAAGTGCTCATGAACTCTGAAACAGTTTAAATTGGTTCAGAGATAAAGGTCAATCTTTCTCTTTTGTCATTTATAAGCTGTGTCATTTTCTGCTTCTTAAACTTTAGGATAAAATGTACTTGTATCCAGTCTTCGATCATCTCCTCCACCACTTCAAAATTCTCCAGGGAATACTGGCAATGGTGTTCCCCACTACCACCCCCCCCCCCCAAAACAATCCTCAGATTTCTTAGGAAGTTGGAATGTTACTCATCTACCTTAAAAAGAACCCCTTAGTGCTTTCTTACCAACACTGCCCCTTGCTGGAGTTATAATTTTCAAAAATCATTCTTGGAAAGACCAAGAAAACCGGTAGGTTGACTAGTCAGGTCACACCACAATCTCTGTTACTTGAGTTTCTCTCCTTTGGTTGTTTTCTTCCTGAGTGCCTGGACAGTATCACAGTCTAAACTAGCTGTTTTCCATACTTTAAGTTCACTGTTGCCAGACTTCAAAAATAGAGAATTATTGATGGATGGTGTGATTTAAAAAAAAATTTTTTTTTCTCATGATCCCATTGAGACTTTAAATAACATCTCTGAAATTTACTTTAAAAAATATATCGTGCCAAATTCATTTTCTCTCCAAATATGTATATACATCTGTGTGTGCATCTGTGTGTGTATATAAATTCTTTTTTTTCTTATTGAACCATTTGTGAGTCAGTTGCAGACATCATGACACTTTACCCTGAAATGTTTCAGTATGTATCTCCTAAGAATAAGGGTGGCATTTGCCCACATAAACACAACATGATGATCACCCTGAGGAAATTTAACGCTGGTACAGTACGATGTCCCAATATAGAATATTTATTCAAATTATTCCAATTTCCCCAATAAACGACCTTTATAGCTTTTCTACCCCTCTGATTCAGGATCTAATTAAGGATCACCCCTGGCATTTGTCAAGGATTTTTAATCTCTTTAAATCTGGAATAGCTCTTCAACCTTTTCGTGTCTTTCTGAATATTGCTATTTTTTAGTCTAGGCCAGTTCTTCTGTGGGCAAGCGCTCAATGTGGATTTTCCCAGTAGTTTTTTAATTACCAAATTCAGGGTAAATATATTTTTTTAAGATTTTATTTATTCATGAGAGACAGAGAGAGAGAGAGAGAGAGAGAGGCTCCATGGAGGGAGCCCGATGCAGGACTCGATCCCCGGACTCCAGGATCATGTCCTGGGCCAAAGGCAGGCGCTAAATCACTGAGCCACCCAGGGATCCTCAGGGTAAACATTTTTGGTGGGAATTCATGGATGATGCCCTTCTCAGAACATCAGGAGGCCTGTGATAGCAATTTGTCCCATTATTTATGAGGTTTAGTTAAATTATTTATGGGCAATATCCAGGAGATCTCTTTATGTAAAGGAACATTTTCTCCTTTGTATTAATAAGTAATCCATGAGGTATTATTTTGAGACTAGGTGTATTTCTAACTCCCCAGAAATCTTTCTTAAATGATTTTTTAAACCTAAGGGAATTAAAGACACCATTCTTTTCTGACTGGAATTAAGCTTCAGTTAATTTTTTTAAATCTCCAGTGCTGACACAGAGGAGGTATTTAAATATGTGCTAAAATTATGATCAATTATAATTTTGCTCAGACATAGTCTGATTGTTCCCTAACTAGAGAATTTGGTTTATCAGACTTGTCCATGACCTGTTACCATCTCCTCTACTCCCTAAAGTTCTGATCTTTCTGAAATAAGATGAAACTTCTCTACTAAGGCTGCCACACAATGTCTGATTTCTTCCTTTCTTAAAACTATTTATTCATTCCATATTTCTTTTTTTCCCACTCTCCCTCACCCCTCCATTGGAATGAAATAGAATAGAATAACAAAGTCTTCACATGACCTGTGTAGGCCTTTGGCCTCAGCCTCCCTCCATCACTTTCTCTTTTTTCTTTCTTTCTTTCTTTTTTTTTTTTTTATTAAAGATTTTATCTATTCATGAGAGACACACAGAGGCAGAGACATAGGCAGAGGGAGAAGAAGGCTCCCCATGGGGAACCCAATGCAGGACTCCATCCCAGGACCCTGGGATCACGCCCTGAGCCGAAGGCAGATGCTCAACCACTGAGCCACCCAGGTGTCCCATCATCACTTCCTCCTGCTACCTTTTATTTTCTAGGGCTTCCTCAAACAGAAAGACTTAAAGGAAGACAGGGCACCAAAGACTGAGGCCCCCACTTACAGAAAGCTGAGACCTAACCATTAACAAATGGGAAGTTTAACCTAAAATTTATGTCCCTGCCTTGGAGGAGGAAAGAAAGATCACTTTATAATCATTCTTATTTTGGTTCCTCAATTTTTTTTTAAGATTTTATTTATTTACTCATGAGACACTGAGAGAGAGACAGAGACATAGGCAGCGGGAGAAGCAGGCTCCTCACAGGGAGCCCAATGCGGGACTCAATCCCCGGACCGGGATCATGCCCTGAGCCAAAGGCAGACACTCAACTGCTGAGCCACCCAGGTGTCCTGGTTCCTGGAAATTCTTAATAAACATTTTCCATGCAAATGATCTGTGGGCCTTCAACTGGTTTGTTACATGTTCTGGGAGTCACAGCACAGGCCAGTGCCAGCAGCTCCAGGGAGCCTAAAGATTTTAAACTTAAAGATGCAAAGGATGAACCAAACTTCCTCATTTAAATAATTCAGTCATTTTATGCATTCAACAAATTAGGTTTTTTAAAGAATTTTTTAAAGAGCATATTCTCTTGTTCTAAATCTAAAAAATCAGTCCCAATATGTTACTTTCAACATTTCACAGGCATTAGAGGAGAGGGAGAAGGAAGAAATGGAAAACATCCTCAGAGAATAAAGACTCTATACTGTATGGACTCATGGGTAATCTTTAAGCAGCTAAAATTATGGCATATCCTCTTCCTCCTAGATCCACGTCTCCATTAGCAAAGCTTCATGGATCTTCCATTTTGGAGAGGCACCACTTGGAGTACAGTAAGACTCTACTGCAAGATGAGGTACATGAGCTTTTCTCCAGGGCAGCTCAGAGGCTCTGGATCAAAGCACCAACCCACAGGAAATGCTTAGAAAGAGGATGGCCTTGAGTAATGGCTCAAAGAGTTGGCAGTCCATACCCTTATTGAAATTAATTGCTAGAAATGGCTATTTTACTACAGTTTTGAACAGCCAGGTTGGAAGTTGGTGAGATAGAAAGAGTCATGGAAAGTCACAAAATCTCTGTGAGTCCATGGAGAAAAAAGAAAAAGCTTATGGTGGATGTGAGAGGGCTCTGCGCATCCTCAGGTATATATAAATGGAGAGGGGAGAGGAGGGTACATAGCCAATGATTTTCTTACTCGCGGGGCATGCACTGTGAGGCTTTGTCTGTATCTTTGAGGAAGTCAAGCTTTGGTAGTGGAGGGAAGCGTGAAATCAAGATATAAGACAGAAATAGCTGCCATCAGAGATGCACTGGCAATGCTCTAAGTTTCTAGAAGGAGATGCCACGTTCAGGAGTGCACATGGCATAGGGGAGCAGAGAGGTGGGATCAGGGAGGGCTTTGTGCAGGAAGTGGCTTGAGCTTGGTCTTGAATTCACTTTGATTTGGCCATGTCATGTACTACGAACATTCCACAGGAGGCCGTCATTCTTTTGTCTTTTATCAGTTTTATTTCAGGGGTATAGAGCTTGTGGAAAAGTTGTGGATACATAATTCAGTTATACTTAAAAAAATATCTTGAGAAAATTCCAAACCAAAACTGATTAAAATGAGTCATTATTGGATGGAGGGAAACACTTTGTCATAGCAGAGAGCTTGTTTAGAATCACACGTGCTCAGTTGGAGAAATAAGCCCTCTGGGGAGTGGAGCTTTTCTCAGCTTCTGTAACAATCTTTTATAAAAGGCTTAAGGAAGGAACATACGGAAATATGTCTAAGTCTAGAGATAACACTAAATTCTCCCAAGTAATGTAAAGCCAAGAGGGGAAAGTAAGGCAGAGTGACCAGGCAGAAATATGGAAAAAGAGAAAAACAACACTTGAGCGTTTTTATTATTTATTTTTAACTTTTTAAATTTATAATAGTCACAGAGAGAGAGAGAGAGAGGCAGAGCAGAGACACAGGCAGAGGGAGAAGCAGGCTCCATGCACCGGGAGCCCGATGTGGGATTCGATCCCGGGTCTGCAGGATCGTGCCCTGGGCCAAAGGCAGGCGCCAAACCGCTGCGCCACCCAGGGATCCCCCATTTGAGTGTTTTTAATAGACCGTGATTGATGCCATGACCAAGTGCAGGAGAATTTGCGGGCCTAGGGTGCACAGGCTGTTAAAAACAGATCCCGGGCTTCATTTTGCACTTACTGATGGGGCTTTCTGGGATTCTGGCCCAGGAATTTGTATTTTTGTTAAGAATGATAATTCTGGTGTACAGCCAGAACGTCTATGGGTTTATAACATAAAAATAATGATATTATTTGTTCTATGACAATTAAAAGGAGTGGAGTTGAAAGTAATTCAGGAAGATAAGAGTAAACTGTTATTACTAATTTGTTATGAGTCTTTGTTGGGACAATCTTATATTTTTGAGTAAGAATTTTCTCTACTTACATAATCAGTAGTGTCACTGATTATGTGACATCCTAAGCAGGTACTATTGAATATAATTTATTATTTAATTTTATATATACCTACTAAACCAAAATATATTTTAAGAACTTCAACCAAGTGTTTAAATGCTTAACATGATGGGGGTGGGGGGGCAACCTACTAATTGAAGACTTTCAAAGCCTGTAAATAGAGTCGCTAAGCAATATAATCACAGAGTTTTTTATGAGCAGGGAAATGGAACGCTTAAAAAAATGAAATTTTCAGCCTTCAGATGTTCTTTGTACACTTTTGGGAGACAATGTTGTTCTTTTATTTACTTTTTTGTATAAAGAAAATATTTGCATTAAAAGCATTTCAGTAAGGGAAATCCTCATGATTTATATAATAATCTTGACATTTTGTGGTCATTACTCAGACATTTTGTTTACCATGAGGCTTTGAATTAAAGTGTCCTTGTATCCTAGTAGAGTGGGATCCACCGTTCTGAGAATTAAGAACTACCTGTAACCATACAGAAGTTCACTCTTTCACCTGAGTGAACAGGTGGAAAACTGGCTAGTCAAATTTGTAAGAGTATAAATTTTAATGTCATAATAGTATTGTAGAAACAACAAAATATACTGCTCAAGCTTAACCCTGTTACCATTCAAAACACTGCTTTATAGAATTCATGATAATTCTATGTATGCTTTACCACACCAACCCCATCTTATACAAATGAGTGAAGAAGCAATGAAATATCCTGTGTATGGTCACAGCAGCCATAAACACGTTAGCAATCTCTTTGTAGGGTGTCACCAGTACCATGCAGAACACTAGAACAGCCTGTACTTTCTCCTGCCTTACCTCACCTGAAAGCCCTACCCAGGATGAACTGGAGTCATTCCTGCCTATTTTGGGAATTTATATGTTTACTGCCATTTTTATAGTAGGAGATAACAGAGACCCTCGCTGCGGATTAGTGAAACCAGCTGAGCAGGTGGGGGTTCTGCTGAAATGAGCTGGGAAATAGGCCTCCTCTCTCACTCTGGCACACCTGTCCCACCCACCTCAGGTTTTCAGCACAATCCTCAGGAAAACAAATGGAATATTACAAATGTACATGTTTTTAAAATTAATGACTTCATAGTGGTTGTAAAAATTATACTTGCCAATATAAAAACTCAACCATAGGGAAAATTTCAAAAACAAATTTACAAAATTATTTCAAATCCTATCACTCAAAAATAGCTACTTCACTAACACCTGATGAACTTCTTTGCAGCCACCCTATGACTAGACAGGTGGGATAGGAACAATTTTAGAAAAATAGGATCATACTATCCAAGCTTTTTAAGTCAGAGTTCATGTTTTTAAAATCAGCTTTATTGAAGTATAATATGTGTACAATAAACTGCATCCCTTCAATGTGTACAATTCTATAAGTTTATACAATTTTTACACCTAGGAAACCACCACCACAATCAAGATATAGAACATTTTTAATCCCCCCAAACCATTCTTCATGCACCTTTGCAGTGCATTCATCTCTCTGCTCCCAGCCCTAAACAACCATTGAAATGCTTTTAGTCACTATAAATTAGTTTAGATTTTTGTAGATTTTATATAAATGCAATTATACAAGTACTCTTTTGTGCTGGCTTCTTTCACACAAAGCAATAATTTTGAGATGTGTCTGCATTGTATATATCAGTGATTCATTCCTTTTCATTGTTGACTAGTTTTCCATTTATCTTTATGTAATTCTGTTTGAATTCAATGGAAGAAACATTTTGGAACTAGAAAGAATTGCAGAACTTTAGACACTGTGTCTTTAAACAAGAGATACTAGCTCTTTTTAAAACTTTTTATCTAAATTCAATAAATTAACAAATAATGTATTGTTAGTTTCAGAGGTAGAGGTCAGTGATTCATCAGTCTTATATAACACCCAGTGATCATCACATCACATGCCCTCCTTAATGTCCATCACCCAGTTACCCCACTCTCTCCACCCCCTTCTCTCCATTCGACCCTTAGTTTGTTTTCTAAGATTAAGAGCCTCTTATGGTTTGTCTCCCTCTCGGATTTCATCTTGTTTTATTTTTCCCTCTCTTCCCCTAGGATCCTCTGTTGTTGTTGTTGTTGTTGTTTTTTTCTTTTTTTAAGATTTATTTATTTATGAGAGACAGAGAGAGAGAGAGAGAGAGGCAGAGACACAGGAGGAAGGAGAAGCAAGCTCCATGCCGGGAGCCGGACGCGGGACTCGATCCTGGGACTCCAGGATCGCACCCTGGGCCGAAGGCAGGCGCTAAACCACTGAGCCACCCAGGGATCCCTTTTTTTTTTTTCTTAAAGATTTTATTTATTTATTCATAGAGATGCAGAGAGAGAAAGAGAGGCAGAGACACAGGCAGAGGGAGAAGCAGGCTCCATGCAGAGAGCCTGACGTGGAACTCGATCCAGGGCCTAGGCGGTGCTAAACTGCTGTGCCACTGGGGCTGCCCGGATCCTCTGTTTTGTTTCTTAAATTCCACACATGAGTGAGATCATAATTGTGTTTCTCTGATTGATTGATTTCACCTAGTATAATACCTTCTATTTCCCTCCACATCGTTGCAAATGGCAAGATTTCATTTATTGAGATACTAACTCTTAGAGTCATCTAAAATGAACAAATGACTGTGAAAAATTGTGAAAAACTATAGCTCAGCATTTAGATGTTTGATATTTTTAGACAATATGTGTTAACAGCATTCTATTAACTCACTGCTATGAAACGTTAAGCAATTAAAATACTTCTACTCCTTCCACATCTTTGCCTCTGTTTTGTAAGGTGTTTATTATCATTGGTATTTTTTATCGGTATTTATGAAATTTACACGTTGCTCAATAATTTCCACAATTATTTATCCTTTTTTAAAAAGTTTTTATTTAAATTCCAGTTAGTTCACAAACAGCAAAATATTCAGCTCAGATGTATAATTTAGTGATTCAACACTTACATACAACTCGGGTGCTCATTAGGACAAGTGCATTCCCCATCCCCTACTTCCCCCATGCCCCCACCCCTTGCACCTCCAGGAGCCATCACTTTGCTCCCTGTAGTTAAGAGTGTTTCTTGGTTTGCTTCTTTTTCCCCCCACAGTCGTTTGTTTTGCTTCTTAAATTTCACATATGAGTGAGATCATATGGTATTTTTCTTTGACATATTGCGCTTAGAATAATACTCTCTAGCTCCAACACAATTGTTTATTCTTCTACTTTTAAATGGGCTCAATACTTACAATCAATCCTTCTAAGATGGCTTCTCCATTCCTGTGTGTTTTATTGACTCATGTCTTGATTGATGTGATGATCTTGATTGGCTAGATTTTTGTCAAATTTTTCCAAGAGAGGCTAATCTAAGTACATGCTTAAGAATACCTGTTTGTGGTATCCCTGGGTGGCACAGTGGTTTAGCGCCTGCCTTTGGCCCAGGGCGCGATCCTGGAGACCCGGTATCGAATCCCATGTCGGGCTCCCGGTGCATGGAGCCTGCTTCTCCCTCTGCCTGTGTCTCTGCCTCTCTCTCTCTCTCATGAATAAATAAATACAATCTTAAAAAAATTAAAAAATAAAATTATCAGGTGTATAATTAGTATATCTAATAATTGGATGTACCTAGATATTCTTTATTAAAGCTCCTTAATTAATACAAGCAAATTTTAAATCTATTGTTATATTTATAAATGATCCTAGAGAAAACACTTTTATTTACTCCCCAAACTTATACACTGTTTACATGAATGTCTGCTAATACTATTTTTTTTAATTTTTTTAAAATTTATTTATTCATGAGAGACATAGAGAGAGAGAGAGAGAGAGAGAGAGAGAGAGAGGCAAAGACACAGGCAGAGGGAGAAGCAGGCTCCATGCAGGGAGCCCATTGCGGGACTCGATCCGGGTCTCCAGGATCACACCCTGGGCTGAAGGCGACGCTAAACCACTGAGCCACTGAGGTGTCCCTGCTAATACTATTTTTATAGTTTAAATTACCTTACTCAAAGTATAGTAGAGGGGTAACTTAATTCAAGAGAGAAAGCTGAAATGAAAAAGGTGACTGAAAGACCTAGTTTTTCTTTTATGCTAATTATCTTTATTTCCTTAAGCATGATTTGGTTTGTTTGTTGAATCAAAGGCAAATTAATGATTGCGCTTCATTGTGACTTTTTAAAAATAGTCCCATTTATGTGAATTTTTATCTTACAGAGTTTAAATATCTTCCAGAACCTAAATAAACGCCAGTTTGAAACAGTCATTCATTTGTTTGAAGTTGCAATAATAGCAACTGACCTGGCTTTATATTTCAAGTAAGTACAGAATTCCCTTATATTCTGTGTGCTTCTGCCTTACATAAAAGACCCATTGCATTCCGGTTAAAAGGCATTTCTTCACACATACATTTATCCACTTTACTTTTGGATTATCAGTAGAATACCCTCAAGGTATCTGATAGTTTACTAGGCATCTGAAAATATATTTTAGAAAACTAACCCCCTAACGTCAATTAGTTGGTTACCTGAAGAAGTTTGAATTGAAGAATGTACAGCAAGGTTGGTAGATTGCCAGAGGAGTGATGCCACACAGCCTTATGAGGTGATTTTTGTTGTGGTGGATTCATCATGGTTCAGAGTCTGGTATTTAGAGTTGCAGGAGCAGACATTTGATTCTGCTGGAGTCTGGAAGCTAAAAAATCTTGGTGATACTGATGCATATTAACCAAACTCACATAATTCTGAGTTACATACAGCAGAGCACTAGCCTATTTATAATAATAAGAATAATCAAAGAAACCAGATACTCCAAGCTTTTGCCCATTTTCTTGTCAGTGAATTATAAAGTTCTTGGTGAAAATGGATTAGAACAAGGTGAATTAGTTATAATATCCAGCTATTTAATGACTTAGATTGTAGTATCAATACCCAAATATCCGTAACCCAGATTCAACAAATGCTAAGATTTTGCCACACCCATCTGAGATCATTTTTTTTTAATGGAAAAAAAGTAATGCAATTGAGGCATCCCATCACACTCCAAGAAAAGACCCTCCCTTCTCCCTCACAGATACCATTCTTTTTTTTTTTTTAAAGATTTTATTTATTCATGAGAGATACACACACAGAGAGAGAGAGAGAGAGAGAGAGGCAGAGACACAGGCAGAGGGAGAAGCAGGCTCCATGCAGGGAGCCTGACATGGGACTCGATCCCGAGTCTCCAGGATCAGGCCCTGGGCTAAAGGCGGCACTAAACCACTGAGCCACCTGGGCTGCCCCAGATACCATTATTCTGATGTTGATATATACTTGTTCTTTCCATCCATGTTTTTATGTTGTTAAATGTGTTTTCAAATTTTCCATAAATAGTATCATACTGTACATATTTTTCTGCAACTTACTTTTTCATGTAACATTAGGTTTTAAAGATTTACTTTGGTGGTAAATGAAGATCCAGTTCATTAGTTTTATTAACTGTATATTCAACTGTATGAATATGCCATAATGAATTCATAATGAATGATTCTTCTATGAATGGACATTTAGATCGTTTCCAACTTTTCATTTTCGTTGACAATGTTGTATTGTATATCCTTGTATGCATGTGAGAGTTTCTCTAACATACATGGTTAGACATGGGATTGCTTTAGGACTTGCAAATCTTCAGTCTTATACTACATTGCAAAACCGCACTCCTGAGTAGTTTCCCCAACTTAAATTCCCACCAGCGGTGTGCAGGAGTTCCTATTATCCCACATCTGGACTACCCTTTACCTGGGGACACTTGTTTATCTTGTTGAGTGTGAGATGGTATCTTATTGATGTTCAAATTTGTATTTTCTTTTTTGCCAGTGAGGTTGAGCATCTCATGTATTTTAGGTTCTAATTCTTTGCTGGTTTTATGCATTATATCTCATCACAGCCTGTGGCCTTTATGTTTATGTTATGATCTCCTTTGTCACATGTTATTTTTAGTTTCGATGTATTCAAACTTAGGGATTTTTTTTTCCTTTTGTGGCTTGTGCTTTTTCTGTCTTAAATCCTTTCTATACCAAGTTTAACAGCCACTCCCTATTCTCTTATCCCCTGACCCCTTAGATCCACTATGTGGATATCTGATGCAAAGTGGGAACATGAAATCTGAAAAGCACATATTAAAGATACTTTTTATCTCTGGTCTTACATGCTTAAACTGTTGCACAGCCATATCTTTTTTAGGAAGAGAACTATGTTTCAAAAAATTGTTGATGCTTGTGAAAAAATGGAAACTGAAGAAGAGGCCATCAAATATGTAACCATTGATCCAACCAAAAAAGAGGTTATCATGTAAGTAGTCAGAATTTTATTCCTCTTTTGGAAAAAAAAAAAAAAACCCACCAAAATACTCCTTATTTTGTGTATCTTTCTTCTTAACAATTGTTGTTTTCTCCCAAGGGCAATGATGATGACTGCATGTGACTTGTCAGCTATAACCAAACCCTGGGAGGTACAAAGTCAGGCGAGTACAGTTATGTTTCCTTTTCTGTCATATGCACAGGTACTATCTAGGTCCCATATAAGAGCAAACATGAAGATTCTGGCAATCTCGGAATTTTGTTATAGCTAGCAATTATGTGACTATATATTTTGTAAGCAATTATCTTTCATTATTGTAGAACAAACAATGAATTTATAATTTAAAAAGAAAAAAGAAACTTGAGAAGTTAAAACAAAAATAAAATGTTCCCTGTTGGATTTCTGCTAATGAAGAAAGGCAAATGGCTTTCAAGAGCTCACAAATGTCAGTAAGACAATAGGTCATTTGGTTAGGCCCCAGAACAAGGCAAAGAGAAGGGACCTTAGAAAGAAAATGCTTTCTGCAAGGAATTATTTACCATTGAATATGCTGCAAAAAGTTTATATAAAATTATTAGAAGATAAATCAGCATAAAACAAAGATGAATCATTAGTGCTTTCCTCTATCAAGGGTGGTTTTGCTCCCACAACCCTGCTGTCAATCATTAAAAGACACTGTCTATAGTAAGTTCATGTTTACAGGTGTCTTCTCTAATTCTTTGCCTTGGGGAGTGAGAGTCAGGAGCTACTAGTTTGCTACTTGATTTCTTGCTAACTGGATGAAAGAAGCTTCTCTTTTTTCCTCAGTGAATTCTAGGAAAAACCCAACTTAGAAAAGAGCCAGAATTCACTGGCTTCAACTATAACTGTGGGTTGTATTTGGAAAGATGGAATAATTGGAACCATCAAATTTCAAACCAAACGCTTGTGCTCTTTCCACCCTGATATGCCTATTCTTCCTCCTTTATTCTTTATCTGCACAATTGCCCAGGCAGGAAACCCGGGGCTTTGCATGAAGTTCATCTCCCCATTCCTGTCGTCACACTTGTTATAGCCTCAGGTCAGACTCCCACCCTTCTTCATCAGCACTAGGGTGGCAGGCATCCTCCTAAGTGATCCTCCCTCATCCTTAGCTACCCAGCCCTCCTCTGAGCTGCTGCTGGGATTGTTTATAAATAGAGCTTTGCCCAGCCACTCCTCTGCTTAAAAGCCTTCTAAACTCCCCACAGCCAGAGGTTTTCAAGCTTTCTTTTAAAAAAAGAAGTAAGGTCCATCCTCCACAAAGAGTTGTATACAAAGATCACTTTATATAAAAGAAAAAAGCAAAGTTACTTTAGCTTATTATCTCTCTTGACCCCTACCTGTTTGGCCTGCTAGCGCACTTTAGAACAGTAGGACTGCAGGAATAAGAATCCCTGGTCTAGAGAATCAAACTTCCTAGCAAAGCTTACATGGCCCGTCACTACCTGTTCTTAATGCACACTCACCAGATTATTTCCTGTCACTCTCCTATTCACCACTTCACATTCCAAGCTCTGGACATTCAATTTTATCTCTGCAGGTAGTCTCCCCCTCCTCTTTATCTGAAAAACTACTATTCATCCTTGATACAACATAAATGCAAGCTCCTTTTTCACAAGCTCCTTGATCCACCTCACTTCATTCTACTACTGTTCTAGCACTTTATCCACATAGTTTATATAACCATCTCTACTAGACTGGAAGCATCTTAAAGGAAAAAAATCACATCTTATTCTTCCTGGCAAGCCTGCTTCATGCCAGTATAAGGCAGTTAGTGGGTGTTCAGTAAATTTGATAGATACTGGGTTTTTTAAAGCTATATAAATTTACCTTCAAATATCCTTACACTATAATCAAGTAAAGCTGTGTTCTAATCTAATCTGTGTGCATGTGTGTGTGCATGAAGGAATATGCTAGACGCTAACAGATAAGCAGCACAAGAGGAGGATGTGTGGGAAGCTTCAGAGCTTGAAGCAAAATGTAACAGAATTAAACATCCTCCCATCTCCCCTTTTCATCGTTGAGAGGTCCTGGCAATACAAATAGGAGATAGGTACTCCCAGAATGGGCCTAGAATGCTGAAGTGGCAAGAGAAATTTCCCTTTCCCATTTAGATATAATCTGTAGGTGATATATTTTTATTTATTTATTTTTAAGATTTATTTATTTGAGAGAGAGAGAGAACAGAAGAAGGGGCGGAAGGAGAGAGAGAGAGAGAGAGAGAGAGAATCTCAAGCAGACTCCCTACTGAGCATGAAGCCCAACACGGGGCTTGATCCCATGAATCTGAAATCATGACCTGGGCCAAAATCGAGAATCAGAGGCTTAACTGACTGAGCCACCTAGACACCATCTTTCTAAAACCAAAGAGTATATGGTGTGACAATACCTCAAGCATTAATATAAACGGTATCCCTAAATGTCACTCATAATGGTAAAATACAAATTCTCTATTAATAAGTCACTTTCATGAACCAAATCCTATTCTTATTTGCAGGTGGCACTTTTGGTTGCAAATGAATTTTGGGAACAAGGAGATCTGGAGAGGACTGTGCTGCAACAACAGCCTATTGTAAAGACCTTGACATAAAAATGCACTATTAATTACAAATTATCAATACAAATCATCTCTTTTCCTGAGTCTTAAAAAACTATCCTTAAAGAATTTATTTCTCTTTCTAGCCTATGATGGACAGAAACAAAAGAGATGAACTACCTAAACTTCAAGTTGGATTTATTGATTTTGTTTGTACTTTTGTATATAAGGTAAGTTAAAAAAAAAAATGATTATATATAATCATTTGAGGATGAGGATTTTTCTTTCAAACTGTTACCAAAATCAAGTCACTGATATGAAAAGCCATGAGTGATAACCTTGATTCTCCAAAATAGTTTGAGGAATTACCCTAATCTCATTCAGAGGTGGAAGAAAAACTAGGAGAACTCAGACATGAGCACATTGTACAGACCAGACTTACTTGGAAAACAGCACCTGTCCTCCCTGTTTCCATGGCACTAAGTTAAACTCATCCTAGCAGCTCTGAGCACTGTAACAATTCCTTACAGCTCCTTCTCTGCATATGAAACGTACTGAAAATCAACTATATGATTTAAACCATTTCTGACCTAAAATTCTCTCTAGGAGTTCTCACGG
Source organism: Canis lupus dingo (assembly GCF_003254725.2). Classification (NCBI taxonomy): domain Eukaryota; kingdom Metazoa; phylum Chordata; class Mammalia; order Carnivora; family Canidae; genus Canis; species Canis lupus. Next base: position 7,964,957 of record NC_064270.1, read on the forward strand.
TTTCATAAAGAAATCACACCAATGCTGAATGGTCTTCAGAACAACAGAGTAGAATGGAAATCCCTAGCTGATGAGTATGATGCAAAGATGAAGGTGCTTGAAGAGGAGGTGAAAAAGCAGGAAGAAGGAAACATGATTGCAAAAGGTTAGAAGGAATCTGTTTCTGCTCCTTGTAAAGTAACAGGAGTCAGGCTGAGCTTAATCTCACATGACAAAACCATAAGTAAATGCAAACAGGAAATTTGCTTTTCCAAATAAATTGATTAGTGCTTTTCAGATATCTCCACCCCCAAAACAAGATCTTATGAATAATTTCAGGAGGAATTGACTGGTCTAGTTGAAGTAGGAATTGGGGCTAGGCTTCCTCATCCACACTAGTATCTGACTAGAGTACCTCTGTAGAATAATGAGATTTTAGAAACATGAAAGCCAGAACCAGTTGGATCACGGTTAGGTGAGAAAACAATTTTAGTCCTAACATTACACATCAGCTATGAGACTTGGGCAACTTGCTTAACCTCTCTGAGCTCAATATTCCTCTCTACTTAATGAGATTTTGCAGATCTCCCTCCAGCCTCCCTTCCGGATTTAAGGAAGGCCCACATGAAAGCAAAGCTGGCCAGATGAATGGTGTTACTTGACGGGTATTCCAAGACTGTGCCTCAAATGTCCCCATATAGTGCTGTTTTTCTGATGAAACTTCTATTGCTGGGGTCTCTGTTGGGCTTAACATAGTTATCTTCAGAAAACCATTGTTAAGATGTTTAAGATCAATGATGAGTTTATCAGATGACTGAAATGTCATCTTCAAATGGGAATGCTAATGTCATGACGATGTAGGAAAAGATGTTAGGGTTTGAAGCAGATGGTCAAGAAAGGATTCTTGAGACATCTTTGGTGCAAAAATAAAAAGGTGATTTTAATAAAGTGCAGTGACAGGGCTTGTGGGCAGAAAGAGCTGGACTCATGAGGAGTGGCCCATTATATACTTTCAAGTTGGGAGGGGGCTGGGGATAGCATAAGTCTCTGAGGAATTTTGGTAGCAAGGTTTCCAGGACCTTGAGGGGGCTAGCTATTGTTGGGAAAAGGTGATTTATTACCGTCTAATAAAACCTGAGTCATGAGACCCGTCATATGTATATTGGTGGACCATATGCTTGGGGGACAATTGCCAACATGTATCTTGGCAGGTAGAGATAAAGGAGATTTCTAAGGAATCTTTATATGTTAAAGTTAGACTTACAGGATCCTCGAGGTCGGGCTAAGGTTGCCTTTTGCCCTTAGCAAAGTATTAACATGGAGGCGGTTGACTCCCTGGAGGAATGTCACTCTGCCTGTTGCAAGAACTTGTCAATGGGCTGTAGGTAGTAAGGAAATTAATTTTTCTTCTGCCTTTGTTTCCCACATCAATGACTTCATATTTTGTCTTGAGGGTTCAGCACTTAAAAGGTTTTGTAAGAAATTTTTATTGTTTAACCAAGAAATCATCTCTATCTGGAAGAGCTCCGTAAAACAAAAACATACCACATTCCTTTTAGATAGTTCTATTTTGTTTACTGGTATTAAAAAAAAATCATGGTGAGAAAAAGTATTTTGCTTAAAAGGTTAAGGATGTCCTCCAACAGAATAAAAGTAGGAGTTTGACTTCTTCATATCCATTCACCAATGTATTTTTTGGGTGTCTATTCTGTGCAAGGCCCTGTTAGGCAGGGCCTGGGGAAAGTTGGGGTCCTTATCTCAGAGCTTACCACCTGGTAGGGGAGCTAGACAGTAAACCAACAAATGAGCAATCGATTATCTACCTATAATCATGAACAATTGATTATAACTATCAGAGGAAGCATAGGGAAGGCTTTCTGAAGAAGGATGCTTATGCTGAACTCTGAATACAGGAGGCTTTGACTAAGCAAGAAAAGGATGAGGGGTTGGGGAGGAAGCCAAAACTAGAATATGCATGACAGCCTTGATGTGGAAATAAGCCTGACGCAACAGAGGAATGTAGGAACTAGTGTCTCGAGTCTACAGAGCAAGCAGGCAAAGAGTTCCAGATGAAGCTGGTAAGGCAGTGCTGCTGAATAGTGTTGCCTTAAAGGACTTGCTTGGGGATTTGTCCTCTAGAAGAGCAAGGGGGGAGTCATCATGGGGATTTAGAAGGGAAAGCAGTAACCTGATTTGCACTTCAAAAACATAATACAAGTGGTAAATTTTATGATGCAAGTGAAAAGCAAAGGTATTTCTTAGTACAATTAAATTTAATCCTTGTCTCAATTTTATGATGAACAGGCTATCAGGTTAAGTGGCTCCTGACATTTTCTTCTAGTATTCAGTATATTGGATATAGATCTTCTGTCTTTATTTGCATAGAAAATTACTTCTGAAATTTCTTCCTTCTACCCTGAGAAGTCTCTGTGAACTAAGAACATTATTTTGTATCTTTAGGCAACAAGCTTCATGCCTGGCACAAAGCAACAAGTCAGATTTCCAGACTGTGCAATTCAGTGGTTTGCTTGAGAAACAGATGTTAAGTGGTTAATCATTTATAAGATTGTTTTTTAAATGGACCAACTCTGAACATGAATTCAAGTTTTTAAATGGTCAAACACGTAGTACTTGTTTTAAGCTAAAACTATTAACTAGGTAAAAGTTGATACTAACATCATGAGAGTGTTAGAATAAAAACACTGTGTGTCCACTGATTCCCAGTACTACTGCTTTTCTCCTTTTTCCCAGCCACAGAAGATTCAGGAGGTGGTGTTGATGACAAAAAGTCCAAAACCTGTCTCATGTTATAATCCAACTGGTCTAAATTTCAAATATTGTTTCTACTTTCGAAGAAAAAAAGAAGAAACAAAAGAGCTTCAGCAAACTTCATTCAGCACACCATCAACTGAGTAAGAGTATCTCCAGATAGGCTACCCTTGTGACCACCAAAAGAAAATATATTGCTAGCCTGAAAACCCTGAGGGTAAAATAACGTTCCACAAAAGTACGAAATTAGAAGATGAAAATAAGTGCATTTTTGGTGCCAATCTGTTTTAAATTAAAAATATATAATCCTGAAACTAGTCACCAATTCTTTTTTTCAAAGGTTCTTATTAATAGTATTAATAGTATTTCCTAGGGCTACCATAACAAAATATCAGACTGAGTGGTTTAAAGCACAGACATTTATTTTCTCACAATTCTGGAGGCTAGAAGTCCAAGATCAAGGTGTTAGCAGGGTTGGTTTCTATGAGGCCTCTCCCCTTGTAGATGGCCATCTTCTCCCTGTATCTTCGCGGTCTTTCCTTTTGTGTGTCAGTGTCCTAACCTCCCCTTCTTATAAGGACACAGTCATAATGGATTAGGGCCCATTCATGATCTCATTTTACCCTAATTACCTCTTTAAATATTCTATCTTCAAATATAGTCACATTCTGAGGTACTAGGGGGTTAAATTTCCACATGAATTTTGGGTGGAGAGACACAATTCAGCCCGTAACATTAATAATTGTGATTCATACCTCAAATTCCTTCCTAAACTAGAAATCTCTCATCAACACATCTTAAGAATGATAAATACAGTATATAATTTATAACATCTGTAAGCACTATATACAAAGCAAATAACAGGATGTCAAATTTTATTCCATCTGAAATGCTTATCATCTCTTTCCTCTACTTTTTATCCTTGATAATAGAAGGGTGAAGACCATACTGCTTTTGACAGTTTCTAAACTATGTCTATGTCCTACGCCCATCCCTCTCCCCAAGCCTGAAAGCAATTGTTTTACATAAAACTAAGAATATTTTAAAATATTTTATTCTCATTGAAAGAATTATCAGTATATAATGCATTCCCTGGATAATCCTAATGTAAATTAAATCAGATAATAAATGTTATGCATTATTAAGAAGCATGTGATTTGATTATGTAAGAATTTTATTATCAAATGCAGTTTAGAGGAACTTCAACAGAGGTTATTTTTTAAAAATGATTACTAGAACTATCTATCAGGCATTCTAAATATTGATTTGTCAAATCAAGGACAATCAACTACTACTTAATGGTGCACATTTGGACATCAGAGAAATTTAGGATTTCTTCTTTTACTTAATCTATGATCATAGACCAAATAATAATAATTATGCCATAGATTCTGCCACAAATTTTCTTGTCAAAGACATCTAAATATTAATGAATCAGACTGACAAATTATGAACTTCAAATGTTTTGTTATACAGAAGATTTGTTCAGTTTGAAGCGGTCAAGAAAGAATAAAGTCACCATTCATTTTATGTTTACAAGTAAAAATAGTAAGATTTAGAATCATAGGATTGCTATTTTCACATTAGTATGTAAGATCTGTGAGAAGTAAAATTTTTGTCTATTTTTTTGTCCTGATAAGGATTGTTGATTTTTTAATTTAAATTCAACTAATTGACACATAATGTATTATTAGTTTCAGAGGTAGAGGGCTGTGATTCATTAGCCTTATATAACACCCAGTGCTCATGACATCACATGCCCTCCATTAATGCCCATCACCCAGTTACCCCATTCCCTCCATCCATCTCCCCTGCAGCAACCTTCAGTTTGCCTATTTTTGTCTGTTTTATTCCTGACTCTATCCTGGCACTTAGAGAGTAGTGCCTGGTACAAGGTAGGTTCTCAGTGAATATGAATGAATATTTTGAATAAATGTCATAACAGACAGGTATAAATGAGGAGTGCCCATAAGGTAGTAAAATATTTTTTAGAGGGGAAAAAACTCATTCAATATATAGACACAAATGGGTGTTGTCTATTAAGTCATCACCTTGAATAAGTGATACACATACACCTTCTTTCCATCACTTAAAATAATTTTGAAGGTCCACTTTTAGGATTATTTTAGAAACTGCCAAAGAACCTCTTCCTTTAGCTTTTGTGTGATTTTGGACTCCAAATTATCAGCTCAAACAACTTCCCCTCCTCATTCACTAGAAAGCAAACTGAGGACCAGAGATACACCACCCCTGAAGGTCTGCAAAAATAGGAACTTTGCTTAAGTAAGAGCAAGCAGAAGAAAGCATTAGCTTCATATCCCAAACCAGTGGCCCACTGAACACTACTGACTGCACTACAGCCAAATGTGAAACAAGTATCTCAGAGAATTAATCTTTAAACTCATCTTGAGGTCTTTTCAAATACTTCTTAAAAACATGACTTCCATTATGTATGAATCAACTGTTATGATTATATATAATGATCTAAATTTGTTAATGAACCTGATGTCCATAAACCATACTTGCAATACCAAATACATGGATCTGTTTTAAGAGCCTAGTTTTTCTAGTTATCACTTAATTTTATAGGAATTTTATTTTCTGATGATCACTAACTATGAATATATTTTTATCATAAAAATGTTTTAGCTACATATATACTGATTATCAGTTTGCTGCTGGACATTTCAACACTTTTTCCTCAGAAACCAAGATTCCTTTTTATTCACTATAAGTAGTGAGATTTAAAAAAAATACAATTTGTTTAAGAAATAAGGGGATTTAAAAACAATGTTCAATATTAATAAACCAATACTGATTTTACTGTTTTTTGATGGTTTATAAAGGATTGCATAATTATTTCCTAGAGAGTTCCTTTGTAGCAATCTCACATATAATAGAAGCCTGATGAATATTTGAATTAATGAATAACAACTATTTAATAAAAGGAAAATCTCTGATACTAACCATTTAAAAGTAAAACACTAAACTACTTATCCTGCAATTTAATGCTAATCATTCCAATGTTTAAATGCCATTTAAAATAGTTTATCTTCAACAAAATAGTTGAAATGCTATGATTGCTTTCTATAGGTCCTCTCTCTTCACCAAATCGTCCATTTTCTCCTCTATCCATCTCTTTATTCTTTACAAAAATGGGTTAAAACCTTTTTTAAAAAATTAAATCCATTTAAAAATTTGATGAAATCTATGGACTCTTTCCCTCCAAAAAATACACATAATCATCGAACTCACATACAGATTCTAGGAGTACTTAGCACACCCACTGACTCTGAGGGGTATGATCATCAAATTAAGAAGTTACATTTTATAATATATCCTGGCATATAAGTATATCCATATTTTATGACTGTATCTGAGATAAGCTCTAGCAATACTATTATTCAGTTAAATTATCTTATAGAATCTCTCTGTTGGAGAGTCAACTTTTGTGAACCTAATAACTGTTTAAGACTTCTGGGACCTCATTTGCCATGCCCTGCCACCCCATGGTATTAATTTACTTTATAATAAACTACTCACATGCTGGGAAGTCAAATTTGATTATAACAAACTCCCTTAAATACTATAGGTGAGAAGGAAGCAAAAGAAAGGTAAGGCTAGAAACTGGTGGTAATGGGAAAGAGGGGTGCCGATATATCAAAAGAAAGCAAAAAAGTTGAAGACATACTCTATTTTATCATTTTTGCGAGACACCAATAATTCTAATAATTTAAACTAATTTAGGCAAAGGAAGATAATAAGAATGAGTAAAGACAACTACAAACTGCAGGAACAATGGACTCCCTGTACAGTGTGCTAGCTTCATCCTCTACGAGCTATAAATGGAGCAGTTGTAGGATAAGCAATTGAAAAGATACATAAGAGAGGGGAAACATGTCTCCAACAGAACTGAAAGACTTCCAAAGCAGCCAACATCTTGAAAGTAGTTGGATTTTTATTTCCGAAGACAAACCACTCAAGCTGCAACTTGTAGATAAATTTTTTGTGAAGAGTTTCAAAAAAAAAAACGAAGTGTCAAAGTGTACTTTCACATTAAGGAATGTGGGCTTCTCTCTTCCATCTCACAGAAATAAATCTTGAAAATAGTCATCAAATTCTTCTTCTCTATTTAAAAGAAAAAGTATACATATTGATTAAAATCAACAGTTATAGAAAAAATTACTGGGTGACGTATGTGATTAATGAAAATAAAATATTTTAACTTAATATAATTTGCTGATTTTTATATATATTGATACATTTCATGATACAGCCAATCAAAACTAAGAATTAGTTTTTGGAATAATCATAACTATACTCAGACTGATTAAATTTAAAATGTTTTACATGTTGTCACCTCTCCCTAAATGTTTTTTTTCCAAAGATTTTATTTATTTATTCATGAGAGACAGAGAGAGAGGCAGAGACATAGGCAGAGCAAGAAGCAGGTTCTCCACGGGAAGCCCAATGCAGGACTAGATCCCAGGACCCAGGGATCATGACCTGAGCCAAAGGCAGATACTCAACTACGAGCCACCCAAGCTCCCTCCCTAAATGTATTTTTTACCTAAGATTTTTACCTTAAAGTATATTCTTTGTGAAATGTTACTGCTTTTCTTTACTTTTTTGGTGGACTTTGTAACTTATCTGTTCATTCTCATTCCAAACTATAGTCTGATCAAGAAATGAATGAAAAAGAAAACTATTTTCAGGAAAAAAACAAGTCTTACTCCTAGGAATGGGGAAAACCTGCTTAGGCTATAGGTTTTTATTGCTCTGAGAATAGTAAATATATTTGTAGCAGTAAATATCATGTCTCAAACAATGAGTCAAACTCTGAAAGGAGATATGAAATTGTATTATATAATATGTTAAAATACTATGAAAACTGTGTCAAGTACGAAATAAATATTAGCGCTGGGAACCAGAGTGGTACAGGAAAATACGACAGGGTTTCAAGTCAGAGAGTGTTTAAGTCCCAGCTCTGTCACTTATTGGCTTAGATGAGCAGGTTACTTAACTTCTCTGGGCTCAGTCTCCTTATTTATTCAATGGAGAACATTATATTTCTTCACAGAGGTGCTGTGAGGATTCAATGTATATACACGCAGCTGTATATTTGTATATTGTTGTATATTGTTTTCTTCCTTCTGGGATAGGGAATTATGCTGGAAAATCAAATTGAGTCTACCAATCTCTTCAGAAAAAGTTTTTATTTTTTTATTATTTTTTATTTTTTTAGAAAAAGTTTTTAGATGAAGGATCTATAATGGCACTACATTATCTGGTTTCAAGTAACTGTGAATGCATAAAGCCATTATACCCATGTTCAAATTTTTTAAAAAATTACAGAATCAGATAAAGTTGATTTAAGAATAATCTTCAATTTGGTATTCCCCATGTTATTGTCCCTTCTTCCCCAATATGAAAGCAAAATGCAGTAAAATTTTAAAAATTGAAGAACTTAAATATAGGAAATTAACTGAATTTCTGTGTAGGTTTAGATGTTTAGTACTTGATCAATGTCAAGTATTTGTAAGGTCACAAAGAGTGCTGGATTATGAGTTTTCTTAGGATTTACTCAAGTATCATCACTGCCTAAAAAGGTGAGCTAATCTTAAGTTCTGTTCTGTCATTTTCAACGACAAAGCTCCTTAATGGGAAGTTATACCATTAAAAGTTTAGTCCACTGTTTAATTAGAATAGCAGAATTTTATTTACAGTGAAAACTTTTTTATAATCTGTTCTATAATGATTACACATTTAGGAATTCTTTATTTGGCTAGGGGGAGAAAAGTTAAGGTCACAGAAAAAGTTATCTTCTTTAAAGATTATTAAACACACCTGAATTCTATTACACTGAGAACATATCATAAATAGCAAGATGTTTCATAATCAGCTTAAATTAGTGAATTATGATAGATTTAACAGGTGTCTTTCCATTATGAACCAATATGCCTAAAGACTAAAAAATGGCACTAAAATTTATTGAGAACTTATATTTGTAGGTATTGTACCAAGTGCTTTACCTTCTTTATTTCATTAAATCTTCGTAATAAACTCTATGCAGTAGTTATTATTTTATTGTCTTTTAACAGATAAAGCTCAAGGGCTAAACATCCCTGCATATGACAAGAGTTGATAAAATTTCAGCCCACATCCAGACAGCTCTTCCAACCCAAAGCAGATAACAATGTGCACACTGAGTTATCTGTCTTTGGGGGGCTAAGGTAGCTGTTGCCAAGTAAACTTTTACCCATACGTAGCTTCAAGGGGCTCCCTGTACAAGTTTATGATGATCAGAATATCATGAATAGGCTGCTCTGAAGTAGGAAACAGCCCTTCTCTGAAGGATTCCAAGCAAAGACCAGAGGGTCATTTGTCAAGGTGAGCTGAAGAAAGGTTTACTCACTGAGAGGAAGCTGGATGAGTTAGCTATTTATGGCCACAAACAATGACTTCCGGGAATAAACTCTGATCTTACCATGCTAGGCAGTCCTTGGCATTAAAAAGACATTCATGACAAGCTTTTTCATTAACTGTTATCAAGAATGGCTGTGGTTGTAGCTTCTTTACTGATGCAAAGGGTATACATTATCTATTAGTATCAGGACTCACTGTGATTTTTCATCTGTCTCTGGTAGGGGGCCCTTCCAAAGTTCAGAATCTGAAGTACCTTCTTCATCAGAATTTCCTGTTCATTTAAAAAGAGATTTTTAAAAATGTATTATATTTAAAACACATTTTGAACTACCCACCAATGCAACTAAATTAACCTCAGATTTAACAGCAGTTTATTTTTAACATTTATGGCTCTGAGGACGTAATTCACTCTTTCAGACCAATAAATTCTTTTTTAAAAATAAATAAATAAGCTGAGCTATACCCAAGAGTCTCAGCAAAAAAAAACAAAGAAAGTCTCATGGGAAAATTCCCTAAGTTACACTGAGTTAAAGTAGCAATTCCAGTATTAACTTTTAAAAAGGAACTATCTCTTGCAATACAATTGTCTTTTAGTTTCTTCTTTCTGTTGGCATACAAAAGACATGCAGGTTAAGATTTGGAGTATAGGTAGAGTATATTTACATTAGGATCAAGAACTCAAAAAAAAAACTAGTATGTAGGACTAGCTAGTTAAATTATAAAAAATATTGTCAGATGCTTTTAAAAATTGATGCTGATTAAATTAATTAGAAGAAGTTGGTTTCAGTAAAGAACTAGGCATACTCACATTGTTAGGAGTAAAAATTATGTAAACTTTTCTTTAGGAAAATTTAACAATATGATCAGTTTAAAATGTACATATCCTTTGACCAGCAATGCTGCTGTTAAGGATTTAATTATTTACTTAGAATAAATAAGCACCTGAGATACATGTACAAAGACATTAATTATATAACAACAAAAGAAAAACAACCTATATCCCACCAATTAGGGATTAAGGATGGTTAAATTAATATTATACAACTGTTTAAAAAAACCTTAATTAGCATATCTATATGTATTACCATGGAAAAATGTCTGTGCTGTATCAATTTTTTTAAAAGTTACAGAAAGCAAAAAAAAAAAAAAAAAATTACAGAAAGCATTCATGGTATAATCTAATTTATGATTACATATGTGTATATAAACTGTAAGTCTATAAGGACCAACCAAACTTAACAGTAATTATACTACCTGTGGGCCTGGGATACTTTCACTTTATCTTAAGTATTTCCAAAATTTTTTGTATTTTAAACAGTAATCATGTATTACCCTTAAAAATCAATCAAAATAATAAAGATATTTCTATTTCTTAAATATAACAAAATAGACATGTTTCAGAAAATCACCCTGTATTATTGAACTAAAAATTATCAAACTCTGAAAAATGTATTACCAGGCAATAAAAGTATATGCCATAAAGTAATTACATTACAAATAGCTCCTCTCCAATAAGTTAGTCTCAAAAAGAACGGACACAAATTTGGCCTGTCAATACAGCATGTCCTTTACTTAAACACACATAAAAATAAAACAGCATTGATTTGCCACAGTGGTTTTAGCCTTTTACCTGTTGGACTTTGATCCTTGAATCAATATGCATGTCTGAACTTTGGTCCTAACTGCATCTATTCTGTCTAGCATAAATTTTAACAAAAATGACAGGGGAAAAAAGAAAAGGCAAGAGGTTGTACTTTTTTTTTTTTTTTAAGGAGGGAGTGGGGGAGGAGTAGAGGGAGAAGAAGAGAGAGAATCTTAAGCAGGCTGCATGCCTAGTGTGGAGCCTAAAGTGGGGGGGCTCAATCTCACAACCCTGACATGATGACCTGAGCTGAAATCAAGAGTCAGATACTTAACTAACTGAGCCATCAGGCGCCCCAGCGGTTATATTTTTAATGATATACAGAGAAAGACAGTAAAAAGATGGTAAGATTATAAAGCCTTGGGAATCAGATTCCCATGCAATGACAATCAGCACTGAAACTGCCAGTGTCTCAAACTGAATGTGTTGAGAAGAGAGAATAAGTGTTCTACTCTTATTTTTATAAAAACTCACTAACATGAGATAAAGCACAAAAAAACTAATTAGGCCTAATGGTTAACATTACAGTGTTACCCTGTTAATGATGTCAGAGAACAAAACTTCTGCAAGATCTTTGAAAGTGGGCAGCTAATTTTAAAAGGCCTTACAACCACCTGTCCTCTTGTTCCCTTTCAAGAGTATTTCCCACATGCCAGCTTCCCTGCACTAGTTTTCTGATACCAGATAACCCAGTTTTACTAAAAGATCAAATCAGTTTAGAATATTCTAAAATAACTCTCCTTGAAAGATTACATGCTTTAAAAGTAGCCAAATATTATTAGAGAATCAAATCTGAAAGACTGGACTACATGGCCTTTAAGTTCAACTCTGTGAACCTATACCATCCTAGTTCCTGGAGAGTGGCAGCAATTAGAAACCATTCCTAGGGTAGCTGGTAAGGCCAGCCGGAGGTAGGAAAGGCACTGCTAAGGAAATCCCAATGAGAAGAACAGGCAATACAAAGGGTGCTCTTGTATTAGTGTCAAAGCTGTGCAGCAGTTCTTAGCAAGTGGGGATCAGAATGTAAATCACTGACTTGCTGTGTGGGATTCTGCAGGTCTTTAATCTAGCCCTCATATAATGATTGAGTCTCTTACTGCAAGAGAGTGGCTGTTCAATCTATGCTTAAACACCTACTTCCTGAAGCAGCCCATTCCTCCATTCCTTTCCTCAGATAGTTCTGACAAGTTTTTCCTTAAATTAAGGCAAAAATCTGTCTCTGGGCAATTTTTATCCATAGATTCTAGTTCTGCCAAATAGTCATCAAAAATAAGTCTCCTACCCAAAAGCAATTTACAAACATCTACAGTTTCCATGTCTACCTCCTTACCCTTTCCCTCCCATTCCTTCACTTTTCTCCAAACTAATCTATATTTCCTTCAACTTTCTTCCTATGACACAAATTCAAGTTCTGTCAATGCCTTGGATATTCATTCTTGACCCGCTTTAAGTTTTCAATGTTCCTTTTAGCAATGTGATGCAAACTGCATACAATTTGAATTGTCTGAATAATGAAAACAGACCGGTCATCTTGGTTTTTCTAGATATTATATTCTAGATATTACCTAAATAACTTGGGTTTCCTGAAGAAGTGGCAAGTCTACAATTATGGTAACAAATGAACAGGTCCAACTTTTACAAGACTTAACTTTTGATATGACCAATTTTAGAGAACAAAACACAGAATCTGTTTAATGTCTGTTTTTTTTCTTTTCTCCAACAATAATAGCTGCAGGTTATCAAGAACTTACTTTCTGCTGGACACATGCTTTACATATATATTGATTTATTTGGCTCTGATAATAATAAAACAAAGTTAAGTCTCTATATCCATTTTACAGATAGAACTGAGACACAGATCAAATTATTAAATGCAGATTTGTAGAATGTATCTGCCAAAATTAGAGTAAAAAGAATAAATTTACATTTGATTCACTGATGAACAGTTATTGATGATATAGGTAAAGGGGCACAGACTTTGTGGAATTATAAATCTGTGTTTCATCCCAATTTTGCTATTAACCAACTACTAGATTTTAGGCAATTTATTTAAGTCTCTGGGTCTTGGTTCTCCTATCTGCAAAATGGGATACCAAATGCCCATTATTAAGATTAAATGGTGTAACACAACTAAACCACTTGCCATTGTGGCTGATGGAGTAGATAATCAACAAAGGCAAGTTAAAATTACTTTTCCCCACAGAAATAGGGTTTTTCTTCATGGATTTGGTTTCTATAATCCATATGTTAAATAATGGTAAAAGAGAGCATTATCCAATTGGAAATGGAAGATTATATATATATAGATATACTACTTTGGCCCAAATAGCATGAGTCTATCTATCAGTCTCATGCCTAGTTATGTTCTAGAAACTCACATTTTTACCTAATTTAGGAAAAGAGCTACAGATCAATTAGGATTCACATGGGAAGAAACAAACTATCAGTGCTTTAGAACAATTCAAATATGCTGAAAACAAAATTGGTATGAGCAAAATAATTTATAAGGAATATGTTGTATTCCTAAACTAGAGGAATGCCTCCACTGACACCTCCCTCTCCATTCAATCTTTAAACGATAAATATCTTAAAACTTCTCTTTTTCTATTTTTCACAGTGCAAAATTTCTGATTACCGACCACTTAAAAATTCTCCTTAAGTGGGGATCCCTGGGTGGCTCAGCGGTTTAGCGCCGCCTTCAGGCTGGGGCGTGATCCTGGAGTCCTGGGATCAAGTCCCATTTCGGGCTCCCTGCATGGAGCCTGCTTCTGCCTCTGCCTGTGTCTCTGCCTCTCTTTCTCTCTGTGTCTCTCTCATGAATAAATAAATAAAATCTTAAAAAAAATTCTCCTTAAGAATTACATTAAAATGCTAATAATATTTCTCTCTGAATGGTGGGATTTGGAGTAATTGCTAATTTTTTTTCTGAGTTTGCCACAGTAAATATAACTTTAAATCAGAAAAAAAAATCTTAAGTTTAGAAATTTCCAAGCCTAGAAGTCTCAAAAAATAAGTCTAGATATTATAAAATAAATTAGATATGTTATTGAACTGCACTTTATTATTAGCCCTAACCCTACTGCAAGGTCTTTAAGAAATCTGATACTGTATTACTACTGAGATGCAAGGCTACTGCTTGTTGTATCACAGGTGGGTGCCCTCTTTTATGAATCCACAAGAGAGTCTGCTTTCTGGAAAAAGGTGATCATATGCGTACAATAAATCATTCTATTGGTGGTTTCCTTCTTTGTTTTGGTTGTTTAGAATAATAGTGACATATGTGTGATCTACCTATGTAATTATGCAGGACTTTTTGGTAAACATTTGTCTGTTAATTTTACCTCAAGCTTTACTTTGCTATTCTATCTTATTTTTCCATTATTCTGATTTTACTTTTTAAAATTCTATTTTACTGTATATATATATTTATAAATCATTTTAATGTTTTTTAGAATGTTACAGGGAAAAATAATAAAATCTGTGGCAAATACTCAATAAAATCCAATCTGGTTTGACATACTCTGGTGAAAACAACAAGTACTTCTTAAAAAACGATCCAATTGTGGGCAGCCCAGGTGGCTCAGCGGTTTAGCACCGCCTTCCGCCCAGGGCGTGGTCCTGGAGACCCGGGATCGAGTCCCGCATCGGGCTTCCTGCATGGAGCCTGCTTCTCCCTCTGCCTGTGTCTCTGCCTCTCTGTGTCTCTCATTAATAAATAAATAAATAAATAAAACTTAAAAAAAAACCAAACTATCCAGTTGTAACTAGTTGCCAACTTTTACTTTCCATGCACAAACCACATATTTCATTTGATCAGTCAAAATCACCAAATAACAGAGATAACTCAGCATACAATATAAGTAACATTTCTTAAATCTTAATCCTCTTCTCCAATTCTTTCTCCATTCCAACCTCATTCTTCTACTTTTCTTTCTTTATATTCTATAAAGTGAAATTAAAGTGTATATCCATTGTATTTACTGAAAAAGAAATTTTATGTTCTTCTATTTTAAAATAATAAAGTTTAATAAGTTCAAAATTGGGGAAGAAATCATACACTTTTGTTATTTTTTTCTATGACTTAGTACAAAAATTAAAAAATAATATATCAGAGCAAGTCACAATTGATGAGAAACCCAAACTGTGAATAACTTGAATCTATATATTTTTATTAAATAAATACTAGATACTTACTGTTTACACAACTTTCTGATTTCTTTGAGGATGAATGCCCTGAAAGGAAAACAGCATTGTTTTGTTAAAAATCATTTTGCAGTGGTGTAACTAACAGTTACAGCTGTAACCAGAATTCTTCCTAAGACTAGTTTACATAATCTTCTAATCTTTCATGTTCCTCAAAAATCTCTCTCTAATTAAAATACCTCTTTTAGGGATGCCTGGGTGGCTCAGTGGTTGAGCATCTGCCTTTGGCTCAGGATGTGATCCCAGAGTCCCAGAATCGAGTCCCACATCAGGCTCCCTGCATGGAGCCTGCTTCTCCCTCTGCCTGTGTCTCTGCTTCTCTCTCTCTGTGTCTCTCATGAATAAATAAACCAAACCTTTAAAAAATAAAATAAAATACCTCTTTTAGGCAGAGATATTTTATGCCTAGAATATATAGCACAAAGCTTAAAAAGTAATGAACACCTGTAAAAAAAAAGAAACTCAGGTGCTAAAAAAAACTTCATAGATTAACTGCAATATAAGTATTTTATCTATAGCAATGTTCAACGTCTGAAAGCAATTTACGAATACTAATTTTTCACAATACTTTTTCATATACAGATGAGAATTCTTAGTAACTAAAATTCATACAAATATTATTCATAAAATAGTTTCAGTTCTACAATAGTTACCCAGTGAGAGAAATAGAAAGAAAAAAGTACTAAAAATCTACTAGAATAATTTTAAAAAATCACTCTAGAGTCTCCTGTAATAAGACTACAAGGGAAATAATTCTGAAGGCTGATAAAAAAAAAAAAAAAAAGACAGATAACAGATGGAGAGTAATGACCCCTACAACCTCCTTGGACAGGAGATCTCATAAACTGAAGCTGACGCATAAATGGCCCCTTTCAGGCCCAATGAAGAGGGTGTCAGAAGTATAGGGTAAAGACTCCACAGGAAGCCAAGGCCTGGACTACAGCAACTACTTTAGGTTATTGCTTCTTTTTTGGTTTTGTTTTGTTTTGGGGTTATTGTTTCTTCACTCCGATTTCCTACTTATCAGAAAGCAAATAAAAACATAGCTAAGCTGGTGACAAATTCTTCTCTGTCATATGAGAAATATAATACCCATTCCAAATGTCTATAGGTAAAAAAAAAGATTAGGCTTACTTTGGAGGCCTAAGGATATAACTGGAATCAAAGGGCAGAAACTGCAGATTTGGGCTAAATTAGTTAAAGAGAAACTTGCTAGGATTACAACTAACTGAAATGTAAAAGGATATTTTGGATGGTAGTAAGTTCCTCTTCCCTGGAAGCAAAAGCAGAACAAGTACTTGATATAGAGCCGTACATCTCAACTTTATGGTGCGTATGAATCATCCCAGAACCCGGAATAGTAATTCAGGAGATTGGGGAAGGGTCTGAGATTGTGCACTTCTAACAAGTTTCCAAGTGATGACAATGCCAAAAGACCATACTTTGAAAAGCAAAACCACAGAGTATCTTTTTGATCATGAACCCAAGGCTGAATTCTGATGTTCCTTTCAATTTGAGAAACTACTGTTTCACTGATTGACTCACTCACCTAACATTTATTGAATGCCTATTATGTGGAGAAAGCACAGTGCTTAGAAACTGGAGACAAAGACTTAAGTCTCACAGTTCCTTCCTTAACAGAAAAATTATTCCGAGGGTGAAATGTATTTCTAAAGGAGAAGTGCAGGGTGCTACTGGCATGTGTAACAGTGACTTAACCTTGCTTAGAAGAGTGGGGTGAAGGATGTCAGGAAAGGACTTCCCAAGGAAGTGAGTTTGGGGATGCAGTGGTAGTGGTAGGAGCGATAAGATCTTCTACTTTCTGCCAAAAAAATTCTATCTAAGTACCTTGTTCTGCTTAGACCTGCCAAAGCAGACTGGTCCTCAAAGTCAAGTTATTGATCTTACATTTTCTCTCTATTCAGTCATTTAGCTAACTAGCTATCCAATTATCCATCCACCCACCCATTTACTTAACACTTTATATGGTAGTAACCTGACACTACAGGAATAAGTGGGATCACACAGGGAGAACAGAGAGAAAGAAGAAAAGTTCAATAAAAGCCTTGGGCAATTCCAACACTGAGGAGGACCTATAATCAAGAGGCAGAGGAGAAGCCAGAAAGATAGGATGAAAATCAAGAAAGCAGACTGTTTTGAGAACTTTCCTCAACAGTTCAAATGCAGCTATTAAGAATTTATTAATTACTATTCAAGTTTGGGCCAAATTAAGGTGGTCGGGCAGCCTGGGTAGCTCAGCGGTTTAGTGCCGCCTTCGGCCCAGGGCATGATCCTGGAGACCTGGGATCGAGTCCCATGTCAGGCTCCCTGCATGGAGCCTGCTTCTCCCTCTGCCTGTGTCTCTGCACCCACCCCCTCTGTGTTTCTCATGAATAAATAAATAAAATCTTAAAAAAAAAAATTAAGGTGGTCTGGCTATAAAGTATCACATCAAAATCAAGCTAGTTCCAGATGATCCCAGATACAATGATATTGCAGAGTTCCCATTGGTTTTCCTTAGTTTGCTAAAGTGTTGTCATTTTCTGCTTTACACCATAGAAGTTGAAAAAAACTTTATCCTGTACTCTGCTATCAAAGGTGCTCTAAATAAAGAATAAATGAGAAACAGTTATCTCAATTCCACTCTGCTTTGATTCTCTATTCCTGACATTCTGAAATAATCTTCAAAGTCTTTCATTCTCTCATTCTTTATTATTTACACCTAACATGTGCTAGTGGGGTGCTGAGGATACTAATTGGAAGTACTAATTTAAATTCATGGTCAGGGATGGAATCAAGAAAGGATCAGTAACATTTAAACTCAGACCTGGAGGATGAGTTAGGGTGGGACCTGGCAGTGGGGGAGGGGTTAGAAAGAGAGGAAGCAGTATCTACATATTCCCTAAATGGAAAGAAGTTTGGCGTTTTCTAGAAACTGAAAGGCTATGAGCATGGAGTGTGAAAGTGAGGTGGAGTGTGGTGAGAAACAAGTGTTGTATGATGGATCATACAGAGCACCTGGGCTTTGTGCAGATTTTGGTACTATCCTAAGAACAACAGGAAATCACTGCTTTATTGAGAAGGCATTAAGGGAAGGGCAGGTGGGATGACAACACAGTGGCAAAACTAGTAAGGACAATATAGCAGTAGTCTAGATGAGATAACATGGTGGTTTGAATTAGGGTGGAGAGAACTTGAGAAATACATACTCTGAGGGTAAAACTGACAGGATTTAGTGACAAATTAAACAAATAATAAGAGAAAAGATGTCAAGGATAATTTCCAGATATCTGATTAGTTTTTAGGTTGACAGAGGTGTCATCTACTAAAATATGGAACACTACAGGGAAAACGACTATAAGGAAGATCACATGCATATGTATGTATAATCTGAGGGGTCCAATCCTATAACTGATCCTGAGTATCCAGCTACCTAATTGTCTGCTATGAAGGTACTAAAGAAGATTTTACAATGTAGGAATTATTCTTTAATTTGGAATATGTAGTGATTAACATGGTATCATACTATGATATAAATATAATATTATATAATACAATAATGAATACAACAAAACTCTCAAGTACGATACATTAAACATTTTTAAAACAAAAATGTTTTAAACTCAAATGGAATTTTCACATTAATTAATCAAGTTATTTTGGAGTTGGGAAATGATTAAGATAGACACAAAAAGGCATTCTGCTTCAAGTACCATTTCCCAATTGTCAAAAACAGTATTTTCTCCTCACCATCTATCAGTATCACCAAGTTTTCCACTTGGTGATATTATATGCTTGAATATGTTAAGATTCACTAGAAAAGTACATGTAAGAATGAAACCTATCTAATAATCTTCATAGCTGGAGCAAGGGAGCCCTCTCCTGTCCAAGTATTGTGTTAACATTAGGCTTAATCTAATATAGTCTACCATTAGCTTCATAATTTAAGTTCAGTTCACTCTAAGTTATAGCAAATTTGACTGTATTATGGCCTGAAAAAGAAACTGGCAGTAACCTTCATAACAGCTAACTATGCACCAAGCACTGTGCAAACTGCTTATATGCATTATCTCATTTCAACTTCTGAACATTCCTATGAGTTAGGATCTATTGTCATGACCATTTCATATATGAAGAAATTAAGGCTTAGAGAGCTTAAGCAGTACTGAGGAAGAAGTGAGTGAATGACTGATGGATTTGAATTTAACAATTATTTACTAAGCATATGTGCACAGCACCATGCTAGGTTCTGAGGACACACATATATATCAGGCTCCATGATTTCAGAAGCTCATAGACCATGGTAATGAAATCCCAGTACTACAATTTTACACGGACTTATAGATGATGTAATGTTTTACAGTGTTCAAAATGCCTTTCACATTCTTACTTGGTTCTCCACAAATAAGCTCAAATAGTACAGAAGCCAGATATTCACATCACCCGACTTATATAAGGAATGTAAAACTAAAGAAGTTCAGGTATTTTCTCAAGGTAACAAGTCTATTAGAGACAATATCAGGAAGGAGAATGTTGTTTGCAAGATTATTACCATCTGCCCAAAATGGTAATACCATTTCTTGAATTTGTATTAAAACCAACCTTGTTCTTGACACTCTTTAAAAGTTGCTATAAATTCTTATCTAAATTCCCCAACCAGGGGGCACCTGGGTGGCTCAGTCAGTTAAGAGTTCAACTCTTGATTTTGGCTCAGGTAATGATCTCAGAATTCTGAGACTGAGCCCCATGTCAAGCTCCATGCTGGGCTCCAGCTCCGTGCTGGTATGGAGCCTGCTTAAGATTGTCTCTCTCCCTCTGCTTCTCACTCCTTGTCTTAAAAAAAAAAAAAAAAATCTTATAAATCCCCCAACCAGTTTCCTTTCAACCACTGTAAGATTTATTTTTTATTTGAGAGACAGAGCAAGCTATGGGGTGGGGGCGGGAGCTGGGAGGGGGCGGCAAAGGGAGAGGGAGAAGGAGCACCTGACTTAGGGCCAGGGCTCCATCTCACAACCCTGAGATCATGACCTGAGCCAAAATGAAGAGCTGGACACTTAACTGACTGAGCCACCCAGGCACCCTCCTTTCAACTTGTACAGAACAGAAATCTAAATGCATTCACCAATTAAATTCTTCATTTGACACATACAGCAGATTACATTTCATGTTAAAAAATGTGAGTAGATATTATATTTTGATTTCCTTTTACCTTTATCCTTTTTCTTAGAGGTCTCTTCTGCAGAAGATAATCTGGATTTTTTATGTGATGACTCTTCATCTTTTTTGGTTTTGTCCTTTCTTTTTTTTGACTTGACTTCTTTTCTCCTTTATATTGAACAATATAAAATTAAAGTTAACTTTTTCAACTGACCTTTATGAAATATAAGAACCAACGAGCAAAAAGTCAAATCAATTAAAGTAACTTATTTTTACAACGTAATTTACATAAGGAACCCTCAGATGAATCTGTAAATACTTTAGGTTAGGTTGGTACATTAAAGACAATTCTGTAAGATAATAAAGTCTAAAACTCTAAGACAAATTATTTTTTATAAGTTCTGTATACAAACCTTAGTAAATATAAATCATAGTTTTACTCATTTCCTCATTTTCTATCACTTAGCCATTTTTTTTTAAATTACAAAATCAAATGTCATTTCCCTCCATCTAATTCATAGCTACCTATATTTTTAAATAAATAAATAAATGAATGAATGAATGAATGAATGAATGAATGAATGAAAGAAGAAACAATGCTGTAACAGCTCTAAAATACCACTAAGGGCAGCCCTGGTGGCTTAGCGGTTTAGCGCTGCCTTCAGCCCAGGGCGTGATCCTGGAGAACCCGGATCGAGTCCCACATCGGGTTGCCTGCATGGAGCCTGCTTCTCCCTCTGCCTGTCTCTCTATCTCTGTCTCTCTCTCTCTCTGTGTCTCTAATATATAAATAAAATCTTAAAAAAAAAATAAACTACCACTAAGTAGAAAATTCTTCTGTTATGAATAAAAGAACACAGTATCAGACATTTGGTGTATGTGCTTGGCTGAGGAGCCAATGGGGCGAAGCTACCATCTGTGGGATTATGACTGAATGCCTCTAAGTCAGAATCCCGCCCAGGGCTGAACGATAAGGCAGCGCCGGGGAGCCTCAGTTGGCCTCGGTTGGTTGGCCTCGGATAGCCGGTCCCCTGCAGGCCCCAACACACGTGGGGACGGAGGTCGGGTGTGGAGAGCCCCTCCTCCCGGGAAACTGGACGCGGCAGAAAGGGGGCCGTGCCCTCGCCCCTCACGCAACACACGTTCGTGGGGAACCTGGTGCTAAACCATTCGTAGACGACCTGCTTCTGGGTCGGGGTTTTGTTTGTAGCAGGGCAGCTCCCTCGCTGCGATCTATTGAAAGTCAGCCCTGGACACAAGGGTTTGTAAAAAAATAAATAAAAATAAAAAAATAAATAAAAGAACACAGTAAAGCATAAAGGAATGAGGATGGAGGGGCTTACTGTTAACTCAAATGTCTACTTTACACCACTTGTCCTTTTACTGCTATAGCTTTATCTCTTCTAGGCCAGGTTTACAAGGCTGTCAGTACCATAGTTGGCAAGCAATTGATTTTAACTGGTTAAGAAAGGAAATACTAGACAGGAAAAGGTGATAATGCTGAAACTAAAACCAGGAAGGAGAATGAAGAGACATCAAAGAGGTTCAGTTTCAAGAAACATACTCATCAGACCTCCCAAATTAAGGAACTTATACCAAATGCTATAATACTATTTAAGGCAGTAACACGTTCTCTCATAAGAATTATGTCAATTTTGAAATGAAGCTTGAAAGTCAAAGTCAAAAGCCTCTCTGATATCTTTCAGTATCACTGATGGGAGAGGGGAAATAAAGATTAGGCTATTCGAGTAATCTAAAAAATCCTGCTTTCAAGAATTTAAAAATTATTCATTACTTAATATTTATTTTTAATAACTAGAATTCTAGATTGCTAACATTTATAACATAGCTGATTTTTAATTTAATATACTGACATACACATTTTATAAAGTTGCAGAATCTCATTATTAAACTTTCAACTGTTATTCAGGCCCTGAAACCTGACCATCACAATAATGATAGGTCACAGATTTTCTCTGAACATCTTCAATGCCAGGGACCCCATTATGCTTAACTTACCATATACCAGGCTCTATGTCAAGCACTTTATATGCACTTTCATCAATCCCCATGATAACCCTAGCACATTCATTTTTAGAGGTGATAAAATTGAGTCTTACAGAGATTAAGTACCTTGCCCAAAGAAAACAACTAGTAAGTGGAGAAGCTTAGAGGAATACACAGGGTCTGATTTCAAAGTCCATGATCTTATTTACATGTACTGCACATTGAAGAACACTAATTCCTCCCACACTCAACATGACAGACACATTCTATCTCACTCGACAGGAGGCTGATTTTAACATTTAAAATGAGAATAAAGGTATACAATCCTTTGGAAGAATGACAAACTCCAAATAAAATACTGTTTAAATGAAACATAAGAATCATTTTATAAAGATCTACTTTACAATAGTTTCCAAGAATACTATGGCTTCTGAACATTGACTCCAAACTAAAAATTCTAGCATCTATCAACTACCCTGCACAGGCCTTCATCTTTAAAACTGCTTGGCTAAAGGCATGGCAAACTTCCAGCTTCCCAGTATATATATGTACAGTGTATCACACAATAATGCTGAATATTCTATATAATCAATTAATTAAACCATCAACCACTCATGTCCACATTTAGACATTCAGTGCAGGTAAGTGACTATGCCCATGATTACTAACCATTAACAACAGTATTTTAAGATAGTATTACCTGTGATGAAAATTTAATTTAAAGGAACATTCTTTGCATAATCCTAAAAAAAAAAAAAAAAGTGACACCACTGAAAAGTTGATTTTGAATTAACTGTACTGCTACTCTTTATTATCATACATTCCCATTTTTCCTTATATCCCTTTTTCAGGCTATTTGAAAAAACAATCTGATTCGTTCCACCTTAAAAAATGCATATGCATAATAAAAAGGGCAACAGAAATGTGTGAAGAATTGAAAATATTCTAACATTACTTTAGAAAAAAGTGCTGTCAATTTACTCCAAAAGCAAACTCTGTTCATATATAGCACTAATGTCTCACATCAAAGATATCTAATGAAAATAGTGCGGGTATGGTCACTTCCTGTAAAGTGCTCTAAGAGTTTTCAAATAGAAAAGAGCTTTTCAAAAAGTTCCACAATTGTGGCATCTTCTTTTGCCTTAATCTTAGTTCACTCCAGTTGCCTTTCCCTCATGAGTACTTCCAGGAGGAACTTCTGCATTGGTGTGCATTGAGTAGCACCTGAGGAAATTCTTGACTTTGCTGGTATACAGAAAACTCTGAAGCATATTTATTTAGGAGTCAGAGAAGGTTGCTAACATGATGGACAAAAGAAGCTGACCCATAAGACTAGCTTAGTTTAAAAAACAAAGAAGGAACAAAAAGTTCTAAAACATATTAAGAGAGACTGCTGTATTCTGGGGTATATAACCTTAAGCTTTTAAGACTGATATCAAGAACAATTATGCCATCCTAAAACTTTTTATTGACACAAAGAGAGTATATTTATTGTCCACACCACAACAATATGGCTACCAAATAATGAGAGATTTTACATTGCTTTTTCTGATACTCCGGATCTCATTCTGCATTCGTGACATTCTCATATTAATGGGAAGAGGTCTTCATTTGGCATTAGAACTATTTCACCTAAAGGTCACCATAAGGCTGAGAGTATAAAAACTTCGGCTCAAAAGTTTCTGCCACTTTGAGAAACTCAGAAAAAAGTGCACTTCCAGAAAGATATATTAAAATTTTTAAATTAAATTTTAAATTAGCCTATATATTTTTATATCTGAATTATTAGATAAATTTTGAAGAAGTCAATTATATCCCACCTAAAGTCAACTTACTTAATTTAACAAGTGCATTTCTCTTTTCACCATGCTCAATATAACCAAAATTAACTTCCCAACTCTTCAAATCTTCTTTTTTATCACAGCACTTATTTCCACAGAAAAATTGGCCTGCAATAAAGAAATATCAACTATGATAGTTGGTGACAATATTTATCTGTACAATCTAGAATTACTCCTGAAATTTACTCTTAACATACATAAATTCTTAGTTCTAGGTAATAAGCACCAAAAACTAACTGAGCATAATAATAACTACAGTATGCTCAACGGATGTGTATACAGGTATTAAATCAAAAAGCTGAAGAAAATGTCTTTTTTTTTTAAATATTTTAATTTATTTATTCATAGAGACAGAGAGAGAGGCAGAGACACAGGCAGAGGGAGAAGCAGGCTCCATGCAGGGAACCCGATGTGGGACTCGATCCTGGGTCTCCAGGATCACACCCCGGGCTACAGGCGGTGTTAAACTGCTGTGCCACTGGGACTGCCCTGAAGAAAATGTTTTTTAAAAAGAAATCTGTCACAGAATTCTTGCTCAATAGATAACACTGTTTAGATAAGGGTTTCAGTGACTCCCTGTTAGGAAATCTTATACTTTGGAAAATGGAAGTACAAAAAGAGTATACTGAATGATATTCTAAAAGAATAAATGTATTTTCCATAGTACGTGTATTTACACCTGGGTGAATCCTTTTTAATAGTTAATAATAATTTTTAAATTGACTAAAATTCTTATTTTAATTATTAACTTTATGGCACCTATTTTAAATACCAGCATAAAATGACATTTAAAGGACATTTTAAAATGGGTGGACTCTGAGATGAAGTAAGAATAAGTAAACAAACCCAATGTTCTAAATTTTAGAGTTTACCTGACACTAAAATCAACACCACCTTATCATGTCCACTGTGTACTAAAACGTTTTGCAAAGAAGGATTAACACTGATGACCCATGAGAAAAAAATAAACTACTCAACAACTATTTACTTTCACAGCAGAAGATGAACCTCCTATTTGTACAAGCAAAAAGGAACTTTTATCTCAATAATCTGCACCAACAGAAACAAATCTAAACTTTTCGTAAAAAAGAAATTAAAAATTAATTCTGAAAATTATCAGTCCAAAGAGCCTGTAACTATTCTATAACTTTTCTATGCTATAACTTGGCATTTTTACTCATTCCAAATGAACACTTCATGAAATCTGTGTATGTTTAATAATGTCTCTATTGCTAAAACCAAAAACGTTATACTTCTAAATCAAAGCAAAAGCTTTCTTTCACCAACTAATTCTTTTTTCAGTTATACTAACTTAAAGAATGCCCATCATTTCTTTAAGGCAGCATTACTTACCATCACCTGAAAATGCCATCTAATAAAAGTACAAAATTTTAAAACTGTGAGACATTTCAAAATTTTTCATTGTTTAAGTAAAAACACAAACTAAATGTAATACTAAGAGTTTTAAAAAGTTAAAAATAGCTTTAAATTTATTCATTTTCCTTCTCCTTAGAGTATCTTCACAAGGCCAATCATTCTTCTAAAGAAAAAAAATTCCTATTTCTTAATTTTGTTTTACTGCATATCCAATTTTATACCTCACATACACATCCAATTCATGTAAGATGTAAATGACCCACAATGATGACATCAATGTTTAATCATTTTAAAATGCAACCTTTATTTTCAGTTTAAAGGTTTTTAAACTATTAGTTTAAAATTATTTCCTAAATGCTCTTATGTAGTTTACAGAAGCATTAACACTTTAAAATGCAATTATCAATAAGGAGTTAATTTAATATAGAGACAGCATAAAGATACTAATTTTTCGGAGATCTATGAATAGATTACAACAATGAGTAGAAAAAGCATTTATTGATTGCCTATCAAATGTCTGATCTTTTGCCATAAGACTAAATATTTGGGCTCAATCTCAATGACATTCCAAATAAGAACTAACTTGTCCAAAAATTCTATTAGGTTCAAAGTGATATTTAATCTCTACTTTCAAAACATGATTAGACTAGGGGTGCCTGGGTGGCTCAGTGGTTGAACATCTGCCTTTGGTTCAGGTCGTGATCCCGGGGTCCTGGGATTGAGTCCTGCATCAGGCTCCCTCCAGGGAGCCTGTTTCTCCCTCTGCCTATGTCTCCCGTCTCTCTCTCTCTCTCTGTCTCTCATGAATAAATAAATAAAATCTTTAAAAAAAAAAGTGGTTAGACTGGCATACAATAATACCAACTCATTATTCCAAAAGTTTATAAAAAGAAAAACTCAAGTATTCATCCTTTATCAATTTCTTTTAACTCTTTTGACATTTTCTACTTCTACTCCATTGAATGTTCTAAAACCAAAAATGTAAAGGTAAAAATCACTAAAGCATTATATTTTGACTTTGCTAGTAATATATCATGAATACACTGTCTCTAATTTTACTTTTATAGATAACCATTTATTAAATACATAAGGAATAATCTTATCCAATGACTTTAATTCAATAATACAACAAAATAACCTTATCCTATTAAAAAGTAAATTTTCAAAAAAGAAATTACCTTTTCCTGAAATTACTTCTTTTTCTACTCGCCACCTAAATCCAAACTAATAAGAAAAAAGTTATATTTACACTAGCATAAATTTAAACACTATTTAAATTGTATATATACCTAAACATAGAGCCAACAATTGACATAACGACATTTACCAACCTAAAAAGCAAACTTAATTCTGCAGGAGGGGAAGATGGCAGCAGAGTAGGAGGACCCTAGGCTTGCTTTGTCCCATGAACACAGCTAGGTAACTTATCAAGTTATCCTAAATACCCTAGAAATCCATCTGTAGACTGGCAGAACAAATTCCACAAGTAAAGGCAGAGAAGAGGCCACATCAAAGTAAATAGAAAGTGTGGAGATGTGACTTTGGAAAGAAACAGATAGTGGCTGGTAGGGAGGGACCTATGGTCAAGGAGAAGGATGAGAGATGGTACTAACACACAGGGGAGCATGCAAGGCAAATGAATCCACATAGTAATTGGCTTGGAAGGCAAAAAAGGCCAAATTTGGTAAGTTCATGCAACCAGTACTGCTTAAAGTTTAGAGTTTTAAAGATTAGCATGCTTGGCTCTGGGAGACCTTGGAGGACATGGAGGCTGCTCTTGGACAGAAGGCAGGGGAAACACCCCATGGGCATATAGTGTGGAAAGAGTGATTGAAGAGTGCCTGGGGCACATAGTGCAGAGGTTAGTTGCTCATGTCCCAGAAAGGCAGTGTTCTGAGCATGTCCCAGAAAGGCAGTGTTTAGAGAAAAACCCCTGGGAATAAAGCAACTGGCCAGTACCATTTCCCTCCCCTGCCCCTCAGCATAAACACAGAGCCATCTACAGAAATCAGAGCAGTGCTGACACTCACTACCTAACTTGCTTACACCAGGCCCTGCCTGCCCCCCTTCCCAGGCACACTTGCCTCAGTCTCAGCACAATGATCCCCCCCTCCCCAGACCACTAACTCAAACCCCTTCCAGACCATGTCTCCCTATCTCGGAGTTTTGCAAGGCCTTGGTTCTAAGTGGCAGTGACAGGTCTCATTTCACGAGCACACCTAGTTAAAACACACTATATTCAGGCCAGAGACTGAACACTGCCTGTGACAGGCAAAGAAAACATTTGCAGACAACTGGCCTGAAGGATAAAGCAGCCAGGACACAACAGCAGAGTGCATACAGTATACACTGGAGACACTCCCAGAAGTACCAAGCCCTGGAGAACAGGGGACACTACTCTGCAGGGCACTACAAGTTCTCTTCTGCATAAAGCCAGTACTCCCAAGAACAGATGTAGCTGACTTTCCTAACACAGAGAAACAAGCACAAAGATTTGAACAAAATGAAAAGACCGAGAAATTTGTCCTAAATTAAAGAACAGGACAAGGCCATGGCTAGAGATCTAAACAAAACAGATATAAGTAACATGCCTGATGGAAAACTGAAGCAGTGATCATAAAGATACTCACTGGACTTTAGAAAAGAGTGGAAGGCATCAGTGAGACCATTAACACATTAACACAGAGATAGGAATAACAGCAGAGATAAAGGGTTCAATACATGAAATGAAAAACATGCTTCATGGAATAAACAACCGGCAGGAAGAAGCGCAGACAAATTAACGGCCTAGAAGACAAGAGTGGTGGAAGGTAATCAAGATGAACAAACGAGAGAAAAAAGAATTATGCAAAGAGATAGTAGATTCAGGGAACTCAGTGACACCATCAAATGTAGTAATATTTGTATTATAGGAGTCCTGGAAAAAGAGAAAAAATGGGGCAGAGGATTTATTAGAAGAAATAATAGCTGAAAACTTCCCTAATCTGGGGAAAGAAATAGTTATCCAGATCCAGGAGGTGTAGAGAACCACCAACAACATCAAAAAAAGCAAATCTCCGCCAAGACATATTGTAATTAAAATGGCAAAATATAGTGATAAAGAAAAAATATTAAAAGCAGCAAGACAAGACAGTTACATACAAAAGAAACTCCATAGGGCTATCAGATTTTTCAGCAGAAACTTTCCAAGTCAGAAAGGAGTGGCATGGCATATTCAAAGTGCTGAATGGGGGAAAAAACCTGTAGCTAAGACTACTCCATCCAGCATGACTATCATTCAGAATAGAAGAAGAGATAAAGAGCTGCCCAGGCAAATAAAAACTAAAGGAGTTCATGACCACTAAACCAACCCTGCAAGAACTATTAAAGGGGACTCTTTGAGAGGAAAGGAAAAACCAAAAATGAGAGTATGAAGGTAGGAAACACAAAAGCAGTGAAAATGAATATTTCTGTACAAAAACAGTCAAGCAACTCACAAAATAGCTACAGCAGACAACAAAAAAAATAAAAGTCATCAAATAGGTAAGGAAGAAGTAAAACTTTCACTATTTGCAGATGACATGATACTGTATATAGAAAATCTGAAAGACTCCACCAAAAAATTATTAACTGATCAATAAACTCAGTCAAGTCGCAGGATATAAAATCAATGTACAGAATCTGTTTCATTTCTATACACCAGTAATGAAGCAACAAGAAGAGATATTAAGAAAACAATCTCATTTACAATTGCACCAAAAATATATGATACCTAAGAACAAATCTAACCAGAGAGGTGAAAGACCTATACTCTGAAAACTATAAAACACTGATGAAATAAAGTGAAGATGACACAAAGAAATGGGAAGACATTCCATGCTCATGGATTGGAAGAACAAATATTATTAAAATGTCTATCCTACCCAACCCAAAGTAATCTACACATTTAATGCAATCCCTATCAAAATATCAAACAGCATTTTTCACAGAAGTAGCACAAAGAATCCTAAAATTTGTATGGAACCACAAGGGACCCTGAATAGCCAAAGCAATCTTGAAAAAGAAAAGAAAAGATGGAGGCATCACAATTCCAGACTTCCACGTTTCATTACAAAGCTGTAGTAATCAGAACAGTACAGTTCTGGCACAAAATCAGAAGAATAGAAAAGAAGTGAACCCACAAGTATATGATCAATTAATTAATCTTTAAAAAAACAGGAAAGAAAAAAAAAAAAAACAGGAAAGAATATCCAACGGGAAAAAGACAGTGTTTTCAACAAATGGTGTTGGGAAAACTGGACAGCAACAAGCAAAAGAATGAAACTGGACCACTTTATTACACCATACACAGAAATAAATTCAAAATGGATTAAAGACATGAAATCATGAAAATCCTAGAAAAGAACACAGGCAATAATTTATTTGACATTAACCACAGCAACTTTTTTCTAGATAGGTTCCTTGAGGCAAGGGAAACAAGAGCAAAAATAAATGATCAGAACTATATTTACAAAAAAAAAAAAAAAAAAAAGGCAGCCCCGGTGGTGCAGCGGTTTAGCGCCGCCTGCAATCCAGGGCGTGATCCTGGAGACCTGGGATCGAGTCCCACGTCGGGCTCTCTACATGGAGCCTGCTTCTGCTTCTCCCTCTGCCTATGTCTCTGCCTCTCTCTCTCTCTCTGTCTCTATGAATAAATAAATAAAATCTTAAAAAAAAAAAAAAACTACCTTTGCACAATGAAGGAAACAACCAACAAAACTAAAAGGCAATCGATGGAATGAGAGAAGGTATCTGCAAATGACTTATCTGATAAAGGGTTAGTTTCTAAAATATATAAAGAACTTACAAAACTCAACACCCAAAGAACAAATAATCTAATTTTTAAAATGGGCAGAAGACACTAACAGACATTTCTCTAAAGAAGACATATAAATGGCACACACAAAAAGATGCTCATCATCATTTATCATGAAGGCAATGCAAATCAAAACTACAAGGAGATATATCCTCACACCTG
The DNA here is from genome assembly GCF_003254725.2 of Canis lupus dingo. Classification (NCBI taxonomy): domain Eukaryota; kingdom Metazoa; phylum Chordata; class Mammalia; order Carnivora; family Canidae; genus Canis; species Canis lupus. Next base: position 7,995,354 of record NC_064270.1, read on the forward strand.
TTAGAATGGCTAACATCAACAACACAAGAAACAATAGGTTTTGGTGAGGAAATGGAGAAAGAGTAACTCTCTTGCACCATTGGTGAGAATGCAAACTGGTAAGGCCGCTCTGAAAAACAGTATGGAGGTTCCTCAAAAAGTTAAAAATAGACCTATACTACAATCTAAAAGTGGAACTAGTGAGTATTTACCCAAAGAAACAAAAACAGGGATACATGCACCCCTATATTTACAGCAACATTATTTACAATAGTCAGGATATGAAAGCAACCCAAGTGTCCATCAATTGATAAATGGATAAATATAAATATAAATACACACACACACACACACGCAATCGAGTATTATTCAGCCATATAAAAAATATCTTGCCATTTATAACAACATGGATGGAGCTAGAATATAATGCTAAATGAAATAACTCCATAATAATACCATAGGATTTCACTCACATGTGGAATTTAAGAAACAAAACAGATAAGCAAAGGGAAAAAAAAGAGAGATATAAAGACAAACTAAAAAACAGACTCTCAACTATAGAGAACTGATGGTTACCAGCAAAGAGGTGGTGGGAGGAAGGGTGAAATAGGTGATGGGGATTAGGAGTGCACTTGTTATGAGCACCCTTAAAATAAAAAGTTAAAAAAAAAGAAGCAAACCTCATTCTCATCATGATAGCTTTTTCCTCCTTTGAAGACTCTAGGTATTTAAAAACACATTTGAACAATTACCAACTTCTCTGTTATGGAATAATCTTCTTTACTTTTGAACTACCTATTAAAAGGTATAGTGCTAGGCCACAAGATACCTAAATTTAAAAAAATATGTATCTTGTTTTATGACACTTCCTGATACAGTAAAGAGGCAATATACTACAGTACAAAAGAATTAGATTCTCTGAGTTTTACATCTTAGCTCCACTACTTAACAGCTTTATAATAGTGGACAAGGTATTTAATGTTCTTGTGCCTCAGTTTCCTTATATGTAATGTAGAGATAATACAGTACCTACTTCTTTAGGTTAAGAGGTTTAAATGGGATAATACACACAAAGTACTCAGAATAATACCTGGTACATAGTATCCCAGGGGTTAGCAAACTATGGCCTGCTCCCTATTTTATAAACAAAGTTTTATTGGAACACAACCAAAATTATTCATTCTTGCATGGTTCTTTCTCCACTGCAATGGCAAAGTAAAGAACAGGAAAGAGGAAGGGAACCCTTTGGAGCCTTTGGAGCCCAAAAGTGGAAAGCAGTGAAACTTCTGTACAGATTCCTAAACATAACTTTGTTTTTTGGCTAAAAATAATTTTTCTTTTTAATGTCTTTCATATTCATATGCTAATTTTCTATAATTTCAGTAAATAACTTAGTTTTCTATTCAGTTTACTAAAATGGTTAAAAATTCAGCTTTAGAATTATGCAGACCCAATGTAAGCTCTACCATTCATTAACTAGTTCTGGGGCCTTGGAAAGTTTCTCAATTTCTCAGTCTATTTCCTTTTTATGTAGAAAAACCTCAATCTTATAGGTTGTTGTATTGAGAGATAATTCTTTTTTTTTTTTTTGAGAGAGATAATTCTGATAAAGTGTTCAACACCTGATTAACTTTGCTTATTTTTATTTTTTTATTACTTGAATTTGACAATTCTGTATTTTAAATGCAAATGAGGGCTCAAAATATTTGAAAAATATTCTGATTAAAATCCAATAAAAATAAAATCCTCCTAGCCTAGGAAAAAAAATTAAAAACTCAAAGTAACTGTTTAATTCTGTTTTAAACCCATACATGTATGTGAGGATTGCCTGCCATCTAACATTTATGTTGGGATGTCCAATGAAGCACATACCAATGTGTACACCAATAGCTTCTCAACTTTTTCTTCATTAATCCATTCAACAAATAATATTCAAATATTTGAATAATTATTAAGCAACTATTTACTGAGTTTGGCACTCTGCTGAAGATAGGATTATTAAAACAGAGTCTAATGTCAAGAAGTTTACAATCTTATAGGGGGATAGGAAATGCAAAACAAATACAGTATGTTCTACTAGTTAAAGGTTGCATGGAGGTTTTGTCTCAATGTGTTTTTTATATTCTTTCCAGACATAAATTTTCCTGCTGATAGGCTGTAATAAACACTAGAGTTACTAAGGATTGGTGCTAGGCCTTCTTCTCTTCATCTACCTTCTAGTACAAAGAGATCACACATGCAAGCAGTAAGACAGAGAGATCCTAACTTCCTGAAAACACAAAGTTCCATGACCATCTACTTGGACTTCTATGTAGAAGAAAAATAAACTTTTGGCTCATTTAAGCCAGTGTTAGTGTTATTTAGGAGTGCTTCAAGACCTCGCAGCTGAATCTATTCCTAACTGATGCAACAATCCAACAAAACTCTCAATGATGAAAGGGAAGAAGTAATAAGGAAGGGAATAGGTGTGTGGGACAAAGGCTAGAATTCACTAAAAATGCCCCAAGTAACAGGTGCTAAACTAGATGATTAATTAAAAATGAATAAAACACTGTCTTTGTAGAAATGAAACTATGACAAAATGCATCCTAGCAAGGAAATCAAAGATACTACTCTTAACTCTCTCCAATACCTCAAACATTGTATGCCCAAAAAACAGTAATATTTTCTAGAAAAGACCCCCCTCATACGTATGGAGTAAGGGCACATCAGAAATCCCTGTACCCTCCCCTCAATTTTGTTGTGAACTTAAAACTCTCTAAAAAATAGTCTTTAAAAAAAAGAAAGCATTTACCTCACTCCACATTTCCTATTTCTTATTTCTTACTTGGATTTACCCTCATATCTAACTATTCATCATGTTCTAATAGGAACATATGTAAGACTGATGAATCACTGACCTCTACCTCTGAAACTAATAGTAAATTATGTGAATTAATTGAATTTAAATAAAATTTTTAAAAGGGGAAAATATAATTTTTTCCAGATTATCCTCTTTAAAGTATGATTTCCAATAATATATTACATATTTTAAATGGAGAATACAAATATTTATTGTTTTATGTACACTTTTCCCCCTTGACTAGATTATAGGGTTTTTTTGTTTGTTTGTTTGTTTAAGATTTATTTATTTATTCATTCAAAGAGAGCGAGAGAGAGGCAGAGACACAGGCAGAGGGAGAAGCAGGCTCCATGCAGGAAGCCTGATGTGGGACTCGATCCCGGGTCTCCAGGATCACACCCCAGGCTGCAGGCAGCGCTAAACCTCTGCACCACCAGGGCTGCCCGATTATAGGGTTTTTTTGAAAGGTAATCATGCTTTAATTCACAGTGCCCTGCCCATCCTTAATTAATCCTGAAGAGCAATCAACAAATGAGCCAGTGTTGAAAAATCTGCTTTATCATGCAATCCTAGAAAGATTTGTATTTTATACTCAACTTGCACTGTAGTAACTTCAAGTAACTCCAATTACCGTGGTGCCTTTTAGATTTGATATGATCAATAACTAGTACAGAGAGGAGAGCTAGTTCCTAAGAAACTGAGAAAGTCTTTGGGTTACATGACATACATGGGTTTGTAAACAGGGTTGCAAAACTGGACACTCTTATCTATAAAAATACTGTGAAGCAACCCACATAGTAAAGGCACTATTGAAAAAAATATTAAACCAATCATGCTTCTGAGATTTAACTAATTAAATGAAAAAGAAATACTTAAATAAATCTAAGACAATTTTTTAAATAGACTGTCTTAATACAAATGTACACCATCTAAAATATACAGATTTATGCAACATTCTCTCCCCCCATTTCAAACTGACATCATCTGTTTCAGGTCACCTTCTCCAGCTGCAAATGTGAAATTTGAGATAGAAATAAAAATCACTTTAGTATCAACTAAAGTAAGATGTAAAGCAAGAACGGAAATCTGCCATTACTAAATAGCACTGATAAGAGTTAATTATACTAAAACAGACGTTGATATAAAAGAAGATGTGCACCTGCCTCTTTATAGATGGTAATTTATTTGAAAAAAAAACATATCAATTTCGAACACCATCCATGATACAAGACATCATCCTGCAGTGTCAAATCATTCATTATAATCAGTAAAGGCTCTAGGTCAGAGTCAGGATGAAACAGGATCCAGTAGCCACTTGTGTTTAATTTTAGACTATTCATGCCTCAGCTCACAAAGTACCCTTGACTAAAAGGCCCTTTGTAAATTTCATAGCTGCAGAGGTTAAACCATCCAGATGATATTTCATAGATACAAGACAACCTACACTTGAATTAGCAGCTTTAAAAGAATAACGTGGGGCATGATAGTATAATTAAAAGTAATACTATACTTAAATAAGAACCTTCTATAAATATTTGGAAGGCATACCTTATTTTCTTTGTATCTACTGAGATCTGCTATGCAATATTCCTTGAATAATTTATCATAGTATTTCTTTGCAAGTCTCTTCTCCCTAGAGCCATAAAAAATAGATAAATCTTTTACATTTAGAAATTCAACCACAGTTTGCCACTTGGAAGCAATGCCAAGTAAATAACGTATATCATATAAATATTAATGTTTTAAAAGAGGCCTATTACTTACATGTGCATAGACTAGTTGGATGTTAACTATTAATAGTGGCTCTCTTAAGGAAGGAAACTAGAAGATTGACAGTCAGAGGAGAGGAGACTTACTCCTTGCTTTTTATCTTTTGTAATGTTTGCACTTTTAAAACTACTTTCAGCCTGACGGGATGAGCACTGGGTGTTATTCTGTTGTAAATGTTGGTAAATTGAACACCAATAAAAAATAAATTTATTTAAAAAAATAATAAATAAATAAATAAATAAATAAATAAATAAAACCACTTTCAGGTATTACTTTTTCTCAAAATATTTTTTAAAATTTTGTAAAAGGTGTATTACAGGACAATAAACAATACAGTAAAAATGTAATAAATTTTCTTTTCAAGACAAAGTGAAGCAATGAGAAGTTAGTTAAAACTGCTAAAAATTACTGAAAGAACCAAACCAGACTCAATACTCTGAGGCATGTTTTTATGTCCTCCTTATCCTCCATGCACAGGCTAAATGCCTTGGACAGGTGGCAGGGTAAGAAAACACAGAGAGAACAGGAGAGACAGGACTAAAGTATTTTATGCGTTATGTCTCAGGTGGAAAAAATTACCAATTCATGTCCATTTCATCCTCCTCATTCCACAGGAATCTATGATTTTCTCGTATAACATCCATATCTGTCTTGTCATTTTCCCTGGAAAATAAAACTATTTTAATTACACATAACCACAAAATTTAGTCAAATTTAGGAGGTTAAACAATTCTGTGAGATTTTTTAACACTTGGGAGAAAATACATGAAGATATAGTTTTCTGTGTGAATATATACGTATGTACATATATTTATAAAAACAATTTTCATATTTTCAAATGACACTTATGAGTGCTGTTAACAGAAGCAAGTGGATAAGGCATCCATTCACCTCTTGTACTGGCTTCAATTATACAGATGGTCCTAAACGACCAAAGCCAGGATGAGAAACCTGAATAAACACTAAATGGATAAGGAAAACTTATGAAAATAAGTTTAGAATTGAAAAAAAGTCAGTAACCCCATCCCACTGAGATCACATTGAAAAACTATATGAAGAGTTTTCCATATCTCATTTCACTACAGCTTTCTAGAAAGACTGAGTAAGGGCAGAAGAGAATTAGAGAATGCGGGGGGAGAGGGGGTGTATTTTAAGATCCTAACAGTCTGGGGGTATAACAAGGGAGTGTTGGGGAATATAGGCTAAATTGAGAGGGGAGATAAATTTGGGGTAGATGAGATCATGTAAAGTTTTTTAAGGCTCTACCTAACTCAGAAAATTATTAAGTCAGAGAAAAAAACCCACACAACCAAGAGTCTTTGATAGAAGAGCCTCAAATATAGGAATTGTTTTTTTTTTTCCTGTTTGCCCTATCTTTTAAAAAAGCAAGCCCAAACATTGAGTCTAAGAAGTTAATTAGTTCAAAGATCCTTGCCCAGAAAAAAAAAAAAAAAAAAATTTACTGCATAATCAGGCACATGAGTATCCCTCACATATCCTATTATTGCCAGGCGCAGATCTGGCTCAACAGGCTACCTGAGGCCTGTTGCCAGAGAAATGGGATTCATGATGAGGTACTTAGCAAGAAGTTGTGGATAGCCTCTTCACTTTAGGGTACTATAAATGGAAAGCAGAAAAGAATGACAGAATCAGAAGACACAGTAGCTGTGGATCTTTAAAGACATCTACACCTTTCTCACATTCTATGTAAGCTTCATGACACTTACCCCAATCGCCTGAAGTCTTCTTTTTTGCCACCATAGTATAAAATATAGTCATTTACAAACTTTGTATGCCTTTGATACTGAAATGCAAAAAATTAAGGATTTGACTTGCTCAGGAGTTGTTCTGTGCCTATGATATATGAGTAAGGAGAGAAAAACAGCATGAGTCTACTTAGTTTTTTAAATATGCAAATACAGGGGCACCTGGGGAGCTCAGTCAGTTAAGCATCTACTGTCCCCTCAGGTCATGATCCCAGGTCCTGGGATCAAGCCTCATGTCAGGCTCCCAGCTTAGCAGGGAGCTTGCTTTTCCTTCTCCCCCTGCCTGCCACTCCCTCTGCTTGTGCTGTCAAATAAATAAAAATAATTATAAGTAAATAAATAAATATGCAAATAGATACTGTACATGCTTATGGTTTTTAAAAAATATCTACAAGGGGACACAGGGGTGGCTCACTCAGTCAGTTGAGCGTCCAGCTCTTGATTTCAGCTCAGGTCATGATCTCAGGGTCCTGGGATTGAGCCCCACATGGGGCTCCACACCCAGTGGGGAGTCTGCTTGTCTCCCTCTCTCTGCCCCTCCCCCCACTCACATGCAGGTGGGCATTCTCTTTGAAATAAATAAATAAATCTTTTAAAAAATATATCTAAAAGGTTAAATATTAAACTGTTAGAAGGAGTCAACAATGTAGAGCAGAAGGGCTTTCATTTTCTACTGAATATCATTTATATTGCTTTGAATATTTTTTCAAATTAAAGGTAAGGAGTACAAATTGCATTTTATTACTACAAGATATAATTTAATTATTCCAGTAATGAAAAAGCCTCTAAAATAGAAGATACAAATTTTATATATTAAATCCTAGTATTAGGCTTTCAAAAATATGTAAATATAACAAATCAGATGTTCTTTTTTATACTTTCAATATTTAAGGAATTCAGTCATGTTTAATTGTTTTTTAAAGATTTATTTATTTATTCATGAGAGACACAGACTGAGAGAGAGGCAGAGACACAGACAGAGGGAGAAGCAGGCTCCTTGCAGGGAGTCCAATCCGGGACTTAATCCTAGATTCCGGGATCACAACCTGAGCCGAAGGCAGGCGCCCAACTACTGAGCCACCCAGGCATCCCAGTCATGTTTATTTTTAATGCAATATAACAAGATATACGAGCATTTTACTTTTTTGTTTAAAAAGTTCAATGGTATTCTCTCCAGAGCAGAGCATGCAAATTACAGAACTGATCTCATCCATAATGCTGTCTGATTACACCCTATTATGTCAAAGGTAAATAATGACTTAATTCATCACAATATGTTCTAATAGAATATTGAATCAGAATATAACACTTCCAAAACTGGCAACAAAGCAGCTAACCTTTCAGAAAAGAAAAAAGAGAAAGCCAGATATCCAGAGATTTGCTCTTGGCCTGTCTCTAACTGGTCATACAATCACGGCAAGTCACCTCAATCTTTTAAAACTAGGGTTAGCAAATTCTGTTAATGGTACATACGCAGGCAATATGGTACCTGTCACAACAGCTTGGCTCTGTCATTTTAGCATGAAAGTGGGAACAGATAACACCTCGATGAATAAGCACAGGTATGTGGCAATAAGACTTTATTTACAAAAATAGGTGCTCAATGGGTCCTTGGTTCCAGGAAGATGGTGTAGACAAAAATGTACTTCTCCCTATTCTTCCCACCAAGAACAACTAAAAACCTTGGAAATTATATCTTAAACAAATATAAGACTCTGAAAGGTGAGGAGTCGAAGGCATAACAGCTAGAGAGCTCAAGACCTATGGTATGACATGGTAGTAAGTTACTCAGGTTTTCTTTTTGACTCATAAACTCAAACAGAAATAAAGAAGCTAGCAACCTAAAAATCCCAACAAGCATAGACAAGAAGAGTCCCAACAAAGCTCTCTCTAATTGAATAATCAAGAGAGAGGGTAGCCTAACATGAGGAAACTTAGACAATATCTACTCTACTCTAGCCAGAAATCCTAGAAATACCTGGCCCAACCTCTCCCCATGCCAGAAAAGGGGACCTACACTTTCACACTCACCAGGCTATAACTAGATCCCCCAACACCCTCAAATGAGTGGGGTCATAGAAGGCATAACAGATGCTGAAATACTAAAGGAACAAGTGGCAGATGAGATCCATGGGAAAGCCAAGCCATTGGGTTAGAAGAGGAATAAATCGGTGGTAAGATAATTTCTATAAGTTAAAGAAAAAGATTAGGAATGATAACAAAGGAAACAGATGGCAATAGGTAGATGATGTATCTAATTGCCATCATCTCCTTCTCTTAATCCTGACTGTAATAATAAATACCAAGAAACACTATAGGTCTTGGTTGGCTTCTCTTTCATTCTCCAACATTCCCAACTGTAATATGGATGGCCAGTGGTAGCAGTCAGAATAATGAGCCACAGTCTTACCAAAAAGCTGAAGTGAGACATGGCTATAATAGCGGAAGCAAGATACAGCTTAAAGATAGTCCTAAGTCATGCCTGAGAGATGAAGCCACAAGAGGTCTGAGGACAGTCCACACACCCATCTATCTACTTTTAGGTACAAGTTTTACGAAGACCTTAAAAAGCCAAGAACCAGATAGTAAAAGAGTAAGAGTTAAAATGAGACTAAAGATAAAAGCAGTACTAAAATGAGAAATGTTGAGAGCGTGGCAAATACAGGTTGGAAAAATAACTGCAGGTTCATGGACTTTGTAAACCTATTTATAGATCATTAGTAATATGTTTTATTATTATTATTTTAAAGATTTATTTATTCATGAAAGACAGAGAGAGAGAGAGAGGCAGAGACACAGGCAGGCACACAGGCTCCCTGTAGGGAGCCCAATGCAGGACTCGATCCCAGGACCTGGAGATCTTGCCCTGAGCCGCAGGCAGAGGCTAAACCACTGAGCCACCCAGGCGTCCCATGTTTTATTATTTTTGTCTTTAAATCTTTCTTATGTATTAATAAAACAGAATTGTACTCAAAAGTATAAATGACAAGACTGCACATCAATAAACACCTTTAAAAACATAATTTAGAAAAAAAAAACATAATTTAGGTCTACCTGACTTCACAAGATTTTATGAAATAAAAAAGTAGATTTTAAAATATTCTAGGGATCCCTGGGTGACACAGCGGTTTAGCGCCTGCCTTTGGCCCAGGGCGCGATCCTGGAGACCTGGGATCGAATCCCACGTCGGGCTCCCGGTGCATGGAGCCTGCTTCTCCCTCTGCCTGTGTCTCTGCCTCTCTCTCTCTCTCTCTGTGTGACTATCATAAAAAAATTTAAAAAAATAAATAAAAATTTAAAATATTCTATTGGTTATAAAAATCTAGAAATACAAAAAGGATACAGCATCCATAGCTATGAGATGAAACCTTCTATTTCTTGCTTCTTCCCTGTTAAGACAAATTTTAAACAAATTCAAATGTCCATATTCTAATATAATTAAATCTCCAAGTCCTTGAGTTTATAAAAACATCTTAAGCCAAAAAAAAAAAAAGTAATTTACACTGAAGTACATACCTATCCAGCAATTCTGCTGCAACTTGTTTATGGGCCACCTTTCCATGTTTTTCTTTCTGAAATGGCTTTTTGAGCAGTAAATCATCTTCAATTGTCCTGTTTGTGATGAAGAAAAGTTAATTAAATTATAAAAGAAAAATTATCAAAAATTATTAAAAGAAAAATTATTATAAATTATTTTCTCAAAAGGCATTTGCTGTTTCTTTATACTTTAAAAATTGGAACATTTTTAAAAATTCAAGTCTTAAAAAAGACTCACTGATCTTTAATGAGACATGTTAGTCTTGCTCCAATAACTTAATTTCTTAACTTTATTTAATACATAAAAAATAGAGAGGGTAGCCCAGGGGGCTCAGTGGTTTAGTGCCGCCTTCGGCCCACGGTGTGATCCTGGAGACCCGGGATCAAGTCCCACGCTCGGCTCCCCGCATGGAGCCTGCTTCTCCCTCTGCCTGTGCCTCTGCCTCTCTCTCTCTCTCTCTCTCTCTCTGTCTCATGAATGAATGAAATGAATGAATGAATGAATGAATAAATAAATAAATAAATAAATAAATAAATAAATAAATAAATAAATAAATATAAATTGAGAAGATGAAACTAATGAATGGGTTCTGGGGTCAGGCCACCCAGATTTCAGGATCCAAACTTGGGCTCTGTCATTCACTATCTTAATCTTAAACAAGGTTAAGTTACTTGATCTCTTTGTGTCATAATTCTCCTGTTTGTAAAGTAGAGATATTGAAGCTTTTGGTTGATAATACAAAAAAAGAGCTAGATTATAAGTGATATAGACTACAGATGATCATCCCTAGTTAAGAAGATAGATATAACCCTAGAGTAGAAACTATTCAACTAGATTTACTCAAATTCTATTCTTACAATGTAGTATTTCTGAATGAAAAATCCTGAAAATGTAGAAAACCATACAATGTAATTTATTATGATTATTTCTATTCTTTTGGTTATCCATGAAGTCTGAGTATCTAACAAAATGTTCAGTCCCATTTAGTATGCCTAAGATATGGCTCTCAGTCTGAAATAAAGCAATTTTTATAAGTTTGGTTAATATGAATCAGTCAACCACTCCTAAGTTAACAGATAAAATCTAGTTTCCAAGCACTACAAGCTGAAAACAATGCCCCTTAACACAGCAACATCACCAAGATGCACACTTCTTATAAGGCCCAGGTTTTTTTTGCTGACAGTTCTTGTCCCTTCCAATTCAATAAAAACTTCCATGAGCTCCCTCCTTTGAGCATTTAGTCTGTTCATTCCCAAAACCATAAAACTGCACTGTATCACAATCTCACCCTCCACATTAACCTCATTTTGAAGTCACGTACTTGCAAAGGGACCACCAACCAAGCTCCCTTCTTAGCTATGACGTTTGCAAATAAAGTCCTTAAAAGCTGGATGAAAAAGAGATGCAACAGAGAAATCTAAGAGTTTTAATTGATTTCCTTTCCCCCCACTTCCCTTTCCATAAATCCCTTTAAGTAAGTTAAACATTACTTTCTTATTTTTCACATAACTGTTCTCAAATTCTCAAGTCAATCCATTATAGTTTAATAAACAAAAATTCATTCAGTAGAGCAACACTGTCTTCCCATGCAAACACAATCCAAAAATTTTCAAATACTTATTTATACCTCACCGCAATCTAGAAAGGATTTGAAACACAGACAAAAAAAAAAAAATTACTTACCTTTTTTTCCTTTTGTTAGATTCTCCAACTTGTTCATCATCACTAAAATCAGAATCATAGCCTCCATGTCCATGCATCTGTAAAGGAGTATAAAGTCAGTTACTTAGAACTTAAGTTGCCATAGTTCAGGAAACAGAATAATTCAAAAATAAGTTATCTTTAAAAGCCGTAATAATTTTAATGGATCGTGGTGGATATATCACTGTTCGTGGGCTATCCAGCCACCTAAAACTTTCATTCACTTTGAAATAACAGATTTACCCTTCAGAAAATGACTCAACATTTTCCACCTTAATTACCAGGAGGCTACTCTTTGACCTCATTGAGAACAAGCTCTAGAAGCTGCTGTGTGACTGCACACAGGGTTGTGATGCTTCACTTTTGACTCAAGAGGACTAACAGTTGCTGTGTATTTATTATCATCAACTATGCTCCAGACATTATGGTAGGTCCTTAACAAATGATGCTAATTCTGTAAGTTAGGAACTATTATCTCCAGTTTACAGATGAAGGAATCAAGGACAAAGTTAAGTAAATCAATTCTATAGCAGATAAGTGGCTAAACTGACCTACTTGATTCTTAAACTCATGATTCCAACGACTCCAGATTGCCTCTCTGGAATATGCTAACATGATTATACTCCACTAGACTTACTGTATCTGTGACCAGTACACCATCGATGCATTGAAGCTTTCCTATGTTTATTTCCACACATGTTGAGGTTTCCTTTTTCCTTTAAACCGAGTTTCTTTGAGGTAAACAGTCTTGCCTTTTGGCCTAGTTAATTTTATCTTGTTCCAACTCATTTCTTTAACTTAAATTCTTAGAAATACTGAAAGATTTCAATTGTCACTCAGTTGTGTTGGAAACCTCTGGTTTCAGCATTATATTGAATTTGGGACACACATTAATGGGAAATCAGTAGATGATTGGACTTTTGATATCATACTCAATTCATACGGCCACAAGGAACTAGTCCTGGTCAAATGATACCATCAGAATGTCTAAACTTTAATATTTACTATTACAAGTGCAGCAGGAAAAAGAGGAAAGCACCCCCTAAGCTTTCTGGCCCTGGACCTAATAGGACAAGGTACGTTCTAGTCGTGGCCACCTCGAGTAAACGAAGTCTGTGATCTTTCTCAAACTCTGGTACCTGGGGCACACCTCTCCTTCCTGGCCCACAGAATTCTAGAGAGGGAGGTCCTAGCCCGGGTTGGAGGTAAAGGCACGTCTGTAAAGGAGGCTCCCGTCTCACACCCCTTGCTCCGGCTGTCGTATCACGTCTGTTCAAGCCAGCCCCTCACCGCTGAGGTCCTCACTTTCTTGGCATCTTGAGGAGGCCGGCCGCTGTGTGGGGCTTAGAGATTTTATCTTGCCATCAGCCTACCACAGGGGAACCCTGCTCTGAGCCTCCCACTCGTCTTCCGTGGTGCACGTTCCTTAACCTCTCCGGGCCTCGGTGAGGCTAGTGGTCAGACTGCCGCCCTCAGAGGGCTCCACGTTAAAGGAGTTACAGCCTCCAAAGAGTTTTAGAGGACAGTCTGACATGTAACGATCCTGTACCTGCTGACCATTATCAACGTCATCTTGTTCCCACCACCTCCTACCCTTGCTCCCGCTCGCCCATTTCTTTTTTCTCTGGCGTCTGCATCCCATACCCATCTCGAATGAGAGGTTGCACGAAGAAGCTCTCACTCACTTCAGGCCACGAATCAACTGACAGGGGCCGAGAGAAATGCGAGAAGGGAGACGCCGGGTGTTTCTAGAACCTACCAAAAGAATAACAAACAGACAAACAAAGATAATCAACTAGTACCATGCGAGGAACCAGTTTGGAGGGCCTTCTCCCCGACCCCAAATACGCTCAAGGCCCTTATCGCACGCCCCGTCCCCCCTCCCCGCTCTGCCAAGGACGCGCGCGGAGTCCTTCCCCCTTTTCCCGGCGGCCACAGCGACGACCCACGGCCTGAGCGCGCCGCTGCAGCGCCCGTCCGGTCCGCGCCGGCCGCACCGCACCGCCCCGGCCGCACCGCCCCGCCGCCGCGACAGCCGCCGCCGCCGCCGCCGCCGCCGCCGCCGCCGCCGGCTCCCCGCCTCTTTCTACGGGTCCCGACTGGGCGCCGCTTCCGGCCCGACTCGGCCGCGTGTCACATTCACAGGACTCCGTCTTGGGGCGCGGCGACCTTGTGCTACAGCCAGAACAGCCCCGGGAAACGGAGGCGGCGGAGAACGGGGCCCGGAGCGGAGGCAGAGGCTTCCTGCTTTCTCAAGTCGAAGCCCTGGATTTTCTCCTGGGCCTCCTTCCCTTCGGGAGCCCATCATCTAATGTCGTGTGGCACTGCTCACACGACGCCCACGCCCTGCGTTTGAAAATGTTTGGTTTCAGAAAAAGCCCTGCCTGCATATCACCTGCCGTCCTCTTTCTAGTAACCTTAGTAACGCCTCCTCGGAGCATCCTCGCGGAGCGTCTGTCTCCGATCTGCCTCTCCTCCCCCTTACATAAAACAGTTCTCATAATTAGAACAAAAATAACTTTCCATCATTTCACCGCCCACACAATAGATACCATTCCAAATGCTGTGCTGGTGGCAGAGGAGCTCATGGAATATCGGAGGAAAGGAAGAACAGGGAATAGGGGAGATGGCCCAGGGTCTCGGATTCTCTGCAGGCAACCACCTGGCACACGTGAAAGGGGATCCAAAATAGTTCTTTTTAAAAAAGAAGACAAAGAAAAAAAAAAAAAACACATAGCAAATTTTACATTATTTGAGCCCCACCGGGTTCTCCCTGTGCTTTACCTTTTCCATGCTATGATGCTCCGTTCTGCTTTGCAGACTAGTTCCTGGGCTCCTGCCCGTCTGCCTGCAGCTAATGCTGTTCACCCTTGCTGCCTCCCCAGGAGCAGCAGCAGTTCCCTGGAAATCAGAAGCGCTAATTAAGTATTTGCTGAGTTGAACTGGCAAGCCACTGACTTTTACAGCGGGCCCGTCTTAGGGAAGACTTTGGCACTAACATAGATACCATTTTACATCTTTTGCATTAAACAGAAGATAATGATATTCACGGCCCCCTTCTATTCCTGACAGAAATTATAGATAAATCCCGCTTTACTCAATGCAGTGAATGTGATCTTAAAGATCTGTCAGTTAAGTTATTGTAAATTCGATTATTTCAAAATACAATCAGATTATACTTTTTTTGAGAGGGGAGGGGAGGGGGGAAGAGGAGGAAGAGACAGAGTGTCTTAAGCGGGGTTCACACACTGTGCGGAGCCAGATGCAGAGTTGGGTCTCAGGACCCTGACATCATGACTTGAGTTGAAATCCAGTCCAATGCAATGCTAAACAGACTGACCACCCAGGCGTCCCAGATTATGCTTTGATAAAAACATTTACTACAAAAAATATAAAGTACTTTAAATTTAATATTATACAACACTGAATTACTTTGTCAAGCAGTTCGTTTTTAAGTATCTAAAATCTACATTTAGTTCTTTTATTACTACTAAAACCAAGCACATCTGTACCTTGTATTCAGTTTACTTTCTACTAGTATTTGACATTTAATAGCATTTTTCTACCATACTTGGTATGTTTCTGTTATCAGCCCCATTTTGCAGGTGAGAAATTAAAGCACAGAACTTAAAGCCACAGACCTGGTGAAGGTCTAGAACTATGAGTGCTTGTCTCTCAACAAGACTCAGTTTCCTCTCTGTCTGTGTGTCTCTGTCAATTTCTCCCTCTCTTTTTAACTCATTGATTGTGTGGAAAGTAGACCCTGGTTCAAACATTTTAAGAATTTTAGATCTGTTGCTGCCAGACCATTCAGCCAAATATTTGCATTTTTCCCTTTGAGGCAACAGTTATTGAAAGAGAGAAAATAGGATAGATCACATGATCTGAACTAAAAACAATTTGTGCAGGATAGAAAACCTACCTGAACGGAAAATCTCAAGTTAGCAATCAACAACTATAAAAACACAAATATGTATTAAGTGCTTGCTCTGCTCAGAGCACTGTGCTAGTTATCAGGGTTACAAATATGTAAAAGCCACTCCTTACCCTCAAAGGTTGACAAATAATAAAGAAAGAATATATAGTATAATAGCAGCAATATATTCTATGCAGGCACCTGGCTGGCTCAGTCATAAAGCCTGTGACTCTTGATTTTAGGGTTGTGAGTTTCAGCCCCCCTGTTGGGTACAGAGATTACTTAAAAAATAAAATCTTAAAAAAAAAAAAAGAACAACATATTCTATCATATGCCAAGTACCTAGTAAATGGCATGAACCTATGGTTCCTAATCTATAAAATGTGCTATTTCAATGAATGTGAAAATTTAAATGTACACCAGTGCCACATGCCATGCTCAAATAAAGCAACAAAATACTATAATAAGTGTGTGGTGGGGGTGAGGGAAGTAGGTCTCACTCCTGTGCATTACCCTTCACTGTCAACATACCTACTCTTATTGCAAAAGTTCAAAAAGCTTCTCTGGGAAACAGTAAAGAGCCACATTTCAAAGTCAGCCAGACTTTCCTTCACTTACTAGGTGGGAGATCTTGGGCAAATTATTTAATTCTCTGAGTCTTAATTTTTTCATCTACAAAATGGAGATTATACTAGTAGCTATCTCACAGGGGTTATTGACATTAAAATGAAATGATGCAGTGAAAATGCTTAGCATGATGCCTAGTTCATAATGAGTATGTAATGAATGCTACTTGAGGAAAGAATCAAATAACAAGCATTCTTTCCTGAGAATAAGATTAACAATTAACTGCTACTTAAATAGAGCCCAGAAACAGATCCACACATATGTAATCCCACGATTAATGGCATAGTTTTAAGTGTGGAATTTTCAATAGATAGTTTTGGGTCAATCGAAAAATATGGGAAAAAAATACTGATTCCTACTTTACACCATACACAAAAGTCAGTTTCAAAAAAAAAAAAAAAAAAAGGAAAACATCTCCATGATATTTCATGATATCTTCCTTAGGGTATAAAAAAATTTTCCTAGACAGGACATACAAAGGGCTAACCATGAAAGAAAAAAAAATAAAGACTTCTGTTCATTTAAAAGACTTAATTAGGGCCCTCTGGGTGGCTCAGTGGTTGAGCATCTGCCTTTGGCTCAGGTCATGATCCCGGGGACCTGGGATCGAATCTCACATCAGGCTCCCTCAAAGGGAGCCTGCTTCTCCCTCTGTCTATGTCTCTGCCTCTCTCTGTGTCGCTCATGAATAAATAAATAAAATCTTTTTTTAAATAAAAATAAAAAATAAAAGACTTTTTTAAACAATGAAAAGTTAATTCATGAAGTAGGAAAAATATTGCAGTATGCACATTTAACAAATTACCATATTATATGAAGAACTTTAAAAATCATTAGGTAAAAGGCAGAAACCTAATAGAAAATTTAGCCCAAGTCTTGAACAAACAATTCACCAAAAAAGATATCCAAATGGCCAATGCATATAAAACAAAGTGCTCATCTCTACTAGTTACCAGATAAATGGAAATTAAGAACATCATATACACCATTACACACCCACCAGAATTGCTAAATGGAAAGGACGGATTGACTACTAATGAATATATCCTGTGTCTCATATATTCCATTCCTCAGTGTATTTTCAACAGAAAAGTGTACATATGTTTATTGAAAGACCTGAACTAGGAAACACTAGTTATAAATAACAGCACTATTTATAAGTAAAACACAGGAAGCAACCCAAATGTCCATCAGCATTAGAAGAGTTAAATAAATTGTAGCTTATTTACACTATGGAAGACTATGTAGCAATAAAAGAAAATAAACCACAACTATATGCATCAGCACAGATAAATCTCACAAATATAATACTGGGCAAAAGAAACAATGTATATGCAAAAGAATATCTATAATACAATCCCATCTATATAATGAACAAAAGCAAAAGTAATCTGTTATGATTTGGGATAATGGTTTCCCTGGTGGGTGAAGATGAGGTGACCGGAAGGGGGCACAAGACAGTAGTGGGGAGGGCTTATGGGGAGATGACAATATTCTGTTTCTTGATCCTTACATTCATTACATGAGTGGTTCACTAACACCTACGGCTTATATACTTTTTTTTTAATGATTTATTTATTTATTTTAGAGAGAGAGAGAGAGCAGGGGAGGGGCAGAGGGTGAGGGAGAGAGAGAGAGAGAGAGAATCTCAAGTAGACTCTCCATGGAGCCTGACGAGGGGCTCGATCTCAGAAACCTGAGATCATGACCTAAGCATCTGAAATCAGGACTCAGATGTTTAATTGACTGAGCCCCCCAGGTGCCCCTGGTTGGTGTACTTTTATGTATGAATGTTATACTTCAGTAAAAAGTTTACATTTTAATAAATGTAACTATTCCTAGAGGTTTTTAAAAACTTTGACTCTGTTGGGTAAATGGAAGTGTTAGTGATTAAAGCAGTGTCAGGCATGACAGAACAGGTTGGGGAATAGGTGAGATTTCCTGGGGAATCATGCCATATAAATGCTACATAGTCAAAGACAAATTTCCTAGGCACTGAGTTGGGGGCAGGTGGGAGGTAGTGGGGGATCTCTGTAAGCGCTTAGTGAGTACCCAAAGAACTGAAAGTACTCAGGCCTAGAATCCTTGGCAGGGTCAGGCTATACCTCCTGAACAAGTCAGGATCTGGCAGATGGCAGCTCTACAACCTCCGTGGTAGAGCTCAGTCCATGAATAGAGACACAGCCCAATAGGTATCTTTTGCAAGGTGGTCAATGTGTAAATGCCCAAAGGAAACTGCCAGAGCATGAACACTGTGGGTTGGATGGACAGCAATATACCAAGTACCAAGTGAACTGATAGTCATCTTTAGGCCTGCTCCCAGGAGGCAAGAACAGAGACAGGATGTCTAAAAAACCCCTCCCTGAGGCAGTCGTGGATAAGGAGCTTTGTGATTAAGAGATAAGGAGACACCAGATCAGACGAAATGAGAAGCAGACACCAGGAACACTAAATGTCACTGGAAAACTGATGCACTTATTTTTTGTCATATAATATCTGTGTGTCTAAAGATTTCATGCCTCACTCAGGCATACGCAAAGTAGAGAGATTCACTACACTAATGAAGGTGGATGGATGTTGTATCTCTGGATCCTGCCTCAAGGGCTGCCCAGGCCTAGGCCTATAATCATGGAAAATACATAATTCCCCCAACAAGGCCCAAACTCTAAGTGGGACACAGACACAGAAATAGGTCATTAGAGTACAGTGCTGTGAGCAGTGATGGAGATGAAACCAAACGTCTGTAAAAGTGCCAGGGAGGGGCCTCTAGTCCTGAGAATAGGAAGACTGGAAATGCTTATGTGAAGGAGGACTTTGTTTATGTTCCAAATGCCACAGATTTAACTCCATGCTACAAACTGCACTGACTTTGCATCCAAAGGATAGGGAAGTATGTCCTTCCAGGCCTCTCACATTTCACCAGTAACTACCAACAGCCTCTACCTCTTTTTTTCTTGCTTTGTAAGCAAGAACCAAGTAGGAGTTGACCAAATCACATGATTTTACAGCATATGAACACAAGTTGACCATGTAAAGAGCATGCTGGTATAGTCAAGTGAAATGTCCAGTGAAGTAGGGCTGCTGCCTGGTTAAGGATACATGTTAGTGTTATTATGTGGTCAGGCAATTACATGTAAATAGTAAGCAATTTTCCTAAATGCTCCTTTAATTAACATAATCTCTGCAAGTAAAAACTCTTTGACTAGTTGTTTTGGTACTGAAAGTGATCATTGGCGGTAGGAAATAGAAATACTTAAACACATACAGTGACATAAATGACTGAATAGGCTCAGAGGAGCAACGGTAAATAGGAGATGGAGAGCTCATGCCTCTCCTTCATCAGGCTGTATAAAAGCAATAGCATCCAAAGTAATATTTGGATCCATAAACAGAACTTTTTCAATGGCACACTTTACTGTCAAGAATTCAGTTAAATACTGTAGGAGGCATACAATAGAAACGCAGACCAGAATTACTAGACCAATCCATTTTTCCAGAGAAGTTGGGAATTTGGATTCTTAGATTCAATATTTTGATTTTTAACATTGGCATCTTATTCAAGTTTAAAAATCAAAGCAAAACACCATTTGAAACAAAGCACTTCTGTGAGCTGCATTCAGCCCATAGGATGCCGATTTCCAAGGAGTGGGTGGTCCATTATCCTCCTTGGAGATGGTGGTTTGGAAACAAAGATCATGAAGCTATCTTGAGTTTATCTTTTGAGGATAAGACAGGCTCCTGGCAGGTCAAGCAGGAAGAATCAAAGCCTTAAATAAACACTCAGGAAAGGGGACTTGGAGGGGTCCCACCTAAATTCCTGGGCAGGAATATCTATGTTGGCTGAGAAGAACAGGGTGACCCCTATTGGGAGGATGGAATTCACATACCAGAGCGTACTGACAATGTTGAATTTTACCTGAGCTCTTCACTCCTAGAAGACAGGGATGATTAAAGGAATCCCCTCATTTTTGTGTTCTGGAGAACAGCCTACCGCAAAGAACAACTCTTTCCCATAAGACTTAGATAAGACTTAGAAGATCTCTGTTTAACTTATGACAAAGCTACATACAGACCTTCCAAATTCCCATTCATTGCCTCAAATGATGAGCTGAACTGTTTACTCCACTGATCAATTGAAACACAGTGTTCATTAACCAAACTATGGTTAAGCTTCTTTCCATCTTCCAAGCCCCTGAACTTTGGTGTTCCTGTAGCCTGAGCTACAGTGAATCCCTCTTGAGAACAGAACAGTCTTAGCATAAAATCCTCTCTGATCTACCCTCTAATCATGCCACCCTTTCATTCCATTTCCCCACATTTGGTTCTTTCCAGCCCTGCTTGTGCCTCTCTGCAAAAGACAAGCTTTATTTGCCCTGAACCTTGAGACACTTGCAGGTTCCTCCTGTTTCCTCCCTTTTAAATATCTTTGAATAAAAGTCTCTCCTAACTATGTCCTGATTTGTTTTCTATTAGACAATGTCCTTACGCAGCCTATACTATTTAACACAATTTCTGACAATGAAGTGTGTTGCTGACATGGTTAAGTTTCTAGCCAGAAGTATTACTTTGTTGGATGATGCCCTCACATGACAAGAATTAAACAGCAGCTGAAGTGGCCCCCCATCACTGGACAGTGAGTTCCTAGACATCAGGAGTTGGCTTCTGCAACACCACACTCAATTTTCCCTCTTTCTCAGAGTCAGTGCCTTATCAGGCTCCTGGTGCTCTGCAGGGCTGGGACTGGGTGTTCATTGCTACCTGCACTATCAAACATGGCCATGGCCCAGAGGTCCATCTACATGCTGATGCGCCGCAGTTTATATTCTTTATGGCTGAATAATATTCATTGCATATGTATCACATTTTGTTCATTCATTGATCTGTTGACAGACACTTGGGTTGTTTCTACTTTTTGGCTATTGTGAATAATGACAGTATGAACATCTGTTCAAGTCCCTGCTTTCAATTCTTTTGATATATCTGTAAAAGTAAAATTACTGGGTCATGGGAGTTCTATGTTAACCTTTTAAGAAACTACCAAACTGTTCTCCATAGCAGTTATTATTTTACATTCCTACCTTCTCCATACCCTCATCAATATTTGTTATTTTAAAAAATTTTTTTTAAGATTTTATTTATTTATTCATGAGAGACACAGAGAGAGGCAAAGACATAGGCAGAGGGAGAAGCAGGCTCCATGCAAGGAGCCCCATATGGGACTCCATCCCGGGACCCCGGGATAATGCCCTGAGCTGAAGGCAGACGTTCAACCACAGAGCCACCCAGGCATCCCTAAAATTATTATTGTTATAGCCATCTTAGTAGGTATGAAGCAGTAGCTCATTGTAGTTTTTTTTTTTTAAGATTTTCTTTTTTATTTATTCATGAGTGACACAGAGAGATGTGGAGACATAGGCAGAGGGAGAAGCAGGCTTCCTGCAGGGAGCCCAACATGGGACTCAATCCTGGGTCCCCAGGATCATGCCCCGAGATGAAGGCAAACACTCAGCCACTGAACCACCCAGGAGTCCCAGTAGTTTTGATTTGATTTCCCTAATGACTAATGATATTGAGCATCTTTTCACATACATATTGGATATTTTTATATCTTCTTTAGAGAGCTGTCTATTCTAGTCCATCGCCCATTTTCAATTTGGGTTCTTTGGTTTTTCTGTTGCTGAGTTTTGGTTTTGTATAAACTCTAGATATTGATTTCTTATCAGCTATATGATTCACAAATATTTTCTTCCATTCTGTATGCTATCTTTTTTGCTTTCTTGGTAGTATCCTTTGATTTAAAAATATAATTTTTTAAAAGCCAAAATCATGACTCTTCTACATATATAAAAATACATTATCAGGATTTTATTTACCTAACTCATGCGACAACCAGCAAGAGTTTACCATCAGTTCAAAGAAAAAATCAAAGAACCGACGAATAAAGGCAATCAGGAAAGCTAACAGGAATTTACAAGGAGATGCAAAACTGGTCAATATCCAAGAGCAATAATCAATTGCACTTGCATTAGACAAAATGCATTTGCACCTCTATGGACAAGAATTATTTGTATGTTATCAGTTTTATACAACCTAAAAAGTTGTAAAAATACCTCAAAGATGATGAAAGTCCCAATAACTCAGTACGGTGCCAGCCTGGTAACCTTTTTTTCTGCCTGTTTCAAAGTCTTTCATCATTTTTCCTGGTGCCACTCTCGGACCACCCCACCATCACCACTATCCCACCAGTAAGGAGCACCAGCTGCTCTCAGGTTGTAAGTCCTTTAGCAGTGTGATGGCTACTGGGGACAGTTATTTAAGCTCAAGGACTGCTCATTAGGTGCTGAATGGTGGAGGTATAGCTCTCCAGCCATTCCTGCTACAAATACTCCCTATCTACTCTGAGATGGCATTATGCTATGAGCACAGTGGGGAACACGCAGACTGATTTTTGTCCCCTTACTGTCCAAATGGGGACAGGAAGAATAGTAAAGAGACAAAATCATTACAAAGTGATAAATACAATGAAGGAAAATAGCTGCCAACACAGAGAATCACCATGAGGAGCTTAGGTGAGTAGGGTGGCCAGGATGGCTGTTCTGAAAAAACATTTAAGGTGTGACCTGAAAAATGAAGAGGAGCCAGCTAATCTGAATGCGATGGTGGCAGGAAGCCAGCAGAACAGCCAACTCTACAGTTGGTCCTCACCCTCTGTATTTCTAGGGACGGGTCTGCAACAAGTACAGCTCCTGCTTATCCCCGCCCCAGTGTTCAGGAGGCGAGACAGGCCAGGTTCTGCATTCCCAGTGGTGCTCCTGGCTGCCTTTGAGCCTAGGCTTCAAAAAATGTCAAGGAGAAAAGGGTCCCTCCCAAACCAGCTTTCCCTCCTTCCTCCTCTGACCCAGTTTCCCTCTGCAGGACCCCCATCTGCTAAGTGAAGTCTGAAGGGTCTTCAACTTGTGAACCAGGGTTGAACAAAAAAGATAAAAGGCTTTAAAAATGCAAATGAGTGGCAGAATTAACACATCCGTGAGACTGTGTAAAACGATCGGCTTTCTGCTGAACTGTTTTGATTACAAAGCTGCAAAGCACAGGGCTCTTATGGGCAAGAGGAAAGACCCAAGGGTCGTGTAGGGTATAGGCACCCAAAGCAATGTATCATCTGCCTCACGATTTTGTCCAGAGCCTGGGCAATAGTTCATCCCTGTTCCAAAATCATATGCCGCTTCATGACTCTCACCAGGATGCTGGCACCAGAATGGCTGGCTTTGGAACCATCTGCCCGAGCTGGAGTGCTGAGTGGATGGTTCATGGGGACAGGCAGCAGAGGGAGGAGAAGGCAGGGGGCAGAGTCTGGGGCCACTGATCCGAGCAGGAGAGGAAGAAGGAGGTGGAGAACAACAGACTCAGAGAGACCACAGAACCAGAAAAAAATGTTGTATCATAGCAACCGAAGGAAATGTTTAAAGAAAGGAAGTGGCCAATTATGCCAATACAGAGGGACTGTTTCTCAAAATGTGTGTGGTTCTGGGAACACCCACATCAGAATCACTTAGGGCATCATTAAGAATTAAGATTCCTAGGCCTCGGACACCACCTGGTTTGGAACCTCTGGCCCTGCAACCAGGAATTGGCATTTTAAAAGGTGCTCAGGGATACTGATGCATGTTCTGGGGTAATGTGTAATACATGGGACGTGGAGTCAGAACCGAGTCTGATCCTGGTTCCTTCACTTAAGTGATTTAACTTCTCAGGTTTTTTTTAATTTGTAAGATAATACCTACTACATAGGGTTGATATGAGGATAATCTTCACAATGAGATTATATTTATACATACAAGCTATATACTCAGTGCTTAGCACAATGCCTGGAACACAGTTGGAAGTCAATGAATATCAACTGCTATTGTTACATAATGAAGAAAGGCCACTGGGTTTGGCAAGAAGGGGATTTTCAATTTTCCAGATAGTAGAGCAGCTTGGGAAATTTCTGGTAATTAGAAAGCAAATACATGGATAAGAAGTAGAAGTAGCAAGTGAAGATCACGTTCAAGTTCAGAAAAAATGTGCAGCAGAAGAAAAGCTATTGGGGTTGGTAGTTAGAACCAGGTATGTTGGTGAGAGAAAGGTGACTATGGAAAGACCACTGAGGAGGGTGCTAGAAGGCCCCGGTAAGGACAGTTTCAATGGGGCAGATAGAGAAGGCACGAGAAGAAAACAGGAATAGGAGTCCAGTCTCAGAGAAGGTGAGAAGGAGTTCTGGAGGATGGATAATTGGGTGGGTATGAGTTAAGAGAGGCTAAACCATTTCCCCTGACATCAGGGGAAAGAATTACAGCGTGAGTTTACTAAGTGAGGACCCTGT
Organism: Canis lupus dingo; assembly: GCF_003254725.2. Lineage (NCBI taxonomy): Eukaryota > Metazoa > Chordata > Mammalia > Carnivora > Canidae > Canis > Canis lupus. Next base: position 8,019,855 of record NC_064270.1, read on the forward strand.
TCCAGCAGCATCAGAACCACCAGGAACAATTTGCCTGCTCCAACACAGACCTACTACTACATCAGAAACTCTGGAGGATGGGGCAATCTTTGCTCTAACAAACCCTCCAGGTGATCCCAATGGTACCCAAAGCTTGAGAACCACTGGATTAGGCAGGAGTTGAAGAGTTGATACAAAGCTACGTGGTGCCGTGGGCAGGCCATCTGCCCAGTGGGGAGGGTGGCAGAGGGCACATGGGAAGGCTGAAGAAGCAGAGGAGGAGGCTGGGACAACTGTCATGGGCAGATGCTAAAGTCAGTAAAACATGTGCAAGAATTTCCAAACTACAAGATGCTATAAGCAGGTAGGAACATTTCTGTCCTACAATAACAACACCTCTCAGTTGTCAAAAAATATATATATAGTTCATAATATTCAAAAGCAACATGTACTGAGATATTTATAATATTGAAAAACTAAACACTTAATTGCCCAACATGAGTGAAAGCATTAACAAAGCCCCAAGGTATTCATTAACACCTTGTGCAGACTGAGACAATGAGAAAAAACGTCTAAGTACAGGGGAGGAAAATACCTACAATAGTATACATATACAATTTTTTTTTAAGAAAAGCATATTTGGATGGATTCTAGGATTTTAAAATAGATTGCCAAAGGCCACTGGAGCCAAGAACATGGCTGTTACACTTGCCACCCTGGAAGCAGTGGCCATTGGTAGGAAGAGTTAGTCAGCAAGGCCTTCTGGATAAAACAGGCTTTAATCTGGGAGTTGACAGCCATGGGGTGGTGCAGGGACCAGGAGCTGCTTTCTGACAGCTGCAGTGGCTAAGAGCCAGAGCAGCTAGGATGGAATCATTTGAGTTTGTTCAGAGTCCTTAAGGCTACCCATATGTCTGGAATAGAAGAATGCCATAGAGAATAATAGGAGATGGTCTTGACAAGCTAGGGTGGTGATATTTTTAAAATTCAAACTTGGGACCCAATGCCCAGCAGAGTAGAGATGCTATCGGGAGTGTGGGCCAGCATATCTGAATGTGGGCATTCCTGGGAAATGTGAGAACAGGGCAGTCCTGGTGGATGGGCAGTTCTAGGAGACCATTTACATTTGGAGTCCCCAGTCATTTATAGATAAGGTAAAGGAAGGCAAGGGAAATTGAAGAACATGCCCAGAGTTCTACAGGTTGAAAGCTGCAAAGGCCTAGGCAAAAGCTAGATCTCCTATTTTATTACCATGATTTCTGAGCTAAAAAAAAAAAAAAAAAAAAACCTGAGCTGAAAAGTTGAAATGAGATGTGACAGGTAACAGGGAGTTGTAATGAATCATGGCCTAGGAAGCAACACGGTGAGTGGAGTGTCTGAGGCAGGACAGCGACACGTGAAGGGAGAGGATCACTGGAGGACCAGCAGCAACTCTAGGCATGTGGTTAATTAGGGCCTGGACAGATTGCTGGCTATGACATTAGTAAAGAACCACAGAGAGGCATGGCATTCCTCTCTCACTTCACACTGTCCCCAATTTCCTTCCATCCGTTCCTTAGGACTCATTTCATTTGCTTTCAAGGCTTTGTGGACACAACTCAGCACAGACTTCAGCCATCCTGTAGATCTTTCAGATATTGTTTGCTAAGCCATGCTCTACATCTTCCAGAACCAGTGCTATACCCACTGGTAAATAAAAGGAATTGAACCCACCACAAACTGCAAGGGGCCCCGACCCTGTGGCCTTTTACAAATACTGTGGTATTGAAGAAAAGGCTGACAGAGCAGAGAAGCGCTGGGATGTCTCACCTCTGCTCTTCCCTCACACCTCCAGTTTCCTTCGCTCCTAGGGGACAACTGGAGGCATCACACTAACATTAGGACCGAGAGGATGAGGTTCCAGGCTAAGCCCTCACAGACCCAGAACTTAAATGGTGAAGGAGAAACAAGACCAGAACCAGGTCTCTTAAAGACTTCTCTGCACTACAACCTGTCTTTCCCCCTCCCTGAAATGCAACCTGAAATAAAGTTCCAAAATAAAAAAAATCTTTTTCAGTATTAATTACATAGAATTTTTAAAAATTACATAGAGAGAATATATATAAAATATAAATGTATTTGTATAAAACGTAATTATATATTTGTATATAAAATATACATATACATCATATATATACAGACTAGAGTCAATAGAAAGCGATAAAGTTATGGTAAATGCATAGAAATCCAAATGTCACCTTCAGTGCAGTAACTGAACAGCATTCTTTAAGTCAAATTATTTTCAGAAAAGGGAGAATGAAGAATTTTTCCTTTAAGTTAGATCTGCCATCAGAAGTAACTGATCTACATGTGCTTTTCTTTGTTGCGTTTCTGTTAACTTCCCTTGGAACCGCGTTAGGTTATTCCTGGTACTTGTTTCCCTTTCCTTCTATGACCCAATCTGCTGAAAGGAGAAGACCTTATCTTTGCATGCCTCATGATTCTTTGTATTGTTTTTGGCACATTGTTTATTCTTCCAAATGTTTTGGCACCGTATTTGTGCTTTATAAACATTTGTGGAATGACAGCACATAAAGTAACTTGCAGCCAATATTTTTGCGACTTGTCCCTTCACCAAGTAAAGGAGAAAAGTCAAATAGCAAAATGGATGTGCCACATCAAGTGGAGAATTTAACAACTTGCTTTTCCAAAGAAAACACCTTAGAAAGCTTTGGGTTCACACATACAATTCTGAAATCCACAGTCACACAGATGAGTCTCAACAGTTGAATCAAGTCTTTGGAAACAAATTAAACATTTGACCAATTTGATCAATTGGGGCAGAATCAAATAAGATGTCAGATGGCATTTAAGCCAATTTCCCTTTCTATAATCATGAGTTATTTTAAAGCACACACACACAAAAATCCTCAGGACTGTGTTTACTTACAATATTTTAAGAAAACTGCTTTGCTTGCTTTTCTATAAAACCAAGAACAGAGTAGTTTCCTAGACTTCTCTCCGATGTTTCAGCTAAAAAGTTAAATGAATACCAGTGCCAATAAAATGAGGAGAAAAATTATGCCAAATGCTTGACACCAGCTGCAGCAATTAAGTAAGCACCTGCTTTATGTTTCATCTCCCATCACCCCCTCCCTGCTTCATTTAGGCTGGTTTCTGAGGTTTTTTGAAAATAAATGCACCTCAGTGGACAAGCACACAAATGTGCTTTTCCCTCTTTTTTTCTTTCTTTCTTTCTTTCTTTCTTTCTTTCTTTCTTTCTTTCTTTCTTTCGCTGTCATTAACTGGAGCAAACTGAGTGGCAGGAATATCTGGACAAAGGCAGGGTAGTAAAGGCACTTAAGTTTCAAAATCTAGAGTTTTGAGAATGTTGGGGGCAGATGTAACCATAGTGATCAGCCCTGCTATGAGTGCTGATGTATGCTGCTTGTACTAAGCAGCAGACTATACCATCCCAGGGAGACCCTGCAGATGAAGATGTAGATTTGATTTCTGGAAGCAAGGTTTCTATTGGCTTAAAAAGCAACTTTCTCTGCAGAGATTCAGGCTTGAAACGAGTTGCCATCAAGTAGTTCAAGACTGTTATCAGCACAGAGCTAGCATGAGCATCAAACAAGATATGAAAGACATAACAGTGCTTTGAAAAGTTAAAAAGATTATGCAAATGTGAGGCAGGTATTAATATTAAACATGCTTATTGAAATCCAAAGAATAGAAACTAGACAGTAAGCATATTCATCCCCTGGAAGTAAATTAGCACTTTTCAGAGCCCTGAGCTACCATTTCCTCTTTCCGCTTTCATCTTCTCTGTGGAAGCTGGCTCAAGACATGCCTCACTCCTGGGAGATTGGGAGGCATACGGGAGATCAAGTGAGATAATGTATGTGAAGCACCTTGCTCCATGCCTCCCATATGGAAAACACTTAATAAATGTGACTTGATTTCAAGGAGGAAATTAAATACATTAGCCTGAGAATTCTTCGTACCTGCAGTCCACCAGATGCTTTTCATTAAATTATGTCTCCAAGAGAGAAGAATGGAAAGTCACCCTCAACAGTATTGAATCAGTGAAGCTGACTGCTTCTCACTTGGAGAAAACAGACGTGAAACCAAGACATTGATCCTTCAGTTCATGGGTACTAGAGTAGCAACCATTCCTTTCTTCCCATATTGATTATTATCCCTCTGTTCTCCAGGGGGAAATGTTAAAGCTGCTTTTGCAGTTCCTTTAACAAAGCTAGACACTCACAAAAGAGAGATTCTGAGAATGGAACAAGAACTTCTGAAAAAAAAAAAAAAAAAAGAACTTCTGGATGCAGACAAGCAGCTCCTTGAGGGCAGGGACATGTCTACTCGTTTCCTGCCATGACTCAACACCAGGTAGAGTGCCCCTGCATGTAAGGAGCCCTCAGGGCATATTCATTAATGAATCCAGCCGCATTAGAGATATGAGGAAGAAAATGAGGTATCAAATTAAAGATCTCTTTTTCCACAATTTCATTGGTAGTTTTGCTTACTCTGCCTTTGGTTCAGAATAACGCCACATTTGTGTTACGGCTCAAACCATGACAATTCTGTAACTCTGCATGGTGACGTGTGGAGCTAGACTTACTGTGGTGTTCACTTCCCAAAGTGTACAAATATCGAATCATTATGCTGTGCACCTGAAACTAACATAATGTCATAGTTCTATTATACTTGAATAAAAGAAAAACATAATGATGCTGAAGTGTCATTCTTGATCAAGGGTCCACCCTACTCTTCTTAATAGTGTGCTCAACCCATCAATAAAAGTAAGAGCTCCAGGAGTACATAGTCCAAAGTGGTCAACTTATTAATGGTTAATGAGTTAATATTGCCTCAAAGAAGAAGCCAGAAAGTCTGGTCTGTCTACCTAAGAGCTCTGCCATCTGTTGTTGGTACAGATTTACATTTGTGCAAAAGAAATGTAGTTGTATAGAATAAGCCTCTATTTTTTTAAGATATCGCTACAGCACCAAGACAGATAGCCACTGACAATCCTAAGAGATTCTGCACCAAACAGATCTGTGCTTCCAGTGTTTTATCACTTGCAGGTTTACATATACTCATGGACACACAGCCTGTTTATCCCTAAGGCATATCTATGGTGCCTGGGTGGCTGGACCAGCAAGTCCAGCATCAGCCTTACACCATGCTGAGAATCCTCGTTTTGAGTATTTTCTCCTCTGGAGAGCCTAGAAACCTTGAGCTTGAGTTCAAGGAGGTAACACTTGAGCAGAGCCTTCAAGGATGGAAAGGAGAGGAGGAGATGGCATACTACGAAAGAAAACACTCTACCAAAGACAGAGTAGGGCTTTTTTTTATTATTATTTGCTTTTTGTTTTCCTTAGGTTTCTAGCAAATTTAATGCACAACATTCAAAACTCAATAATAAGGAAGAGGTGAATAAAATAAAAATGGGGTCAAGAAAGAGGACTATGGGCAAGAAGTGGACAAGTTAGGATCTGGAGCAGGGAGGTGTCTTTCTTTGAGTATCACATCTCATCCAATCCATAGTCTTCCTTGGGGCCAGTCCCCCACTGTCACAACTGAGGGCTTCATGAAGACGCTGTACCTAGCCCAGCATTCATGGTAGCATTTTCCATTCATACTGTCATCATTTTCCCCTAGTGGCTTATTACAGTGGCGCCAATCTGGTAGCTGGGATTGAAATCTGTGAGTCCTATGTACATGATGGTGCTGTGGCAGGGGGCTCCCGAGGCACCTATGCCTCACAGGGGCTGCCGACAGGCAGTCTGGGCCTTTTCTCTTTGGTGAGGAGCTCAGTGGTCTCAGCCTCAAGCAATTTTCATCTGTCTGGACACAAAAATCATGCAAGAGTAGGGAGGTAGGAAATGTCATAGAAAAGCAGGGCCATTTGGGAGATCTACAATTGCAGGGTGGATGGAGTATAGAGGTGACAAGACTTAAAGAAGCATTCATTCTTTGGAATACAAAGATACCTTGAAAGGTGCTATTTGTACCACATTTTAGACTTGGTGTAAAATCTAGAACCTACTGCCATAACTGCAGTGTCCTGTAGATCAGTGGTGGCCCCAGGGAGGCCTTAAAGAGCTATGACAGCATATTGGGAAGAATCGGACTTCCACATCATTAGGGTAACATGGCTCAGGTGGGTCTATCATACAACATGGACTAATTTTTTCCAAGACAGGAATAGGTTAAAGGTGGAAAGGCCCTTAAAAACATACCCAAGTCAGCACAGGATAATTAGAGAAATAATTCTGGTTATAAGAGTAAACTCCTCAAAATCTTAATCTTGATTGGTAAGGAGTATATTTATTTGTTCATTTGGCCCAGGAGAGTGTGATTACCCATGATTGGTTAGACCAATACTTTTCATTGGTCCTCTTCCCTGGCCATCAAATAAATCCACCTAGGGAGCTTTAAAAAATCCCCAGGGTGCCTGGGTGGCTCAGTCAATTAAGTGGCTGCCTTTGGCTCAGGTCATAATCTCAGGGTCTTGGGATGGAGCCTGGCATGGGGCTCTCTGCTCAGCGGGGAGTCTATCTCTCTGCCCCTCCCCCACTCGTGTTTTCTCTCTCTCTCTCTCTCTCTCTCTCTCTCTCTCTCTCTCTCCACGCCTCTCTCTCTCAAATAAATAAATAAAATCTTTTTTAAAAAAAATTCCCGGGACGCCTCCGTGGCTCAGTGGTTGAGTGTGTCTGCCTTTGGCTCCGGCCGTGATCCTGGAGCCCTGGCATGAAGTCCTGCATCAGGCTACCTGCAGGGAGTCTGCTTCTCCTTCTACCTATGTCTCTGTCTCTCTCTGAGTGTGCCTCATGAATAAATAAATAAAATCTTTTAAAAAAATTCCCAATGCCTAGGTCCATTCCAGTGACTCTAGATCCATCTGGGTTGAAGGAACAATGAGTGGGAAGACCTAAAGAACAGGATAAGTTGGGCAGCCCCGGTGGCTCAGCGGTTTAGCGCCGCCTGCAGCCCGGGGTGTGATCCTGGAGACCCAGAATCGAGTCCCACGTCAGGCTCCCTGCATGGAGCCTGCTTCTCCCTCTGCCTGTGTCTCTGCCTCTCTCTCTCTCTCTCTCTCTCTCTCTCTCTCTCTCTCTCTGTCTCTATGAATAAATAAATAAAATCTTTAAAAAAAAAAAGAACAGGGTAAGTTTCTGGGGATATTTATAGTTCTACTTGCCTGGAACACAGCATAGGGACATGAAGCATCAGGTGACACACTGGGGCCACCACTGTTCAATGGGACATGGAGGTAATGGTGTAGGTTTTAACTTCCTGTCCCCAAGTCTAAAATGTGGTAGGTGTCCCTGCAGCCATATCACAGCAGAGGCTATTAAAGAAGGGAATCTTTTTTTTTTTAATTTTTTTAAATTTTTTAAATTTATTTATGATAGTCACAGAGAGAGAGAGAGAGAGGCAGAGACATAGGCAGAGGGAGAAGCAGGCTCCATGCACTGGGAGCCCAATGTGGGATTCGATCCTGGGTCTCCAGAATCGCGCCCTGGGCCAAAGGCAGGCGCCAAACCGCTGCGCCACCCAGGGATCCCTAAACAAGGGAATCTTAAAGAATCTTTGGGAAAGGGTACAATGGTTGTTATGGCAGACATGAAGTATTCCTCAAATCATGTCTCCTTTTTCTCCTGGTAAAGGACGATGTGACTGAGTTCTGACCAGTGGAGTATGGGTAGAAGCAATACATGCCACATCCAAGGCTGGATCTGAAGAAAATTTCGCTTGACAACCTCCCCATGTGCACTCTCTCCCTCTCCCCTCATCTGCTGCTGGGTGGCAGAGTCCAGAGGAGGACTTCAAGGTCCTGGGGAGGATGTGCTATGAGTAAGCAGTCAACCTCTACTGTATTAAGTCACTGAGATTTGGGGAATGTTTGTTATGGCAGTTAGCCTACCCTGATTTATATAGCAATCATAGATCAAACTAATTTATTTATAAGCACAATGTCAAGAACAGCAAGTATTTTAGTAATAGCTACTTATTATTATATGATATTTGCCCAGCTTTGGGTATCTAGACTTTCCCTCCCCTTTTTTTCTAAGGTTATTTCTTCCCTTGATCCAGTGACCAAGGCATATCTGGATGTCTATGTCTATTTTGTCTTTAAGCCTGATCACAATGTCAGTGCAATACTTCTTCCTGGATCTTGCTTTTCTCATGCATTTCCTTGCAAAAAAATATGGGGAGAGAGGAGATGCTTCTGTTGACATGATAGTGAGACAGAAGCATGAGGCAGTCCAACTGGCACCACTCATCACGGCTCTGCTCTGCTTTCCCGGCCTTTCCGCATGAAGGCTACAGGGCCGAGAGTTCAACTAGCTTGAGGACTAATTGGAGGAGTAGTACAATCTGCTCCACTGGAGAAAACATTCCATAAAAATTGTTCCTGCTGAGTTTTCTCACAAAACTTCCAAATTTTAATTAGACGCTGGATGAACCAGATGGGCGGCAATTCTGACGAATACAAGGAGTTTAAGTTATGGAAGAAGCAAGTGCTCCTATACTAAGATTAAAAATCAATAGTCATGTGACTAGGTGACCACTTAATCCACATGATTTGAGGAACTCCAGGGGTTCCCTGTCGAGTGTCAGCAATACCTGAAAAGTGGTTCATAGCAAAGCTTTCACAGTTATCTGTCACTTCACGGGATCTCCCTTAATGCTCTCAATTCTCCAGCAAGGTAGGGGTGTAAGTATGGACCCCCAAGGCACCGTGAAAGCAAGTGATTTGCACAAGACTGCACAGCTGGTAAAGAGCAGGATGGGGGCTCTTCACATGTTTAGTGGCTTCAGAGTTTCTGCTACACCCCAAATTGCCTCTGCCATTGTTAAAGCTTCACTTCTTTGGGCTCACAGCATCTCCTAAGCAACTGATCATTCAAATGAAATCTCACCTGAATCTTAGTGTAGAAGTGGAGCTGTTCTGGTAAAAGTGTATTTATGGGAAGGAGAGGCAGGGAGAGGGAAAGATTAGGGAATTAGATGCAAAGCCCAAGAAATACAGTCTAAAAGCCACTAGCTTAAAGCATCTGTGCCCTATTTTGATACAAATGGCCTTGGAGGAACCACTTAGTGTCATTCATACACTGTATCCCATCAGATAACTTCCTACTAGTGGAGACAGGGAGATAGAATAGCAATCCCACATCGAAGGGCCCTGTTGACACATGGCCAGGTGGGAAGAAGAGAAGGAATACAACAACGGATGAAAACCAACTTTACATTCTGCTTCAGGTTTAGTCTGCCTGGGGAGGGAATTGAATTTTGCTGCTGCTAATATAGTGCTTTTTGAACGCTGATGTTTAAAGCCAATACTTTAAAGTATTCCTTGTATTTCATCAAGTGCCATGAGATTCGGGGTTTTAGGGACCAGGGAGAGTGATGGAAACCAGACACCAAGCTCCCCAAATTCCTGGGAACAGGCAGATACAAGAGATGAGAGTGTGGGCCGCTGGACAGTGACAAGGCTTAGTGGGAGAAGACACTGGATGGGTCCTGATAAATTGGGAGAGATTAACTGAGGGGCTGCCCGCCTCCCATTACCCCCCTCTTCACCCCTTCCCTCTCTGCTTTACTCAGTTCATGTGGATCGAGCTCCTCCTGCAGCCAGCACTAGCACATGCTGGAGGATTTACAGTTCCTACTAAAGATCTCTTTCTTAATTCTTTTTGAATGCCCCTCTTAAAGAACAGTGGTATTTCCCACATTCAATCCTGAAAAAATTTATCTTTACTAAAAAAAAGGAGCAGTTAATTTTCTCATTTTCCTTGGCTTAAATCCTACCTCTGCTGTTGGGTGGCTTTATGATCTATTTATTTTACCTTTCTAGCTTCAGTTCCCTTACCTGAAAAATGGGCATAGTAACACCTACCTTGGGGCACATGGGTGGCTCAGTGGTTGAGCATCTGCCTTGGGCTCAGGTCATGATCCCAGGGTCCTGGGATTGAGTCCTGCATTGGGCTCCCTGCAGGGAGCCTGCTTCTCCCTCTGCCTTGCCTATGTCTCTGCCTCTCTTTCTGTGTCTTTCATGAATAAATAATCTTAAAAAAAAAAAAAAACCCACACCTACCTCATAGGGTTGTAATGAGAAATAAATGATAGAATGAAAAATATATAAACGGTTCTTAGCACAGGGCTCAATACCCACACAGGGCCCAGTGAAAGAGATCAGAGTATGCCACCCCAAAATATGCCACTTTGGAATAAAGTTTGTTTTGAGCTGAAAGGGGTTAGCTCTTTGCTCTTTCCCTTCCTGTTTAGATGCAGGGCACACATTTCCCTTTGTAAATATAATAGAAGTTTTCATTTGTAAATGTGACTACCTCTCCAGTACCAGGAAATGAACTACTCCCAGACAATTCTTACCTACATAACAAACCTTACTAAACAACTCTTTTTTTTAAGATTTTATTTATTTATTTATTTGAAGGAAAGAGCCAGAGCCAGAGAGAGAGAAAGAGCACTAGCAAGGGGAGGGACAGAGAGAGAGAGACGGAGAAGCAGGACCCCGGGATCAAGACCTGAGCTGAAGGCAGATGCTTAACTAACTGAGCCACCCAGGTGCCCTAAACAACTCTTATCTACCATATGTTTCCTAGTCACCTTTTCCTAACTCACTGACATTCCAGAAGCCCCAAGCCCATTTTCCTTTGTCTAGCTTCTTCTCCAGACAGTGCCACCCTCTGTTATGATGATATAGGAGTCCCAAATTCTAACACCTCCTTAAGTCATGTTTCTTTATGAATTCCTTGGCATAAGTATATAATTAAATCCTATTTTTTAAAAACTCTTGTTAATCTGCCTTTTGTCAGTTTAATTTGCTGGGCTCAGGTTGAGAACCTAAGAGAGTAGAAGAGAAAGATTCTCCTTCCCTAAGGAGAAAAGACACTTTTTTCTTGTTTCACATTATACTCTGTGTTCCCTGGTTTACCCTAGAAGCCATTTCTCAGAAGCCTTGGCCATGGGGTGCCTTGGTGGCTCAGTGGTTGAGGGACTACCTTTAGCTGAGGTCGTGACCCTTGGGTCCTGGGATGGAGTCCCGAATCGGGCCTCCTGCAGGGACCCTGCTTCTCCCTCTGTCTGTGTCTCTGCCTCTCTCTGTGTGTCTATCATGAAGAAATAAATAAAATCTTTAAAGAAGAAAAAGAAGAAGAAGAAGAAGCTGCAGCAGCAGCCTTAACCATTTTGGGGAGGATTCAGAGGCAAAGGAGTGAGAAGGTTTCCCAGATCTTTGGGAGCAGAGGGACTACAGCGGGACACTCTATCACTATAGCCACCTGACATTCACAGGCACTTTGGGGACCCTGAGGAGGCTACCAGAATGGACTCTGAAACAGTAATGGAGCCCGTTGGGTTTAGTTGAAACTTCCCTGATACCTCAGTGGAGACTGTGCTGTTATCACTATTCCACTACTCTGATCGTCCCTAACACAGCCTTCTTCCACCCTGTGCTTCTCTTGTTTAATTCGTAACTCCTCCTCTAAATTATATCATGCCTGAGGCAGGAGTGCTGTGGGTCCAGTGCTGTGCTTTGCCTCGTGGAGAAAACACACTTAGCACACATGTGTTGAGCGAATGAACTTACATAACTATGCTGAGTAAGAAACAAAATTCAATTGTTCATAGTAAACCAAACAAACAACAATCCAGTATTTACTTAGTTCTAATCTGAGTGTCATGATTACAGTCAAATGTCAGATGATGGGTGTGCCTGGATGGCTCAGTGGTTGAGCGTCTGCCTTTGGCTCAGGTCATGATCCCAGGGTCCTGGGATAAAGCACATCAGGCTTCCCGTAGAGAGTGTGCATCTCCCTCTGCCTATGTCTCTGCCTCTTCTACGTCTCTCATGAAGAAATAAATAAAATCTTAAAAAAAAAAAAAAAGTCATTTAAGCAAGGCCTATGTCCATCATGACTTGCTTCAATGTTGGTCCAGAAAAGTGACAAAAGGGGAAAATGTGGTTTTCCTGGAAAAACCTTAACAATCATCTCAGAGTGTTGATGCCATCATTTGAGATCCCCTCTGAAATGTGGCTGCTCCCTAGGGTGAGGATAGGAAGGAATGCCACCTCTGGACTGTGTTTCTTTAGGGTCCTGTGATTTATCCTCAGACTAGAAGGAACGTACCCATAACAGAGGCCTGGGGTTGAGGTTATAGTCTGGGCTGAGAAAGCAGCCATTCCAGTCTGTTCTTCCCTCTGGCCAGGTTGGTTTCTCCCCTCAGTCATTCTGACAGCTTGAGGAGGGGCGCTTTTGCAAGGGTACCTCAGATAATGAAAGATCCGAATAATAATAGCTTGCTATGTGCTAGGCACTTTCTTACATTATCTCATTTCCTTTCCATCACAATCCTGTGAGATGAGTACTGATATGTCCATTTTACAGATGAGAAAACTGAGGATAAGAAAGTTTAAAAATTTTACCAATGTCACTCAGCTAGTAAATGGCAAAGCCAGGAGTTGAACTGTAACTACCATGCTAGCCTGCATCCTCCTGGATTGAGATGACCCAAGGGTCACCCCAGGCTTCCCCCGAGAGCCTCCAGAGCCAGGGCTGGATCAGCCTCAGTCATTTCCATGCCGCAAATGCCATATACTACACAGACATTTTACACAGTACTCATCTCATGTGGACAGGCCTCAAGAACAGCCCATAATTTCATAATGTCAAAAATAAGGAATCACATGGTAAACATTTTGGAAACAGAAGTCAGTTTGAAGCCCAATACTATATGGCCTTGAGCAAGTCATTTAACATCTGTGACCTTGTGTTCCCTTATCCACAGGCTGGGGGTAATAATGCCTCATATGCAAGGCAGGTAAGCTGAACAATTGGTCCGGCAAGTAGTGGTTCTTCCATCTTCCTGGCTCCACCACTGTGAGGAGTGCATGCAGTGCCAAGTGTGTGGCCAGGAGAGGGGCTGGTGCAGAAGCCTGACACTTCCTTGCTATATGATGCTCCTTTCTGCTCCAGACCAGCAAGGCACTAAGCCTATGGTCATAACCACTTCCATCATTCCCTTGCCATGTTCTGGGGTTAAATTCCAAGCTTCTGGGATCATCATTCCTATGAAAACTTAATGGGTGTAATATAGGCCACAAGTCACGGGCAGCAATGGAAAGCTCTTGTTCTTCCAGAATGAGAGTACAAAGCCAAACAAAACAAAACAGGGCCTTTCTTTGGGGGTAAGGGAAAAGCAAGAAGCTTGAAATCCAACATCACGAAGTTCAAGTTTCCAAAGCACGAACACTCTCATTGCATGTTTCTCCTTTAATTTCAGAATCTTAAACAAAAATAACCAAACAAAAAATCACTTAATGACCTCTTGAAAAGGTAAAGAACTATTTCTTTTAAGAAAAAATGACTGCTAATAACTACAGTGGGAGTGATTCAGGCATGAAGAAGGAGAAGGAGAAGAAGAGAGAATAATCATAGTTTCAGCTTCATATTCCAATAAACAAGCCTTCCCTAGGGCAAGACATCTCTGAGGCACTGCTTTCCCTTACAGTCCCCAAATCATATTTCTGGTTCAATTATGTTCATCTTGCCCACGACTTAGAATTATGCTTGTTTTATTCACTAACAACCTTTTTTTTTTTTTTTTTTTTTTTTGCTATTGAAGTCTAGCTGGTAGAAGGGCAGCCTACCAAGGCCTTCCCTGCACTTTTGGCATTTGGCTCTGAAAAATTCAAATATAGTTCTAGAGAAAATGCTAAATAGCTAAAATCATACCTTATAAAAAAAATTCTTGGATCAGTTGCTTCTGTACACTTTTGTTTTAAATTGAGGTACAAGTGACCTATAATATCACATTAATTTCCAGCGTACAACTTAATATTTACATGGAGTTTTGCAAAATAATCAGCACAATTAATCTAGTTAACATGTATCACCATATATAGCCACCAAAAAAAGTTTTTTTTTCTTGTGATGAGAACTTTTAAGATCTACCCTCCTGGCAACTTTCAAATATGCAATATGGTATTGTTAACTACAGTCAATACAGTATGCTTTTGTATTTTGATTTAAACTTCACCACGTGCATTTTGGTTACCTGTAGTCCATGCAGTCACCATATACAAAATGAGGTAAATGGGTGCCTGGGTGGCTCAGTGGTTGAGCGTCTGCCTTTGGCTCAGGTCGTGATCCCGGGGTCCTGGGATCGAGTCCCACATCAGGCTTCCTATAGGGAGCCTGCTTCTCCTTCTGCCTATGTCTCTGCCTCTCTCTGTGTCACTCATGAAGAAATAAATAAAATCTTTTTAAAAATGAGGAAAACAAAGTCTTTTCAAGCCTCTGTTTTGACAAGGTATTTCTCCTGCCTGAGGAGAGAAGCTTGGAAGTTCTAGAATGTTAGTGCTATGAAGATGGAGAAACTGAGGCCTGAGGAAATGAAAGTCTTGCCCACAGCCACATGGCCTCTTAGCAGTTCTTGCCAGAGGGTATCTGTCAGTTTGTTTTGGATTCTGTATGTAAAGCATTCAGCTTCCCTGGGTTAATGGATTATTGATTAATGTTCAGAAGAATATACAAAGAAGTTTTTATGTTCCCACTATGAGAACTTCTTTTGTTCCTTCTCAGTGGGAATGCTAAGAGCTTTGGGGCAGGACAATTCTTTGTTGTGTGTGGAGGTTCCAAGAGTTTCAGGATGTTGGCTTCTCCAGTCCAACAGTTGCAGCCAGGGTGAAGCTGGAGGCAACTAGGCCAATGTTTTCACAACTCCTCATGGCACTCTCATAGCTATGAGTGACTCGCTGTTGTACACTCAAGAACCTGTTCAACACTTTCCCTACCTTTCCAATCATCTTCTCTCCAGTGGGATTGCTGGCAGAGGCAGTTCACATGTCCAGGATCCCTAGATCTCATCCAGCCCAAGCACGTCCTTTGAAAACCAGAGCCTCAATATCAGGAACTATATGCAAGGTCATACAGCTCATCCCAGAACCAGATCTTGGCTCCTTGTCTACCATGTCCCAGAGATGAACTTCCCATATGCCACAGTTTTTCCAAGGATCAGCCCTGGTTACATGGCCAGGCCAGCACCAGGGCCCAATACCCATCACTCACAGGGGTTCTGCACCCCATAGTCTCCAACTGCTTATTGTGTGAGTAAGGTGAGGTATCCTTTGTTCCGGGAAACCACCCAGAAGCAAGGAGACAGTGCTGTGGAGTGATAAAGAGAGTGAAACATCTCTGGTTTTGTTGTTGTTGTTGTTTTAAGATTTTATTTATTTGACAGAAAGAGAGAGCACAAGCAGGGGGAGCAGCAGGCAGAGGGAGAGGGAGAAGCAGGCTCTCGGCTGAGCAGGGAGCCCGATGCGATGCGGGGCTCAATCCCAATCCCAGGACCTTGGGATCATGACCTGAGCTGAAGGCAGATACTTAACCGACTGAGCCACCCAGGTGCCCTGACACGTCTCCGTTTTTAAGCCAGATGGACCTTATCTTGGGCAAGCTGACTCTTTTCTGCCCTTCAGTTTCCTCATTTTTGAATCGGGAGTCAATAGTAGCCAAACGATGTTTGTTACAATTAAGTGAGGTAGCAGCTCCAAAGCACCTACACCGCTGCCTGCCAGGCTATAAGCACATGCTAAGTGTTATTTGTCAGCAGCAACACCACTGTCCTCTTCTTTCTTCATCATCAATTACATCAATTGCCTCCCCTGAAAACTTCACAGAGGAAAGAAGGCAGGGCCAGTTTAATTTCTCTCTGCAGCATGAACCAGAGGTCCTCATTCTTTGAGGCTGCAAGTAATGGTCCCCAGTCCATGCCAAATTCAGTTGCTACTCAATAATGAAGACAGCTATGAATAATATAAATTCAGCATACTAAACTGTAGCAATAAAAATTAAACAAAGTTTATTTTTTAAGAGCAAAAGAAAATACCAGCCCATACATCTAAACTATATTTTCTCCTTTATAATGCCATTTTAGTTCTTTCACCTAGGTAATGATCATTCAGTCAAGGGAATAGAAAGATACATAAATTGAAGATCCTGTCTTCAAGGAGGCTTTTTACTTTTTTTTATTTATTTTTTTAAAAAAGATTTTTATTTATTTATTCATAGAGACACAGAGAGAGAATGAGAGGCAGAGACACAGGCAGGGGGAGAAGCAGGCTCCATGCAGGGAGCCTGATGTGGGACTCGATCCAGGGTCTCCAGGATCATGCCCCGGGCTGCAGGCGGCACTAAACTGCTGCACCACCAGGGCTGCCCTCAAGGAGGCTTTTTAAAACAGTACAACTGGAGCACCTGGGTGGCTCAGTGGTTGAGTATCTGCCTTTGGCTCAGGTCATGACCCCCAGGTCCTGGAATCAGGTCCTGCATCAGGCTCCCCAAAGGAGAGCCTTCTTGTTCTCCCTCTGCCTGTCTCTGCCTCTCTCTGTGTGTGTCTCATGAATAAATAAATAAAATCTTTAAAAAAATAATAAATACATAAAAAATAAAATAAAAAATAAATAAAGCAGTAGAAGTTGCTGCCTTTTATCCCATCCACCCAGGCTTCACTCTGTGATGGGCTTGGAATCTCCATAAACCAAAGAGCACCAAAGCTAAAATCCTACTGGACTCACTGACCCTCCCATTCCCTTCCTTGCAGACCACCACTTCTAATGGGGTGGTTCCCCAGGCTTCCACACTGTTCTTAGTTCTCCTAGAGCCCTGTCAGTTGCTTCCTATTGAGGAGTGGTTGGAAGTGTGTATTAAACATGTCTTTTTATTTTCTATATTCTGATGGTTTGACATTCAAGGTCTTCCTGACCTTAGAGGGACCACCTCTGCCAGAGTTAACCAATTCCTAGAGTTTGTAAATGACTCATCTGTGAGAATATCTTTCACATGCAAACCCACCAATACAGAGGCCAGCTCCCCAACCATCTCCTCTACTGGGCTCTCCTACTCTGAGCCTCTTCCACCTGCCCTAATAATCCCAGAAGCAGCTATCAGACAATTAGGGACAGCTCCTCTATCCCAAAGCCCACTGCATATTCAAACTAGAACAATAAAGGCTCTTGTCTACATTTTCCCTTCACACTTTATGCCTCCTGACTGTCCCATGTGCTTCCTCATGTGCTTCCCTGCGTGACATGCCTCCTGTTTTACACTCCTGGGGAGAGTACAGCAACTTCTTCCTTCATGACAGTAACTTCCATGTCTGCTGGTCTTACCATACCCAATTAAAACAAATCTTGGCTACCTTTACAATAAAGGGAAATAAAAAGGGGGAAAAATCAGAGATAAAAGCCAGCTGGGGAGGGGTGCTTGGGTGACTCACCCGGTTAAGCGGCTGCCTTTGGCTCAGGTCACAATCCCAGGGTCCTGAGTTGGAGGCCCGCACTCAGTAGGGAGTCTGCTTCTCTGTCTCCCTCCCCCAGGTTGTGCTCTCTCTGTCTCTCTCTCAAGTAGATAAATAAATAAAATCTTTTTTTTTTTTTCAAAAAAAAACTAGTCGGGGAGGAAGGGTAGAATTCAATTTAGTAAACATCATTAAAACAGCATAATAACTCCTTGTACTTGTAAAAGATTAGAGTTGATAAAATAAGTTCATAGACACGATTTCATACAGCCCTTGACAAAAGCCTGTGAGGTCAACACTGATCTCATTTCACACAAAGATATGGAGATAGAGAGAGGCCAAGTGATTTAACCATGATCCCACAGCCCGTAGGTAGCAATGTCAGAATTTGAACTTGGCTCTGTCAATTTCTTTTTTTGGGGGGAGGGGGGCACCGTTCACACAATTTTATTTACTCTAAAGTCAGCGACATTATCCTGATATTCTTTTTTTTTTACATTTTTTAAAATTTAAATTCAATTTGAGATCTGTCAGTTTCTACAATTCTCCTGCTGTCTCTCAAAGAAGCAGAGAGAAAATTAAGAATGGAAAGTGAGCTGCCTACCTTCTTATAATCTGGGTATTCTTTCTGTTTGCTGAAGACAGAGCCTTGTGTGTCCTTGCATTCCCCCAAAGCCTTGTGCATAACAGAGTATTCAGAAGTACACACTGAACCAATAAATGAAGAGCAATCCAACGGGGTGGTTTACAGTTCCAAGCACCTTAGGAACCCATGGACCCTCCCTCTCTTGTCCATGGTTCTGACACAACTATGTCGCATTGGTGCATCAAATAGATTGAAGGAGATTTTAAGATATTTCCTACACAAGACACTGGAGCTTCTGTCAGAAAAATTTTAAAAGAAGTAGAAAAGAAAGAAAGAAAGAAAGAAAGAAAGAAAGAAGGAAGAACGAAGGAAGGAAGAGAGGAAGGAGGAGAAGAAAGAAAGAAAGAAAGAAAGAAAGAAAGAAAGAAAGAAAGAAAGAAAGAAAGAAAACCCTACACGTTTTTTCGTATAGTTTTGAACAGATAGAGGCCAAAGAAGCTGTTCTGGTGTGGCTTGCATCCGGCTGTGTTTTTTCTTAAGCAACCGATTGCTCAGGAAACTCACTTCTGGGACTGAGAAGTTTGGTTTAGGTTTCTCAGAATGCCTAAATGTCTGACCACTTTTCATCACAGAAGGCTGGACCTATGATTAACTACTGGTTTCCTTTGTTTTACCAAATAGATGTAACCTATCAACTTCAGCTGTAACATAAGATCTATTTTTCCATGGACGTCTATCCTGAAATGGGAGATACGTTCACGCGTGAACATGGTGTGTTTTATTTACCACCAAAGGCAGATGGTAATCTTCTTTGTTATCATGATTTAAGACTGAGCTACCCACAGGGTCACTATTCAGTTTTCCGGGATAGTTTGGTCCTACTGTGTGCTTAAAACCTTGAATTTTAGAATTAGAAAAATATGATTTGAGTTCCAATTAATAATAGCTCCATGACTTTGGGCAAATGATTTAACCCATTTGACCTTATATTTCTATGAGATGGGGTAATAATAGTACTTATGCAAACCTTTGAGAAGAATTAATATCTAATTCAGATATATATAATACAATTATATAGAACACTGTATGAGTTATGTGTATGTTATACATTTAAAATATGTAATATTTGTTGTTGAGAATTAATATTAGTAAAATGTTTTATCCATATACCTGGCATATAATCAGCAGTCAGTGTGTGGCAGCAAGAGTTAGTACCTTTGATTCTTCTGCTCTTAGCTAGGCACTTGGGCCTTTGCTGTCTGGGCTGTGGGTACAGAATTAATGGCTTCCTGGTCAAAGCTCCCTCCTTAGCCATCCTGGCTAGTATGTTCCTGCTTTCTATCTAACTTCTGTTTTTCCTCCTTTGACAAAGGAGAGAGGTTGGGTCTAGCTCCATGTCCATTAATTCGACAGGTATTTATTGAGCATTATTTCATTTTTCCTGTAGCTGCATTAACAAACTACCCAAAACTTACTGGCTTAAAATCATTTTATTTGCTCACAGCTCATAGATCTGGTCTGGGCTCAGCTGGGAGTCCCTTTTTTGGTTTTGCCAGTGGTCACTCTCATGGCTGCATTCATCTGATAGACCCAGCTGGAAGCTGAACTCAGCCTGGGTTCCGGGGTGGCTGGGTCTCTTTCTCTACAGAAACTCAGGATTTTTAACTCTATGTGGCCTCTTCACAAGGAGCCTGACTACTTAAATGACACCTCAGGGCTCCTAAAAGGATAAAAGCAGAAGCTACCAGTTCTTAAATATTCTGATCAGGAAACTGGCACCATATCACTTCTGCATGTTTTGTTGCCAGTCTAGCTCCCAGGGGAGAGGGCACAAGGGCATGAATACTGGCAGGCCTGGGTCATTGAGGACCATTAATGTAACAGACCATGGAAAGCATATTCTCTGTTCCTAACACTTTGCTAGGTGAAAACATCAAATCAAGTTTCTATCTCCGTAGAGCCTACATCTCAGGGCAGTGATTATGGTTACCAAAACTTGACAGTGCATTGGAATCACTTGGAAGCTTTGTGAAAACACAAATTTCTGGACCCTCACCCACAGTTTCTGTTCCCATTTGTTGGAGGTGGGTCCCAAGAATCTATATCTCTAGCAAGTTGCCATGTGATAGCCATGCTGCCAGTCTGGGAACACTTTGAGGACCACTATTCTGGGGTTCAGTTCTTTCACCAGAATACATCCCCAGAGATGTTACTTCCATTGGTCTGGGGTAAGGTAATTTTTAAAAACATTTCCTAGGTGATCCTAATGTGCCCGGATTGAAAAACACTGCTTGTGAGTCTATTCTGTCTGTCTCTCTCTTTTTTCTTACAAGTTTCCTTGAGCTAGTCACAATTTGTTTTATCTTTATGACCCCACCTAAATACTTCTCTTCTTCAAAGCAAGAGTTCTCAGATTTTGCTGCACTTTAGAATTTCATGCAACCTTTAACAGTCTTAATGTCCAGGTCATACTCCAGACCAATTAAATCAGGACCTCTAGGGATGTGACCCCAGCATTAAATATTTTTAGAAACTCTCTAAGTGATTGCGAAGTGCAACAAAGTTTGAGAATAGGTGCTTTAACATGGCCTTGGTGTTATTATCATGGTACACATTTCTCAGTTAAAAAACGATCTTTCCCACACTGATTTTCAGTACCTTCCTCTGAACACTAAAAAAATGCAGAGTATTTTAAACCAGAATTTAACCTTCTCCTCTATATACTCCCACTTACATCTGCATTCATGCCTCAGTTGCATAATTATCCCTTAGGGAGACCAGATTTTGCCACATTTGCCCTTAAAATTTTTTTTTACCAAGACCGTGAAGAACTTTTGGTGAGGAAGGGGTTAAGATGGTAGCCCAGTTGCATGCTGGGAATTGTAGTACAAGAGCAGCGCCTCGCCAATGAGGCACTATGGGCCTGGAAAGCAGCACCCGGGACTCCTTCTCCCCCTGACCCTTTGGGGAGGCAGCTCCCAGGAGTGGCTAACACCGTGGGCATCAGACTGAGAGATGCCTGGGTTGGATCCCAGTGCCGCTCCTTACCAGCTACAGGACCCTGGCAAGCTACGTCACCTCCTGGCCCTAAGTTTTCTTTTCTGTAAGTGGAGAGGAAATAGCAACAGCAACAACAATAATAATAAGTATTTAGCCCATTGGATTGTTATGAGGATTAAATGAATTAATTACAGTAGGGGCTTAAAACAGCAAATGGCACAAAATATGCATTCGTAAATGTCTGCTTTTGTTAGTACGGTCTTCTAATTCCTCTCCTGGCCAAAGTTGGACCAGGAGAGTCAAAAATGCCCCAATCCCACAGTCAGGACACAAGGGTTTAGCTGTCTTTTCAGAAGTTATCCATGTCTGTTAGTCTAAATTGTACCCTGGTCATTCTCTTAAAAATCATGAGGTTGGTTGGTTGGGATGATAGGCTGGGGCCACGGGATATGATATTAGCTAACACATGCTGGTATACATGCCATCTCGTAGTGAATGTCCCTTGGTTTTGCCTGCCCGGCCATCCTCTCTACTCCTGGTAATAATTCCAAAGTTTCTATTGGGGCACAATGTCCCCTCCACTGCATCCACCCTTGATGGGATTGCTGCCAAGGTGTCCTGCTTTCCTGTGGCAAATGGGTGGGCACCTGACCCCAGCTCAGCCCACTGGGCTCTCTCCTCTAGGGAGGAATATGGAGACAAGAGCTGCTTGAAATGGATTTACCTGAGGACGTTGTCCCTTACCTCCTGTCGCTTACATCCCCAAACTCTCACAAGTTTCTCCTTTCTGAAACCTATTTGGACAGCCCTTCCTTGGATTCCACGAGTCACTTTATCACCATGGCAATAAGGGCCTTTTTTGCTAAGACTGGCAGAATCAATGTCTGGCACTTTCTACCAAAGAGTCCTAAGTGACACACTCCTTCTAAGTAATCTTTAAAATCTGGTCCTTGGGACGCCCGGGGGGCTCAGCGGTTGGGCTTTTGCCTTTGGCCCAGGGCGTGATCCCGGAGTCCCGGGATCGAGTCCCACGTCGGG
Source organism: Canis lupus dingo (assembly GCF_003254725.2). Lineage (NCBI taxonomy): Eukaryota > Metazoa > Chordata > Mammalia > Carnivora > Canidae > Canis > Canis lupus. The sequence continues at coordinate 8,041,780 of NC_064270.1, forward strand.
CTCCCTGCATGGAGCCTGCTTCTCCCTCTGCCTGTGTCTCTGCCTCTCTCTCTGTGTCTTTCATGGATAAAAAAATAAAATCTTTTAAAAATAAAATAAAATAAAATAAAATAAATAAAATAAAATAAATAAAATAAAATAAAATAAAATAAAATAAAATAAAATAAAATAAAATAAAATCTGGTCCTCTGCTCTATGCCCTTGCCCTCTTCCCATCTAATTTCTGGCAGAATTATCAGTAGCTGAATGCCTTCTTTGTGACATGTCTTCCACATGTATTATCACTAATCTTAATATCAACAATGCAAAGATGGTATTACTGCTACTTTAGCAATGTAGAAAATGAGGCACAGAGAAGCTAAGCAGCTTGCCCAAGGTCACACAGCTAGTTAATAACAGAAATGATATTCCAACCAATCTACCCAGGCCCCTCAATCAGTGAGTGAAATTTTTTGGAATTGTGTTCAACATTTCTCTGCCATTTCACAGACTCCTGGGGTGGGTGAAGATCTTTTGCATTCTCTAATGAAGTATTTTCTTTTACTTTCTTTCTTTCTTTTTTTTTTTTTTCTTTTTTTCAGTCATATACTGATAGTAAGAAACATTTTACATCAAAGCTCTCCCCCCACGGGCACATGCAAAGAAGAGCTGATACCCGTTTGCATGTGTGAGTGTTTGTAAAAGGAGGCAGGGCCAAGCTAGAGCTTTTAAGGCTCGTAATAATGATTTGTTTACTTGCATAATGCGTGTTTCCTAGGCCACGCCAGCTTGAGGGGAGAGCTGGGATCAGAACCAGCACAGGCTGTTCCTCTCTCGCTTTGCTTTCATCAGCTCCCCCAGAATCTCCAGCTCCTCCACGAAGCCCCAGTCCAGTTTCTGAGGATGCCCAGAGAACATCACACATGTGTACCCAAACACAGGCCAGGTCCTCGTGTCCCTCCTCTCATGCTCTGGCTCCCTGCTGGCATCATTTGCCAACTCTTCGATGTGGCTGTCACTGCTGCTGGGCCACTAATGTTGAGCTGCTCCTGGTGGAAAACCCAGTGACTTTGGTGATGTGTGAGTGAGTCATGGGCTTGGACGGGGATGCTGTTGTATCTCCACAGCAGCTCCAGTGCCACAAGGCTGTGTGCAGTTCCTCCTAGCACCCACGTGCAATGCCCTGATATCCACTAAACTAGAAAAAAAATCCCTTTTGTCACAGGGATCCCAAAGTAGATTCTTTTCACCCCTTCTAACATGTTCAAGGCATGTTCAAGGGCAACAGGCTGACAACAATCTCCATCCTGTGTCCATACCCACCTTCTTTTTCTCCAGCTCTGGATCTTGTCCTTGGACTGAGCTTGGGTGTTCTCACTCTCACCCAGACTGGTGAGTTCTTTCTTTCTCAGGAGGATCCTTGGTTGCTTTATGCAAATAGACTCTTGGCAAGGCCACAGACTGTCATCTTGCCCAGAAGTGCCTGCTCCCTAGAGTGAATACAGACTTAAGAGAAACCCATTTTTATTTGAGAGCTTTGCTTCCCAGGTATCAAGAGTCACATGTTCGGAGTTCAAGTCTTGTTGCAGTGATGATGATGATGATTAACAAATCTTCCCCAGTATCAGATCCCAGGTTAACACTTTAGATACATTTAATTCTGTCAACAATTCTATGTGACATGTATTACTATTATACTCATGATACAGAGGAGAAAACCAAGGCTTAGAAAGGTTACATTGTAGACTGCGGTCACATGGCTGGCAAAGCACAGAGCCAGCCCTGGACCCACTCGGCTACTCCTCTACAGCTGGGCCTGTGCATCCACCCTTCTGCAGCCAAGCCTCACAGCCTCCCTGGGCCTCCTTCCAGCTCTCTTTGGTCCTTTCTAGGCCACTCTCTCAAGGGCCCCCACTGTGATCCACAGGTTGTCAAACCTTATCTAAAGGTTTCCAGTTTGGTGGAAGCCCCTAAGCTTCCACCCTCCCAACTCCCACGTCCTCTCTGTGCCCTCCCAGGGCTTCCTGGAGGAGGAGGAGTTGTGGGGAAGGGAAGTCTCATCAGCACTAAGAGTCCCCTCTCCAGGTCCCTCAAGACTTCAATATGGCAAACTGCTCTTCCCAGGCCCCTCCTCAGATCCAATTCTGGAGCCTGGCAGTTTCTCCTCCCTGAAAAAGCCATCAGCATTCCACATTACACGGTTAAAATTTTGCCTGATCTTCGTGGGTTAGTGGGTGTTTTAATTCAATAGGGAATTCAAGTCTGGGTTTTAAATGCCATAGAAAAAGAAAAAGTTACTGTCTTTTCAGAATGCCCATTGTAATTTGTCCTTAGAGTCCCCCACTCCCCTCCCCATGGTCCTTTTTCCACTTGAACGGACAAACTGAGCCACCAGATAAATACAGCTGCAAAGTGAAGTTATGGATATGATTTCTTTCCCTCATTCATTTGCCCTTCTGGCTTAGTCAAGTCATAGATGAAAGACTGGTCACATTTTCTTTGACCAGTCTACGGAGTGCAAAGCCAAGGGCTGATCAAGCAATCTTGATAATTTGATACATTTGAAAGTGAAACATAGGGAGTGAATTATCTGTTTAACCAAGTATCTGTGAGAATGTCACCCCATACACAGTGGCAGCTCTGCTCCCGATCATCTGTATGACCTCTCAGGAATTCACTTTCCCCATCTGTAACATTTTGGGGATTGGATCTGAGAATTCTGAGGTCCCCGAAAGTTCTTGGGATCTTTATTTTATACGTACAAAATGCATCATTTAAAAGTCAGGTAAGTTAGGGAATGGATGGTTAGAATAAAAACAATCCTCTATAAAATTTTTACCACGTAATTATTTTATGGAGCAAGTTTCCACTGTGCACTTGAAACGGGATTCAATTTACAGAAATCTGGCTTGCAGCCCACTTTTAAGTGACACTTTTACCATTTCAAGTGGGGCTTGCCTGTGGGTCACGGTTTCTAAAAACACTATCAGGAGATCCCTGGGTGGTGCAGCGGTTGGGCGCCTGCCTTTGGCCCAGGGCCCGATCCTGGAGACCCGGGATCGAATCCCACATCGGGCTCCCGGTGCATGGAGCCTGCTTCTCCCTCTGCCTGTGTCTCTACCCCTCCCTCTCTCTCTGACTATCATAAATAAATAAAAATTTAAATAAAAATAAAAACACTATCAATCCTCTCTCCACAAAGACTCTGGCAGTGAAACATTAGTAGAACTTATTCTAAAATCATTACTTCTCTTAGATTGAGGTTTTTTTCCTTTTTTGTCAAAATACAACAGATTATATCACTCATTGCCTAAAACACTGTCCTCAGGGTTGAGGCCAGGCCCTTGTGTGTCTATTTGCCCCACCTGGAAGGTTCCTGCTCTCTCTTTCATTTCCCTTTATCTGAGAACTCAGCTCAATCATCACTTCAGAGAACTGTCCTCTGACCCCCTTGATGAAATCAAAGTCCTGTATTCTAACTGGGAGATGTGATGTGAAGTTTCTTTGGATGAGCAAGTTCTGGTCACGAATAGCCTACAGGCTCCATTGTTGCTCTACAAGGCACACTGTTTGCCCACTGTGTGCACCACGCCATCCAGGCACTGGATTCACTTCAGGGTCTCTATCCTCCAGAAGCTTACAGCCTGCTGGGTCAACAGACAGTAATCAGATACAAGAATGAACATGCCTGCCACCGCCCCCCTCCCTCCACCTCCAGAGCTTATTGAGATGAAACAAGGGATTGCAGGGAGCGTGGGGTGTGTGTTGGGAGGGCAGGGGTGGACTGCCAATGCATCAAGCTCCTGTGGAGGAGGAGTTTAGGTCATAATCACACATATGCTGGAACAGTCCTTTACTGCTTTCAGTCTAAGAAGCCGAACGAGAGAAAGGACTGACATCCCCTAGCCGGCTGTGCCAGCTTGAGAGATGGTAAGAGGACCAAGGGTCTATTCTCCTCCTTGTCCTCCGAGCTACAGGTCTTCCCACCCTCTTGGACTCTACCACTGTGCCCCAGTGTCAAGGTCTGTTTTATTCTTCTTTGAATACGTTTCTATCCCAAAGGTACATTCTGTTTCCCATCAAATATGGCAGTGACATAGCCTACCATTTTGATGTAATATTCATAATATTATGGGACATCTATGCTACCATTCCCATTTCACAGACAGGGTAACAGATGCAAGGATAACAGTGGCTGGTTTGTGGCAGAACTGGGACCTCAAAGCCAGGGCCCCGACTCTTTAGTCCAGGGCTTTCCCCACCCTGTCTGAGCCTCCAGGGCTAAACCAGGCCCTGTACAGGGCCCCAAAGAGCCAAAGTTGGCTGCCTCCTGCTGGCAGGGAGCTCCTTCAGGCTTCTGGTCCTACGCTAGGGAAGGGAGTGTGAGAAATGAAGAGGGTGGATTATGCACAGAGGCAGTCTACATTCCCATTTCCTCCCTCATCACGGAAGGAGGAGATGGCTTACCCATGGGGGGAGGGGGATGAAAAGCAATAATTCGTAAGAGTTGGTAAGTGTCAGCAAAGTATTTACTCACATTCATTCCCTGCAAGTCCCCTTCTCCATGTGCTCCTATTTGTCTTTCAACGATGGCACCGATCAGGTGGATTCAGCACGAAATACCAAGGTTTTAGCCAAATGCTGCAGAGGGAGAGTTTCATTTAACTTCATTTTTCCAGCCGGGGCTGGCTCAGAAGCGAGTTTTTCTGACTCGGTCCTTTGCTACATGCACAGCAAATTCCCAGGGGTTTCTGAGACTGCCCAGACCTGACACACGATGACTGCTCCCCCCCGCCCGCCCACCCACTCACTAATAGGACATAAAGCGCTCCTATTTTTGGTAACAATTAAAGGGCCTCCCGGTGCAAGGCAAAGGGCTGTTTATTTTCTGTTACATCACTTCACTTTGCCTTCGAAGGCTGGTCTGCGCGCCGCGTTCTCGTGGTGATGCAAGTCGGCTCTCTCCTCCAGCACTTGGGTCCCTCCCATCGCCAGCACCTCACAGGTCTCTTCCCGAGCAGTGCGTTGCTGGAGCCAAGAGCAGCTCACGAATCAGCTGCAGGTCCCCGTTTTGAAAAGCAGAGATACAGAGGCAGAGGAAAAGGGTGGACTCCTGTGTGACCTGGTCTCAGAGCAAGACAATCACCAGCTGAATTCCAGAAGCCCTGTTCATGTTCGGGGATATTTTTTCGACTGCATGGAATCAGAGAGAAGCCAAAGGATGGGAAATGCCTGCATCCCCCTGAAAAGAATTGCTTATTTCCTATGTCTCTTATCTGCGCTTTTGCTGACTGAGGGGAAGAAACCAGCGAAGCCAAAATGCCCTGCCGTGTGTACTTGTACCAAAGATAATGCTTTATGTGAGAATGCCAGATCCATTCCACGCACCGTTCCTCCTGATGTTATCTCATTGTAAGGCCCGTAAGCATTTTGATATCTAATTTACGATTTAAAAATTCCAGCTGATGTATTTGGGGCTTTGTATGTATCAGTAGGAGGGCATGGAGAGAGAGATTCCTCTTGCGTGCTTGGCCATTTGACAGTGCTAACATTTTGCTGCATTTGGAAATTTGGATTTTGATTAGCTGCTATGGAACATGCTTAGATGCCCCCCACCCCTGACCATTATTATGAGAAACCTGTAGCAGATTCATCTCTCCTACTTCATCTGGGAAGGAACAGTATCGTACTTCATAAAATAGTGTCGAAATAGTGACTGTTTTGCTAAACCAGATTAACATAAGGTTTGTTCTGTGTGTGTGTCTCTTTGTGTACGTCTGTTTGTTTTTTGTTTGTTTTCTTTCAGATCCTTTGTGAGATCTGGTTTTACTGAAATCTCAGAAGGGAGTTTTTTATTCACACCATCGCTGCAGCTCTTGTGAGAAATATTTATATCATGACTATTTTTAATATAGCATATATTTGGATAAGCCCTCTAGTAAAACGATCTCAATATTAATTTTGTCAAATGTGATTGTATTTCTGGAAAGAAAAAGATGATTAGTAAAGTCAGAGGTAGCTGGGTTTGTTTGCGACTTGACACGGACAGTGCAGGTTGATTCTTGCAATGGTAAATTTGCTAACCTGTAATGCTGTCTACTTTAATGGCTATTTATGAAGTTGTTGGAATGTTTGCAACAATGATCCCCATTCCATGCCACTATTTTACTTTCATTTTTGACTTGGGAACTTTGCTTATTTTGCCCTGGAGTTTTTGAATTAGTCGATACAGAACCCTGCATAACATATGCGCTCAAGATGTTGTCTCCCGGGGATCTGGGGCAGGCTGCTACTCTGTATGATTTACCATGTGGGGAAAAACAAATCCGGGTTCTTTCTAGGTAACTCCTTAATATATTAACTCTCGTGAGGCTGTTTTCTGATCTCCCATAATTTATAACTGGTCCCCTTACAAGGAGGGAAAGAAAATATTAATATAGGATAGTGCAAAGGATTAGTCTTTGCTGTGTGTTTTGAGTTAGCCACGAGGGAACCACATATTCCAGCTATGTCTCAAAATAGTCAAAAAACAATATTTAACTAAGAAATCGGATTTCTCCACAGGCACAATATCACATGTATAATTTGTTCTGATGTGTAATGTTTGGCCATTGGAGTGCTAGTTCTTAGAGCTGGACCACGTGAGGGTCAAGAAGTTCCCCCCTCCAGGACTCAGGTGTCAGGCGACAGATTAGAGTTGTAGTGACATGGTTCCAGGAGGAAATTAGCCAATTGTTGATCAACTGAGCTTTCATTATCTGAACTGCATGATTCAGGACCCAAGTTTCTTACTTGCTTATTTTTTGTTTGGGGTTTTTTGGTTGGTTGTAGTTTGTTTTGTTTTTGTTTTTGTTTTTTTGCCCTAATTGGCCATTTTGGCTGTTCGAGGTTATATATACAGAGACATACAGCATGGTTTGAAATTGGAGAGACCTGTGTAAATCTATCCTCACCACTCACTAGAAACTAGACATAAAAACTTGTGCAAATGACTAAGTCCCTCTGAGCCTCAGTCTCCTCATCTGTAAAATGGAGGTGATAGTACATTGAAGGGTTGTTTTCAGAGATAAATAAGATTTAAGTAGATAAAATGCTTGGTGTCAGGTATGACAAATGGTTACACATTTTATGAAAGATAGGTTTTTAATTTGTACGTAAAGTTGAAAAGCTAAAAACAAATTCTATTGAGTCCATTAATCTGTTGTTTTATCTGTATGAAATTCCAAAACTGGCCTATTTCATTGAAATCATAAACCTGACCAGGTGTCCAGACATTATGTAACAATGTTGGCTAATGTCTTTCTACTAGCTAATGTCTGGGGGTGATATACAGTTGAGTAGAATATTCTTAAGGGATTGATCTTATTGAGGTCTAGTGGTATGATTAGGGGAATTGTTAGCACATCAAACAAATCCAAAAAAAGAGTCTTTAGCACATAAAGAGGCAAAGTCTCCAATGCTGGGATCCTTCCGCAGCATAAAAATTGGTTGTATCTGGAAAAGTGATAACTGTGCTTATGTTGTCCACTTATTAAATAAACAAATGGCTCGTTTAAAAGGCATCCTTTTCAGGAGCTAAGGCACTTCTTTCTCCCCAGGATAGTTAAATAGATGAGTCCTTAAAATTCAAGAAGAGGCATCAGTCAATACATACTAATATTCCAACAGTAAGTAGATGTTAGCTGTGACAGAAAACCTGGCTTGAGCAACACCCAATCAGTTAGAACACGTCTACTTGGTTTGTTTGTTTTTTTTTTTTTTTTTTTTTTTACAGTGATGGACCAGTCTCACAAGCGCAGATGCTGGACAGTGGTATAGGAATAGTTACCGGCTGCTGCGGGGTAATGTGATTACACGTATTTAGAATCACAGAGGGAAGCCAAGGAACTGGTTTTAAATAGCCCACACGGAGTGTGTGCCATGCCCCTGTGTCCCATGCTCTGAGTTCCTATGGAACATTCCAGCCTTTATTTCTAAAAGCAGTTCAGGTTTCAGAAATAACAAAAGGGCGAGTAATTCTTGCCCTGTTTGTCCTTGCTTAACTCACATTGGCTAACCTCAACATGCAGATTTGTGCCGGGGCAGATCTTATGCAAAAGTGTCAGGTGTCAAAGTTTGTCTCCGATCTCAGCACCTTGTTTCCTAATGATTTTGTTTCCCATTCTTCCTGCCCAATGGTCTTTGCTTCCTCCTTCTCCTGAGGAGAGGGTCTAATAAGCTCATTTTCACTGAGAAGGAAATAAATCATAAGACTCCAAACATGAATTGTGCCATAATCATAACATTGATGGGAATAGATGGTTCACAGACGAGAAGAGTTCTTCTGTGGGGCAGGGCCATCCAATGCCCTGAAAACCCCACATGGGTTGCCAACCCCCACCCCCTGGCACATGAAGACGAAGGGGTCTGAATTTGCCTTTGCCTGACTTTTGCCGTGAGATGAGGCCTGGATCACACCAGCCATTTCTTGTGGTTTGCAATGAATTCTAATAGCATTTATGACCATGGATTACCAAACTGACCTGTCAAATCCTGTGAAGAGATGAACTTCAGACTTGATTCTGCTTGTTTGATGTGCAAAGGCAGTTGGTTTCTTGCTCTGTTGTTGGAAAGGGAAAAGAAATGACCCATTCCCACCATCCATGCTGACAATCTGATGATTTTGTTAAGGCCCCAAATGCTTTTTCAGACCTTCTGCAGAAGCATGATGAGAAGTACTTTTTGAAATGTCAGCCTGGGGTACTGAGGAAAACAGGCGCAGTGCCTCCTTAAGTTACATTCAGTGTTTTGGGAGAAAAGATCCTGGTAGGCCGTGGCTGACGTGTGTCAGAGAGCAAAAAGAACAAAAGCCCACACTCTGTAGAGAGGAGAGGAAGAAAAAGAATTATCTAGTAAAAATTCATCAAATTAGTTGTACAAAAAACTTTTTTAAAGATTTTATTTATTTATTCATGAGAGACACACAGAGAGAAGGCAGAGACACAGGCAGAGGGAGGAGTAGGCTCCCTGCAGGGAGCCCGATGTGGGACTTGATCTTGGAACTCCGGGATCCTACCCTGAGCTGAAGGCAGACGCTCAACCGCTGAGCCACCCAGGTGTCCCTAGCTGTACAAAATGTTTTAAAAATATCTTATTTCTTGTTTTAAGCAGCCACAATAACAAAACTTTGCCCGAGCAAATGCAATTTCATTCATGGTTTCCATAGAGCCAGGTGTGAAACATAACCAATGAGAATGATTATTCATTTGGGTTTGCTTTTAGCAGTGGGGAACTATGCTTGTAGTGAATGCAATTTACAGAAATGTGTTTTCACACATTAAAACCCTGTTCTTCTCAACTACAGACTGAAATCCCCAATGATAAAAGCTCTTTGCAGAAGTAAAATTCTAACTGAATAGTATAAAATGTGGCCACATTGCCATTTGTTCATAAAATTTTTAATAAACGAAATCCCTCTGACTCTTGCAAGAGTTCTATTTGCAGGGAACAAATTACAGGGTTGATTTTTGTATAGTGCTCAAAAAAAAAATTCCATGTATATAAGAACTCAGTGTGGTCAGAAGAAAATTCTCTTTAATCCAGTAATATTTGGTTTTGTTTGAAGCAATAGAATTGATCCTTCTGGGGGAAAAAAAATCACTATTTAATAATCCACAATCAAGACACAAGTACATAGTTCATAAGAAGTAAAAAATTAAAAAAGGAAAAAGCAAATACCATGAACAAGATAATGAGTTCATCTTTATGAAGGTTTTACCATGTAGTCCCTCAAAATATTATTTGTCCAGGAAAAAAATATCCATGGCCTATCTCACCTTTCCAGTGATCAACCCCTTTCTCAAATTCCTCCTCATATTACAAGCATAAGAAAAATGCAGCACTCTTTAATGACTACTCAAGCCAGACCTAAAAGCTAAGAGGGCTGCTAGAGGAATTATTAGCTGATTATGGGTGAGCATGTTTTGGTTTGTGGCCAGCTAATGCCCCCTACAATAGAACAAGGAGTAAAGATTTCAGTCAGCAACTAGATTGTTTTGTCTAAAATTTGCTTAATGACCCCTAGCTCTGATTTTTAAACTTTTTAATTACTTAATTGTTGTGACTGCAAATTAACCCTATACAACCAATGTTTTCTCTGAAAGTGTATTTCATCTTCTCAATTATTCAAGCAAGAAATGGGAGTTACCAGCCACTTCTCCTTCACTGTCCACTTGCAACCAGACAAATCCTCTCTCAAACAGGATGAGAACCTGCCACCTCATCTTCACCCCAAGGCCATGGCCCTAATTGAAGCTGCAATCAGTGATTCATGGGCTGCTGTGGGAACTTCTGTATTGGGTGCCCATCATACCTATCTCCATTAGTGTTACCTTCCTAAAACACAGATCTCATCATGTCACTCTTGTGCTTGGAAATTTTTAGTGATTCCCCAGAAACAGAAAAAGTCTGAATGCCTGAGTTGGTATTAAAAGAATTTGCTTATTTGACCGGGGTCATCTCTCATAATATTGACACCATGCACAAACACACACACACCCATGTACACACAAACACTCCCTAAACCCTAGCCATAACAAACTGAAGTACCTTATTCCCTGACCTCTGTTCTTTCAAACTCTATAGACTTTTTAGATATCTCTAATTCTTCCTGTCACTAGAGCTATTTGTGTTTCTATCTGCCCCATGTCTCTGGACGTCAATGGAGGGTTACCAATAGCCAAGGTCCTAGAAAAGAGCTGGGATGTTGCAAGCCTAGACTAGCATATATTTGTTGAATTCAATCCATAGTTTCACAAATTTTATATTAAAGAGTCTTGCTTTTCTATCAGTAGATAATCACATTCTTTTTAACGTTTGGTGTACCCTATCAGATTTCACATGAACTAACTGCGTGGAGGTCTATAAAGTGAACTAAACCAAAAAAAAAATGCGAAAAGAGTCTGTTCAGTCTCAAAATAAACATATTGTTCACCGACTCAGCTACCTCCTGTATACTGGCATTTATGTTGGGAATCATCTTCCTTCCCTAGGAACGAAGGACTAACCCAACAAAGAGAGTCGTGGTTGGGTGGTACTCCCTCAAACCAAAGAGAAGCTCCCCAATCTGTCCTAGGGACCCAGGTAACCTAGAAAGTGTGAGACAGGACACAACAGGGCATCATGGGGGGAGCCCCCAGGTCTAAGGCTCCAGTTCCTGGAGGACTCGGACCCTCCCTCCTGAAGGCCTGAATTTCAAACTGAATTTGAATGGGTCAGGCAGAGTCTAGTCAGGCAACTACCTTGCCTTTGGGACCAGAACAAAATAGTAGAGGGCAGACTGAGAGACACGGGCACATCCTCTTCCCCAGGAGAGACCAGGGAAAAATGGCAGTTTGCATGGCAAACACCTCCCTCTTCTTCAGTGCCTCTTCACGCTCTTACTGCCTTTTCCCTCATCTCTTCACACCCATTTCTGGGCTGTCCCAATCCCCTCTTATGTATCATGTGTATTGCTTGTACACATAAATTATACTTTCAAAAAAAAAAAAAGGAAAAAATCATGGTGCTATGATGTCAAACTTCTTCAACAGAGATTTCTAGTGTACCAGAATTAAAAAGGCAAAGCATAGGGCAGCCCGGGTGGCTCAGCGGTTTAGCACCACCTTCAGCCCAGGGCCTGATCCTGGAGTCCCACGTCGGGCTTCCTGCATGGAGCCTGCTTCTCCCTCTGCCTGTGTCTCTGCCTCTCTCTCTCTCTCTCTCTCTCTATCTCTCATAAATAAATAAATAAAATCTTAAAAAAAAAAAAAAAAAGGCAAAGCATCCAAAGCGTTACTTAGACCCTTTGCCTAACACCCTTCTATCCGCTTGGACTTCCTTTGGCCTTTGACATATAAAAAAATAATATTTGAAAAAAAAATCATATTTGCCTCCCAGGTTCTCTATTGACTCTGGAGGTTGACGAGCATCAAGTGTGTGAAGGGTAAAATTCCCCTTTATTCAGTCTGACAAGACATCCAAAGGGAAATGTTGGGTAAGCAGTATTAAGATGAAAAAAAAAATCACTAACCGAAAGGTAATTTCATTTTAGACTTATTTATATTTGCTTAGCTAAAAGTAGGTATTCATCGTAGTGTGGCAAGCAGTAACAAAATGAAAGGAGCAAAAGACTCCCATTTCAGTAAAAACATTTTGGGACTCTACTGTGCAATGGGCATAGCATTGGGCTTTGTGAGGGACACAAAGATGACTATCATCTCTGTCTCCCTCCCTGCCCTGATACGGCAGCTCCAAGCTGCCAGTGATCCCTCAAAAGGTAAATTATAATTGCCTGCATTTGAATGGATCATAAGGTAGTCTCTTTTTACATTTTTTATCATAATGTAGTCTTGATAGACTTTCTCATTTTGTCTGAAATGATATTCAGTTGATTGGTGATGATAGGACTTTTGCCAACTGTTGAGATATAGGCTACGAAATGATTACAGGGGCTTTATGTTGACAGCTGTGATATGAAAATGGCTAACCCTGGAGAGCTGGCAATGTGGCAAATAGCAAAGGACACAGGTTTTGTGGTCAAATAAACATGGGCTCAATCACCACTCTGCTGCTTAGTAGTTCTATGATTTGAGGCAAGTTGAATCAAGCCTCATTATCTGCATCTGAAAAATGGGGAACAACCATGGTACCTATTGCACAGGATTACAGTAAGGATTAAACGAAGTAGTAAATATAAAGTGCTTGGCACAGTTCCTGTAACTCAATAATAAACGTTAGTTTTTATTACAGTTTTTGAAAATCAGTTTAATTTGACCGACCACAATATCTGATTAGCATCTGATTGTATGGGCTGGGTATGCTTATGATCCTAGATTCAAAATGTTGTGGTTCTACCCATAGGTCTCCATCAGAACCTGATAAGAAATCTTTCCTTGAAATACTTCTCACAGAAAACATGAACCATTTACCTTTCTGGGGTAGAAGACTGAGAAGAAGCAGAATCCTCTCACTTCTTCCTCATGAAAAAACAACTGGTACCACATTTTGTAAAACATGATTTTGTTCAAAATTATTAGCACTGACCAGTCTTCAGATGAGTGGTTCTGTGGTAGGATGAAAAGAGGTCTGAACTAGAAGACATGAGTTTCAAATCCATTTCAACCACTAATGGGCTTTCTGAACTTGGGTTGGTCACAAAATATCCCTGGGCCTCAGATTGTATATGTATAAAATACCAGAGATAGTTAATTTATGGTTTTCAAACTCAAATGCCAATAGGGGTTGGGTAACAGGGTAATAAAAGAAGCAGTGGGATATAAGACAATAGGCAGTGGTAGTGACTGAGGTAAATCAGAGAAGACATACTTTGCCTAAAAATGACATCCTCAGCTCCAGCTGGTTATTGCTGATAAGAATATGGTACATGAATATGGAGCCATATTTTCCTAATTTTTAGGAGAAGGCAAAAATCTGGAAGCAGATCTTAAAAAGGATAAAAACCAAACAAAACAAGTTGACATTTTGAGATGGATATATTTAATTAACTAAGGTGTCTTCCTGGCTTAAAAAGGTTCTATTCTATTCTATTCTATTCTATTCTATTCTATTCTATTCTATTCTACAGATAGAGTTACTTTAAATTAATATAATATAGAAAGTGGTCTTGTTAAAGAAATAGAATTTATTAGATCAATTTTAACAAACCAGTAAATAGGATTATTAGATGAAAGAGCCTCATAATATGGAATTGGCTATCATAAAGTCATTATTAAAATAATAATGTGATTCTCAATTTTCCAAATAGAACCCTTGGGATTTACCAAGACCTCCTCATGGTGGATGATGATAAAACAGTATTTCATTATCCCTTCCAAGGGCAGGGACTGGAAAGAAATTGTTGTGCCCATTTACATGGCAAGATGGCAGGTGTTTGCCTATGTAAAATGTGATTAAAGAGCAATAAGTCCTTAAAAAAAAAAAAGTAAACAGACTAGAGTTTATATGTACAAATAACTCTGGAGTCAATATAGAACTCCTGTGGTAGGTCATGGATTCCTCCTAACTATGCTTCCATAGCTAAACATTTCTAGATCCTTCTCTGAGAACTGTCTTCACTGCCAGTTTACAAACCATGCAATAAAACCAGGCAGTTTTGTTAGGAGGCGTTTGTCATTTTTGTATTGCCTGATACTAAGCACTTTATAGATCTCATTTTTTACTTCATCATCACAGTAACCCTATGAGGGTGTATAATTACTTCCATCCCACAGATGAAACACAGAGTCATAGAAGAGTTTTAGGTAATCTCCTCAATGACACACTCCTCCTAAGTGGCACATCTGGGGCTTAACCCCACATCCTCACTTCTAACTACTTCTATCTACTTCCTCTTGAACATGAATCACAGGGCTTGACTTTGCATAGTTCCGTTCCCAAAATCCAACCCCCTCTCAAAGGGACAGCCTTTGCCATTAATGAGGGTATTCAGGGGAATGTGTCCTGATTCCTGGAGACAATTAATGAGAAGGAGTTTCAAAAGCCCTTTGAAAGAGTGGTAGCATTACTGGCAAGAACATCTCGTTTCCCTAGGATTCAACTCTAATTTGTATGTGTAAGCTCTGGTCTCCTTGCTTGAAAAAAAAAAAAAAAGAGAGAGAGAGGAAAATAGCAAGCAAAAAAGGACTTATATACTTTAATGTTATGCCTCAGACCAATGTTTTCTAAATTTGTGTCCTGTGGAACAGTTATCCTGAAAGAAACGGGTCTGTGCTCCAAAAAAATTTGAGAAACTGCACATTTTATCCCTACCTTGGCTACTCACAAAGCACTTTGGCTTAAAAAAAACCTCTGGAATTATTTTATGTCATTTCACTTTTCTTAACATCTCATAGGATATTGGGAATCTATGCCTTTGGTACTCATATTATTTATTAGCTTAATTATTTATACCTCACCTCTTCTAGAAAAGCTTGCCAGCAGTGCTTAGGCAGGTACAAAGAATTCCATCTTAAAGGATACACTAAAATATCTATCTCCATATAAGGAGTTAATTCAATTTTGTTAGTGTGAGTGTGATATCTGGGAGCATGCCTCCCTCTCACACTGTCTACCTAGTCAAGCAGCTTGGCACACATAGCTTCTTTGAGGACCTCCCAGTGGATGCTCCTTCTTTCTAAGGAAGTAGATTACCACTTGCAGCATATTCAACAGGAAAAATGCCCCTGAGCTTACATTTACACTCTCACTATTTTTGTTTGGAGCATGTTCCCTCACAGCCATTTCCCAAATGCCTAATCCAGCATTTACCTGGTATGTTCCATGGTTCATATTCAGTTTACATAAAGCTCAATGAAAAAGGGTCCCATGATCAATAAGATTGGGAAACTGCGTGTTTCATACCCTTTTGAAGAGTCTCAATTTATTTAAGGATAAAAAGATTAATGTAATTTAAAACCTTACTTATCTTTACTTATGTACTTTCCCCAGATTTATCTGTTTTTTGTTCATGTAAAACCTCTCAACCCTATGAAAGCCTTGAATTCCAGGGAATATACTCTGGGAACTATCCGGCAAGGCTGTTCTAGATTTGCGGCAAACACTGGGCAAATCTGATGGGACAAAAAAGAAGCAGCATGGCCTTCTTTTTTGAAAGCCCATGACCATTACCAGTCAAAGCACAGAATCCTAGCTTTGCCAATTTCAAGTTTCAAATTACTTTGCCTCTCTCACCTTGATTTTCTTCATATTTTAAGAGAATATGAAACCTAAATTACAGTGTTTATTTTAAGATTAAAATGAGTTCATAGATGGCAAACTGCTGAAGATGAGACTGGGCACAGTGTAGGCATTCCATAAAATTTAAGTCCCTTCTCCTTGGTGCTTCAGGACCAGAGCGATACAGACTGAATTTATAAACAACATCAGAAGGGTGGGCTGTTGACTAGTTATACCAATTCCTAGACTAGTTATGCCAACTCCTAGAAAGTTTGACTGTCCTGGTGTAAGAGTTAATAGACTATAAGAGCAAAGAGATAGATCCATGCTCCGATCTTTGCTAGTATGCATGCCAAGAATACTCCCAAGGGGATCCCTGCAAATTTAAAACCTACATTCTAATCCTGGCCTGCTGTTGATAAAAGATGTATGTGACCTTGGGTAAATCACTTAACTTCTGCAGACCTCAGTTTCCTCACCTGTAAAAAGAGGAATTGAACTATGTCTCTCTGGATTGCCCCTCACCCCCCACCAGATTTATGTGAAGCTAAAGTAGGGTTATTTCCTACTTTCCTATTTCGGTGGTAGTGTGCTTAAGGATCAGCTGAATTTCATTGAAAATGTTTTTCAAAGATGAGAGGCCAAAAAAACTCCACAAAACAAAAACTGACATAATGTGCTCACGTGTGATGCTTCCCATTTTAATGCTTTCCTATCTTAAAAGCATATTTTTAAATATGCAAATGTAAATTATTCACATGGCACATACCCTTAGAATTGTGCATTTAACTAAGGTGAATCATCAGCCTATTATTAATTATCATTCAACCAGCCCTAGTCTTTTAGATAAAGGAGAATATTAATATCTAAAGGGGCTGACTCATTTCAGCACAGTAAGCTCTAAACAAGTTGTCAAACCCCTCCCACTGTTCCCCTAACTAGCTCATCTAGCAGCCCATGGCCTATATGGCTTGATCTCTTATTTACCTGTATATGCATATATACATCACATATTTGCCTGCATTTGTGCAGTTTTGTGTTTTTACACACTACCCATGGCTGCCTAATTCCCTCTACAATGCCCATAACAATTCTCTGGGACAGATGACAATCTCACTAGATCTCAATTTCCCTAGCAGTAAAACTAAGGTTCTTCACTATATCTAATGGCTATTCCAGCTCTGATGTTTTATGTCTATGCTCTTTACTTAGATAGTCTTTGGCAGAAGCATTGGGGATATGTTCATATACATTATCTCATGTAATTCTTAGAATCTCCCAGGAAGTCTTGTTGCTATCATAATTCCTATCTTGACAGATGATGAAACAGATTCACCTACTTTATGTACCATGTACATAGTAAGTGCCAGTTACAAACTTAGAAACCAGATTCTCCATTCTATATCTGATCAATGCCATCTCCAAGTGCCAAACAAGCAAACAAGTATGGGCTGCCCACTCTTTTCTTCTTCAATCCAGAGTAGTCCTCACTGAGAGGAGAGTGTATGGGAGATTCCCCTAAATCATCTCCCCTCCATAGCCAAGAGAATCTGCTCTGGGCTAGAAGACACCATGCAGACCACTCATGGGTCAATGACAATTCTGATGATGATTGAGATGTCACAGGTGACTAGAGGAAGTATGTAGAAGTGTCATTAGAGCTAGAGATCCCTGGCACATGACAAGATGAGCAGTCTGGTTTGAGACAAGGGGAGATTTTCTCAGTAGGGTTACTCCTGCCATTCAGCTCTCTGCAGACCTGCCTTCACACCACTACCTGCTCCCCATGCAGAGCCCATGCTTAGTCTTTCGTGAATAAAGCCCACAATGCTACAAGCATAGACTCATACATATTTCAAGCTAGAAACGACCTAAAAAAATCATCTTGTTTAGCCCCCTCATTTGATAAATATCTTAAGGCCATACAGAGGATCTACAACCAATTCATGGGAATTAAGACCCAAGCTTCCTGATTCCCCCTTCACTGCTGGAAAAGTGAGGAACCAGGGCAGGAAACTACTTCAGCAGCCCATCAGCCTCAGGCTCATTGACACATGGGCCTTTTGCTCTTGGACTCCCATTTCTGGCTTCTTGGCTGGGCATTGGGCAACCTGAAATTTGACCTTCCACTGTAGCTAGATTTGCATTTTCTGATCTGCTCATTTCTTTACTTCTCTGTTGCCACCTCAGTTTCCCTCAGGACTCTGAGCTCCACACTAACGTTGTTGCCCACTTCTTTGCTCCTTTTGAACTAAATGCTCTGGTCCTAGCTTTTCAGTTCAACTGGGAAGCTCCTAACAACTTCATGGCCTTGGTGTTAATTTATTGCTTGTGAAGACATGTGACCCACCCATCTAGGTAGTTAGATGTAGTCACCAGAAAGAGGGAGTAGAGCTCGAGGTGAGCAGATATTTTTCAAATATCATCCTCTGTTCCCAATGCAATATTAACAATAAAATAATGAAAGCTTAAAAAAAAAAAAAACTATCATTGGAGCACCTGGGTGGCTCAGTTGGTTAAGCATCTGCCTTCAACTCAGGTCATGATCTCAGGATTGTGGGATTGAGCCCCATGTTGGGCTCCTTGCTCAGCGGCAAGCCTGCTTCTCCCTCTCCCACTACCCTCCCCCTGCTTGTGTTTTCTTCTCTCTCTCTCTCTCTCTCTCTCTCCCCCTCTCTGTATGTCAAATAAATAAATAAAATTAAAAACAAAAACAAAAATAGAAAACAACCTATCATTGACAGGAATTATAAGACTATTATTCTAAATGCTTGTGGAAATCAAATATACAATTTAAAAAGATTATTACCTTTCAAAACTCACTGGATGCCTTATTTGAGAGTAAAGTCTTATTTCTAAATACTTTCATTTTAAATCAGAAAGAATAAAATATATGAATTGAACACTAAACTCAATATCCTAAGAAAATAAGTATCAGATAAAATAATAAATTAGGAAGCAGTAGGAATAATAAATAAATCCAAGATTTGATTCTTGGAAAAACCCAATAAAATAGCAGACATTTGAAGGAAGCATTACTCATAAGTGGGGAAAGCATCAATTATTCAACAAAAGATTTTAAGTAAATTTGAGTATTTAGGAAAGAATCGAGGCAGTATCTCACCTCACATTAAACATCAAAGTAAGTCCCAAATGGATCAAGGAGTCAATTGTTTTAAAAAAAGTTTTAAGGGGGTAGTTGTAGGTACTATTTCATTGATCTTTATACAGGAAAGAGCATTTTTAAGAATAAAAGCAAAGGAAGAATATACAATACAATATTTTGTTAAAAATGTAAAACTTCTATATGTTAAAAATCATGAATGAAAAGACAAATCATAATTTATAAGGAAAAACCCTATCAAATAAAGATAAGAAAGGAATAAGTACTGTTCTGTTTTGTTTTTTTTTTTAATTTTTATTTATTTATGATAGTCACAGAGAGAGAGAGAGGCAGAGACACAGGCAGAGGGAGAAGCAGGCTCCCCACAGGCAGCCTGATGTGGGACTTGATCCCAGGACCCCAGGGTCCTGGGCCGAAGGCAGACACTCAACCACTGAGCCACCAAGGTGCACCAGTAATGTTCTTAATATATAGAAAATGCTCAGAAAGTAACAAAAATGGTCAAAAGATGATTTTGTAGAAAAAGAAACAAAAATTATAATTCTAAAAAAATTTGTAATTCTAAATGTTGATGAGGATGTGGTAATAAAATAGGTAAAAGTATTTGTATATGAGAATGGTTATAGTAGTGTTTATAATAATAAAAATTGGAATAAAAAATAAATAAAAATAAAAATTGGAATCAACAATAAAAAGTTATACAAAACTTAATCATCTGTTAAAATAATATTATCGAGGGGCACCTGGGTGGCTCAGTGGTTGAGCATCTGCCTTTGGCCCATGGCATGATCCCAGGGTCCTGGGCTTGAGTCCCACATCAGGCTCCCCAGCAGGGGAGCTGTGGCACAGGAGCTCCCTCTGCCTATGTCTCTGCCCCTCTCTGCATCTCTCTGCATCTCTCATCAATAAATAAATAAAATCCTTAAAAAATAAAATTATATTATTGAAAATTAATTGTCATGAGAAATTTTTCATGAAAAAATAAGTACATAAAAAGGACAGAAAAACATAACAATTTTTATCCCAATTTTATAAATATATATGTGTATATCTCATATATGTATTGTGTATGCATATCAATATCTTTGGGTAGTATGATTATGCAATCTTTATCTTTTCCTTTAAGCCTTTCTGTGTTTTTGCAGAATTTCTATAATAAGCATATTCATGTGCAAAACACACCAAAGTGCATTAAAAATTTTTAAAGTCTTTACTTGAAAAAAAAATACAGGTTTCAATGATCTTATGTCACTTTGAGACTACTTAAATTGATCTAGTTCCTTTAAAAAGGGGATTATTATCTAATTAGATTTCTTAAATCCTTATGAGCTGAGCAGTGTTGTTAAGATTGTCTACCAGAATGTAGATCTTAAGTTATAATGTGATCCTATACTGAGATTTGCCAATAGGGCATTGGACAAGGTGTCTTGGGTGTGCCAATAGGGCACTGGACAAGGATTCTTGGGCCTCGTGACCTTAAGCAAAGCTGTTAACAGCCCTCTGAGCCTCAGTTTCCTCCTATCAAGCAGATATTAACACCTCCTCTACCACTTTCACAGAGTTTTTCCAAAGACCAAATAAAATAATCCAGCAGGAGCCCATGAAATATAGGCTATTATGAAGGCAACAACCATCCTTTAAAGAATGAACTATTGCCTGCCTGGAATTAACAGTTGGTATGTACAGTCTTCCTAAATCTCCTTCTTGTAAGGAAACATATACTCTCTTGGTTGCAGAGGGGAAAAAAAAGTTCATTCCTCCTATTGTCCCTTTTCTTACTGAATTTGTGAGGGTGCTAATTAAAAGATATAAGTGCATCACCTTTGGGGCTGAAGTACAGATAGGTCATTGCACATCCCTGTGTTCACCTCCACCAAAATGCTAGGGGTAAATGCCTGGTGGAAATGGCAGAGACCTCACAGGTTCCCACAGGACCAAAGGTAAAAAGGGCAAACTCTACACTGTCTGCACAGATCCACCGGATGATTGCTTGGCAAGGCTATGGGATTCAGATCTCTGATTTGTGGCTCAGAATAACAAGTTCATTCATATAGTACATTGGTCTCCACCAACCCTTCCATGATGCTGCTATTGTGAAGATGGTTGTCAAATCTGAGTCACATTATTGCAGACTCTTACTGCATATAGTTTTGGGGACGGGACAGTCCACAGCACCTCTATATCCCAGAGCCACTGCTTCAACCAGACTTGCTGCAAAAAGCAGACTGCTTTCTCAGCTGCCACAGGTAAAGGGGAGGGAAGGTTGTGCAACTGACGTAGAAGGAAAGTCAGGCTGCATGTAAGAGTCACCCGGGGAACTTTTGAATATCCCCATGCCTAAGCCACACTCAACATGTAGAATTTAACTCCTCAGGGTTAGAACTGGGTATCAGTATTTTTAAAGCTTCTCAGGTCATTCCAAGTGCAACCAAGATTGAGAAGCAGTGGCTTAGGCATCTCCCCTGCTCCAACATTCACATACCCTTCCCTTTTCAAGTCCTCTTCCACATTCTGCTCTCTCTTGAGTGTGCCTTGCACATGCTTTGCCTGCCACGGAGCTAACTCAACCCTGAGGCATCCTTTCTCCTTTGGCTCCTCTGCTGGCTGGTTCCATTTCTGCTGATCCCAAATCCCCAGGAAGAGATAGCCCGACTCACCTTTCTGAACTAGGGTATTTGGGCCTTGGAAAGCTTTATGGTATCATACAGAGTATTTTACATTATGGTATCCTACAGAGTATTTTACATTATGGTATCATACAGAGTATTTTCACTGCCCACCTCAGGATCTGGATTCACCTCTGGATGAAGACCTGAGCCCTTCTTGCCCTAATAACCTGTGGAAAGGGACAGAGGTCATGTGCTATGAAACATGGCCAACCTTGGTCCTCTCCAGGTCTGTCGTATGCAAAGATGGTATGGGGGTGGCACAGTTTCCTTTTAACAGGAGCCCTGGGATTCTTGGCTCAATAACAAATCGTAGTATTGAAATCAAACATACTTCCAAGAAGTTCTTAAAAATCAAAGATCATTGTTTTGCCCTCTTTATAGAATATGATTTTTAGTCTTTTTAAGTACACATAGGACAATAAAATACCCTGCTCAACTATTTTTATCGTGTATGTATAATTTTATACATCTTTGTCCACAGAATCCTTGTCCATAGGAAACTAAAATTGAATTTAGAATCAAAAGAATAAAATATTCATTATTACTTTACCCAGAGGGATTTTTTTAAAAGTTCTTATTAAGAAATTTTTTATTGAAATATAATATATATAATGAAAAGTGCACATATCCTAAGGGTTTATCTCAATGATTTTTTAAGACAACTTTTTTAGAGCAATTTTTAGGTTTAGAGCAAAATTGAGGAGAAGGCACAGAGATGGCCCATATACCCCCTACCCTCCCACGTACATAGCCTCCACCATTACCAACATCCCCCACCAGAGTGGGGACATCTTTACAGTCGATGACCTACATTATTGCCCAGGGTCCCTAGTTTACACTAAAGTTAACTCTTGGTGTTGTGCATTCTACAGGTTTAGACAAATGTCTAATGACATGTACCCATCATTATGGTATCATACAGAGTATTTTCACTGCCCTAAAATTCCTCTGGGCTCTGTCTAGTCATCCTTCCTCCCCACCACCATGATTTTTTATAAAGTGAACACCTTTGTAACCAGCATCCAGGTCAAGAAACTGAGCACAATCATTACCCCAAAGCCTCCCTTTGTGCTCCCTTCCAGTCACTACCCCTTGAGGGTAACAAGTATAGATGAGTTTTACTGTTTTGTTTTGGTTTGTTTTGTTTTGTTTTACTTTATATAAATGAAATCATATAAGATATACTTTATTGTGTTCTGGCTTCTTTCTCTCAACTTAGGTTTGTGAGATTCATTCATATTTTTGCATGTAGTTTCAGCTTTAGCCAGAGATTTTGATCCTTGAAATCTGGTTCAACAAGCATTATTTAACCAGGAACTATGCTCAGGGCTGGGGACACAAAGGCAAACAAGGGTAAGCCCTTGCTATAAAGAACATTCAATCTAGTAATGTAGTAATGACAAGAATTTAATGTAAAGTGAATTCCTTTTGGTTTAACAAATATTTGTTCAGTGTCCACTATGGGACAGGCAGTATCACAGGTGCTAGGGATAAGCAATGAACAAGCAGATACAAATTCTAGTGGAAATTCTCTGTTTTATTTCCCTGACATGTGTGGGCAAGTTCTGCCCACTAATATCCATTTCCTGCTCTGTTGTGCATCTGCTTTCAACATAAGGGGGACTAGTACTGAAAGCTATTTCTTCTGGCAACTTGGGTATACTAGTTTTGAAATCGCTGGTCCAACCATGAGGCAGCTTGTGAACCAGTGAGCACGGGAGGTATTTCTCTGTATCTATTTTGCCTTATTCTATTCTCTCCATCCCTGATACTGCCTGTACAGAATGAAACAAAAATCTGAAACTTAAGGAAGGCTTTGGATGTTAGCTTACCTTGGAGTAAAGCTGGGAAATCTTGTTGCTTTCCCGAACCCTGTAGTAAGAAGAAACAGTGGCCAAAGTTGGACTGAAATCATAAATCTTTGAATTTGTTTTAATAGCTACAAGTATCTAATATGTATCATTACTCATTAATGTTGACATTTCAGAGCCTAGTGAATGATTTGAGTATAAAGCTATGATGGAGGAGGAGGGATAGAGAATCCAACATCACTCCAGAATTGATAGCTTAAGAAGAAATGGAACAGATCATCTAATTTTATTTGTTTGGTTTGTGTTTTACCTCATTTTTATGGAAAATGTCAAGCGTATATCAAAGTAGAGATAATAGCAAAATTCACTTCCATGTATCCATCTTTTACCTTCAAAGATTATCAATCATGCTCAATTCATCTCTAACCCACTGCTTTCTCCTCCCCTTATTTGGAAGAAATCCCAGATATCAAATAAGTTATTCATAAATGTTCAGAAAGTGAGGTCTCTTAGTTTTAATCTCCTTAGTTCATCAGCACAGAGAGGCAAAGTCACCAACGTGGTTAGTAGCAATTATTTTTAATCCCTAGACTTCAAAAGTCAAAAAGGTTACTAACAGAGAATATTGGACTTTACATAGTGCAGTTAAACGGCATGTATGAGACATGAATTGTCAAGTTATGTCAAACATCTGGTCTGATCCATGACCATGGTCACATATTGGATAATAGTTATAAGTGGAATAAGAGGCTCCCCACACAAGAACCTTAAGATGTAGACTGAACATCACTTGAATCCACTATAAATTTGTCATCAGTACATTTACAATCTTATTTTTAGCTTGTATCAACATTTTATCTAATGAATTTCATAAATTAATACTCTAAAAAAACCAAACAAAACAAAACAAAACAATAAAACCAACTCTGTATTATTTGGCCTACAATCACCTCTTTTAAATCTCCCATTCAGAGAGTGGCTACTTTTCCAAACTGTTCAACATGACGTTGGGACTGCTAGTTGATGTTCCTTTTCATCAATAATTTCAAAACAAATTCTTGTGGATTTTGAAATTGCAAATAAATGTGTCCAAGTGAAACTGTTCTTTTCAACTAGTTAGTAATAAAATGGGTCTAAGACCTTTCCTAAGCTGCATTGTTTCCCGTCTTCAGCCTGTTCTATTTTCTAAGGTTAGTTGATGTTCATTGAGCCAGTGTCAATGGCTTATCTACTATGAGATATCAAAGCACAACTAGGCTTTGATGGAGATACTTTTCCAGGGTTTCCAGGCTTAACACCCTGAGTTACCATTGTTGGAAGATACAATGTTCCAGTAGTTTCTAGTAGCAAGAGGGAAAGATTCTGTTAGTGTCTTTGTTGTGAAAATGTGCAAAATGTTGCTTTGGCTGCTTTGACTGTCATACTTGTCGAATTGTATCTCAAAATGTTACCCAAGGTAGGTGACATCCATCACTGTGAGAAATGGGACATAAAGCCTCTCCCAATGTGTATTCGATGAGGAGATAATTGGGGGTAAAAAAAAAAAAGCTGCAAAGATTACCTAAATAAATAACACTGTAAAAGGCAGATACCCAGTCATTTTTTCATATACAACTCTCACTCATTTCCCTGTCAGGTTAACCATTTTCATTGTGTACTTTTTCTGGGCAGATTATTCACATCGAACTCCTTTGATGTGATAAGTGATGATGCTTTTATTGGTCTTCCACATCTAGAGTATTTGTAAGTAAAGAAACTTTTTTTTTTGACATAATGATTCAGGACAAGTGTTCTCAGTTTCCTACAGCCGTCTGACAACAAATATTATAACCCATTGCAGATTCATAGAAAACAACAACATCAAGTCCATTTCAAGGCATACTTTCCGGGGACTAAAGTCTTTAATCCACCTGTAAGTATGAATGTTGCTCTTACTTTTTAAGCGTACTAAGGGACAATGCAGTTTGATAATCTGTGGTTCAAATGCCCACTTCATAGGTAGCCCATGAAGATTTAAGAATGATTTATCCCCATGCACACGTGCCATATATCTCCCAGTCATCAGCCAGTGTGGGTTCAGGAAATTGATTACTATTGATATGATTAGCCTAATCCAACCATAATTAGGAAAACAACCTAATGCAGGAAAGTTGTGTGACTGAAATAACTTTTTTATCATCTACATCATTACTCCCTTCATGGGTAATTATGGGTTGACTATATACCTTAATTTGATATGTGCTGTTTTTCTTTTTCTGTGTAAGCCCTGACTTTATATACATTTATACATATACTATAAACACCAGCTATGTTTACACAATATCTGAACAATTTGTTTATAAATTAAATATTTAATTATTCAGTGAATGACTAGAGCTACAATAGTTGTTCTTAACAGGAGACAATTGTGCCTCTTAGGGAACATTCATCAATATCTAGAGACAAGTTTAGTTGTCAGAACTCAGTGCTGTAACTGATATCTGGTGGGTAGAGGACAGCGATGCTCTCCTAAAAACCCTGCAATATACAAGACAGCCCCCACAAAAATGGAATCTGCACCCTGAAATGGCATAGTGCTGAGGCTGGGAAGCCCTGAAAAACATGAACCAAATAACTTATTTCTCCTAGCCTCTCTCACCTCCTACACACACACACACACACACACACACACACACACACTTTGAAGGAAGCTAGAGGGCATGGGAAGAAAAGGCACTAAGATTTATTAAGTGCCTACTATTAGGTCAGTCAATTTGCTTTACTTGGATTTTCATTTAATCCTCTCAACAATCCTGCCAGATAGACACAATAATCCCCATTTTAGAAATGAGAAAACAGAGACCTGGAGGGGATATATGACGAGTGAGCTGAATAGTTATGGGATTATAACATCAATTCAACAGTTGAACTGCAAGGGCTACTCATTCATTCAAGACTATTTTTCAAGTGCCTAATATGTGTCTCATTAATATTAAGACATAGATGCAGAAGATCCCGATGTCATTCTGTTAACTTTTACATGTCCCTCATAATACCTCACTGACAATTGTTCTAAGCCTCAGAATGCAGCAGGGAACAAGGCAGACAAAAATACTTGCCTTTTGAACCTACGTTCTAGTATGACCACATAGCCATTACACTTCCTCTCACCAAACTTGTCTCAACTGCTGTTTGGATTTGCATGGGCAGATGTATTATGCTCAAATCATTAGGCTCTTCAAGTCCTCAATAAAAAGTCATTATAATAAAAAATATTTGCTATGCTATGCTACATGTCAATGATGTAACACAATGCAAAAATAGGCTGTGTATGGTATAAACATTATGCCATTTTGTCAGAGAGCCAAACACTGACAAACCCCATTGTTTAGAAAACAATTAAAAAAAAAAAAAAAACAGAAACAAATATATGGAAGGGGAAATGGGAGTCATCACCTCAACTTGAGAGCTGCTTAATTCACATAAATCCCATTCAACATAGCTTCTGTGTGATGCTCAGCATCATAAAGTGCTGAAGGAAATATGTAAAATCCAGGTGTCCTCTCTGGGAACTCGGGATATAAGCCTTGCTGTTCCCATTGGTCCATTCAGGTGTATCTTCTCTCCAGTGTAAAGGATTACCTGACACAGAAGAAAAAGAGGAAAGAAGGAAGAAAGGATGGAAGAGAGGAAAAAAGGATAGACAAAAGAGTTAAAGGAGAGAGGGAGAAAGGGAGGAAAGAAGGGGAAGAGAAAACAGAAGGAAAGAGGGGAGCAATGGGGAGCAAGGGAGAATGAAAAAAATTTATGTAACACCCTAATGAAAAATATCTATTTTGTTTAACTGGAGCCTATTAGGTCCATCAAATGAAATGGGAATTGAAATTTGGGTCATAATGAGGCCTTTTATCACAAGGAGACACTAGTATAGCATGTGCTTAGTATCCAGACATTTTCAAGCTCAAGGGAACACCAAAGTCAGTCTTCAAAGAGAGAAGCATGAATCTAAAAGGTCAGACAGTGAAAGGGAAGTCTAACCCTCTGACCAGGTGCTAGAGGTGGGAAGAAAGTGTTAGGAGGGAACAGGTTAAAGTTAATTGAGTGAATATGACCCTTAGGTCTCTTTATCTAACAGTTAGGTTGACTCATATGGCATTGCCAGTATTAGACTGTTTTTGATCTACAAAAATGCAATGCCATATGGTTCATCCTAAATAGTCTCTAGGGAGTGCCACACAAAGATGAATAAGATCCAGTTTCAACCTGGAGGAGCTCAGTCTGACAAGAGGAATTAGACAAACAAATATTTTCTCACTGAGTGCCTTTGTCCCCAAGTTATGTTCTCCTTTCTAATTATGCTATTCAAGATGTATTTCCTCCTTCCTCCCTCCCTTCTTCCCTCCCTTCCTTCTTTTTTTTTTTTTTTTTTCCTTTCCTTTCTTCCTTTCAAGGAGAGATGGGTAGGGAGGATTTGAAACTCAAATGTCCCTCTGACTGCTCACTACATCAAATTAATTTTCCATTATTTACCACCTATAAATAAATCTGACATTTGTTTGAGCCATTAGTTTCCTTTTTAGGATTTTAGGCTTTAAATGCACTTTCTTCCACCTCAGACCAACTCTACCCAATCAAAGGGAAACACTGGAGGAAAAGTTTACAAAGCTCTTTCAGATTCTTGACCTCATGATAGTTTCCTGGTGACCTTACAAAATAGTGCTTAGCACACTACCCCTGGTGGACAGATGAGAACATGAAGGTGTACCCTGCATTTAAGCTGCTCCCCATCTAGTAGTAGTAAAGGCAGAAGTTTCTTGGGTTCATTAATGGGATGTCTCATGCCCTCTCCATTGTGTCAGTCATAGCAGGACCAGAAAGCTTTGACTGAGCTGCCTGGATCCTTCCACAAGACATGGTCTCAGTAGCAAATATGACTAGAGAAGAAGGAGAAGATCCTGAAGACAGGGGCCCTAACTTTGCTTTTAGACTCCAAATGCAAATAATTGTATTCAGACATATACTTTTAGATCCAACTGGTTCCCACTCTGGCCTAACATTGCACCTACCTGAGGATTTTTACAAATTCCATTAGTTCCTAAGGAAGCAACAAACTTATCTCACTTTCAAATGCATCTATCTCAGGAGACTTAACTTCTAAAAAGAGATTTATAGACAACTTGAAAGTTACTATATATACCCCTTCCCTCTCAAGCTAGCTTTCAGAAAAGGGAAAATTCCTTACATTTCAGTCCTTACGATGCCAGTCAAATCCTGGGACCCTCTATCTTATTACTTTATTCTGAGTTACTGTCCCAATGTTATACGTGTTTAACTTTAATGTTTGAATAGTTCATATTTTTCAACAAGGTTTGAATTTTTCTGATGAAATCAGAGTGAAAATGCATTAAAAATAGCTTATGGCCAATGATGACCAAAATCTCTAAACATGATGTATTGGTTTCTGTTAACACCCATGAGCCTTTTTAGTAGTGATTTCCTTTGGTATCACATATGTATCACTGTGACTAAGACCCAGTAGAGGCAGGACTGTTGGCATGCATGTATAAAAATATTTGGGGAAAATTGTCATCAATCTATATGTGTTGTGGAGCACCTGCTGATTTCTCAGCATTGGGGGGTGGGGGGTGCAAGAGATATATACAGTAGTCCTCAAACTCAGGATGCCTGTGTGTCCCCAGTCAGTCAGGTAGGATGTCTTCATTTCAGCCTTCACAATGACATGCATATAAAGAGGCAGTGCAGTGTAGTGGCTGACAGTGACCTCTGCCACTGGACTGTCCAGGTTCAAAGCCTGAATATCTGTGGGATATCAGGTCACTTAGCTTCACTGTGCCTCAGATTTCTCATGTGTAAAATGGGAGTGATAATAATCTGTAAAAACGGGGACAGGAGATAATAAGGTACGTAGGAGTACCTGGCTCCTAAGGTTGTCCTAAGATCAAATGAGTTAATCTATGCAAGATGCTTAGAACAGAACCTGGTATGCAGTAAATACCATTATGTAGGAATAAACTAACACTTGCTGCCTAACCTCTGTTGGTCCTGGATCAGGATTCCAAATGCTGCAGTTTTAATCCACTTTAAGCATTTTGTATGAAATTAAAATAACTGCACTTGAAACACTGCAAAATCAGTGAGACACCGACTCAAGCTGAGAATCTGCACTGCAGGGAGGCTGGGAGCACCCCAGATGGCTGTGGGCGCTGCTTTCTTAGCAGTGGAGCCCAGTGGCACTGAAACAAACGTGCTATCTGAGCCAGTCTGGTCTGCCTTAAAGAGAAGACTTTCCAGTAGATTCCATAGTCATAATCAGAGGTTTTCTCAGGTAAACCAGGATGACACCAAAGTGGAGGGAATGGTCATCCCCTCTGTTGGGAAGGAAAGACTGCCTGCCAATGGGAATGCTTGAAACTTCTCAGCTAGTTTCAAGGCAACTAGATGTTCGGTTGGGCAGTTTCTGGTATCTTAAGGAATGTTTCTTAGGCAGGCTTTGAATCACCAGGAAATGGTGCTTAGTTGAAGGCACACTTTAGAGAGCCTCCACACTGCTTTGGAATGATTGCCACACGGAGGTGAAAAAGAGGAAGAGGGCACATTGTGAGCAGCAGGTCCATGTGATGTGGGGGTGGGTGGCAAGGGCAGTTCCCAGGGTTTGCACTTTCTTCCCAACTCAGTGTCTTTGTACAAGGGGTCTAAGAGAAGCATCCTCTACTCTTTTCTTTGTCTAGATTGCTGTCCTTCCTCTCCTCCACTCCAGCCTGCCCCATTCATTCATTACTTTCAAAGTATCTACTTTGTGCCATCACTAAGAATACAGTGGTAAGAAGAGCATCCTTCCAGTACTCACAGCAGAATCAACCTAGAAAAAAATTAACATCGATGAAATATGTCCTCGAACCTTTCATCACCTTGTCTTCACTAACCTCCTGATCAGTTCTATCTGTGCCCCTCCCACCCTCCCCCACCCTGCCCTGCCCTACTCAGACATTCCAGTGCCATCCTATTCTGTATAAAAACTCACTGACTCAAAACTACATGGCTTAAAGTGTTGCCTCTCCTCATATCATTTCATGATTTTTAAAGATGAAGCCATAGACTTTCGTGGTGAAAAGCATAAAGATGTAATTTCAGAACTAGAATAGAACTTGCAAATAATTCTGACCAAGTGATCATTTACTTTATACAAAAGAAGAGAGCCAGGACTCAAACCCAGATATGCCATTCCTGGACTATGTCATTTCCAACCCACTCCCCTGCCCAATCCAAGGAGCCATGAAGAGGGCAGACAGGCAAAGGGTCAGCATGGACAGTCACCAGGATTTCCTTCAGTCATATCACACTGAACATCTTTTCCTAACAACTCTGGTAGCCACCTCTGTCTCCTTGCCTCTCTCTCCATCAGCCTTCTAATTTGTCTTTCTCTTATTCCTAATGATACTTGTATTTAGTTTTAAAATCCAGCACTGATTTGGCCCTTGCTCACCTAACAGACTTTCAAAGAGGAAGGAGGACCCCCCCCCCCAATTCACACTCACACTCTTTCATGCCATCTCACTCTGGACCAGAAGGGGAGAGAAGAAGGTCTCTAGACCTTGAGGACCAGTAGCATGTCTCTCTGCAATCAGTTGCTTTCCAAATAAATATCCCCCATGAGATGAAATCTGTATTAATGATTGAAAGAAAATATGACAAAAATCTTAAGGGTGATTACCTCTGCCAGATGATTATTTTATCCTTTAAAAGAATAACTTTTACACTTACCAAATTTTCTTGAAGAAATAATATTACACATATATGTATGCATGTATATATATGAAAAAATATATATGCCAATGACATATATATCACATAAAAATATATATATGTATATGTTTTATGTATATCATAAAAGATGAAACACTTAAAAATACCAAGGCATGGAGTCCTGTCTATTCAGAGAGGCAAAGAAAATAGGTGATTTCACTCTCCTGAGCTGAGCATTCAAAAGTTCTTAGGTATTAAATATCACTGGTTTTGATAACAACAAACAAATTAGTTTTGTGGCCTTGATTATCTGACATAAGGTTTAAATATTCACCTACAGATGCAGAATTTTTACCTGGAATCCACTTCAAAAGCATGTGTATAAAAAAAAATTAGTTGTGTGTGTTAATTTTCAGAACAAATGGGGATGCCTGGGTGGCTCAGCAGTTGAGCATCTGCCTTTGGCTCAGGGTGTGATCCTGGAGTCCCAGGATCGAGTCCCACATTGAGCTCCCTGCATGGAGCCTGCTTCTCCCTCTGCCTGTGTGTGTCTCTGCCCCTCTCTCTCTCTTTCATGAATAAATAAATAAAATCTTTAAAAAAATTTTTTCACAATAAATGAAATTGGTATTCTTTACTCCATTTTGCAGATGGAGAGGCAGAAACCAAAAGAGGTTAAATCAAGTAGGTGAAAGGCATACTCCTGAAAATGAGGATACTCAAACTGAAGCCCTTGTCTGCTTGAGAGGGCTTCACTCAGTGATGCCAGGGATGAGAACGACAGCCAGTTTTACAAAAGACACAGAACATATTTCAACTAGAGCCTCTCTTAGGGAAAAGGAAATAATAATATGAAGCTGTTACTCTGTGAAGCTGGGAGGATGATGGAGGGAAAGGAGAAACTGAGAAAATTTAATGCATTCGATTTTTCCATTTTGTTCTCCAGTAGCAAGACTCAATGCAGGGATGGAATCTGAAGAATCAAATGATCCTAACATCAAGCCTAAAAACTCTAACCCTAACCCATGAAATGCTATCTCAATCTCTCTAGCTCTTTAAATAACCTAATAGGCACCAGATCTTCACTCTTTTCACCTAAGGACCAAATGCTGAGCAGGCTTCAGGAAGCATTGGGAAGTTGCTACTTTTTCTTCTTGGCCACCTTGGTGCAGAGTCTGCAGGAGACCCTATCCCACCCCACCCCCCATAGAGAATTTCCCTTAGGCCCCCAGATGCCTGAGATGGTTTTGAAGCTCCAGGTGCTCCTCAAAGCTGAGTTTCAGCTGGTGCAACGAATCAGAGGGATGGCTCCCAATCTAGACTAACTGCAGTCCTAAAATTCTCCAGAGGATGAGGGCCTGAAACCCTGTGGGAATCTTGTGAGTAAAATGGGAGCTCCATCCTGAAACCCATCTCATGAAAGAGTTGATATCATCTGACCATTCAGGCACCCACATACTGACCCTGACATTTATTCACACTCCAGGTCAGTAACTTTGGGGCTTTATGAATGAAATAAAATAGCTGTTTTAGAATCACTAAATCCTCACTGGACAGAACCATTCCATACACACATACTAAGCAATGGGGTGTTTTTATTTATTTTTATTTTTATTTTTTTAAAGATTTTATTTATTTATTCATGAGAGACAGAGAGATAGAGATAGAGAGAGAGAGGCAGAGATACAGGCAGAGGGAGAAGCAGGCTCCATGCAGAGAGCCTGACGTGGGACTCGATCTGGGGTCTCCAGGATCACGCCCTGGGCTGAAGGCAGGCGCTAAACCACTGAGCCACCAGGGCTGCCCAATGGGATGTTTTTAAAACCTCAACTTTATTCTTTGTTTCTTCTGAATTTAACAATACGTGCTTGATGATAAAAAAAAATCTCACAATCTAGACGTCTATATAGCAAAAGTAAAAGATTCCAAATGTAAAAGATTATGTCTCCTTCTAGACCTTTCTTTATGCATTGTTAAATATGTGTCCTCCATCCCCAAGTGGAATTACTCTCTACTTACTATTCTCCAATTTCCTTTTTTTCCCCTTAAGCATCATTTTGTGTTAAATCATTGAGCTCTGCCTCATGTTTTAAAATTTCCTGCAAAAAAATAAAATAAAATAAAATAAAATAAAATAAAATTTCCTGCAACATATTCCATGCTAAGTATAAACCATCACTTATTTACACAATCCCTTATTAATGGACATGTAGGTTGTTTCCAATTCTTTTCTATTAGACATAATGCTAGAATAAATATCTTTCCCCAATTGTGCTCAAAATAATTCAACTCCTCTTCACTTGGTAAATTGGTAAATACTCTTAATTGGCCAGCTAATTAATGTGTGGAGGCATTTCGTATCTCTCTTCTTAACTTTGCATATTCTGCTGGTCTCCTATGTGCCCTATGCATCCTTCACCATTTACCCATCAGTCCGCACTGGAAAGCTACTTTATATTAAGGCTGTTGCATTTGTTTTGCAGAATAATTCCTGGGATTTCTCAGAATTGCTTTCCTAGGACATTCTCTGCTCCAGTCCCTTCTGCCTCCTTTCTTTTTATGCAAATGTAAACCCAGTCACTGAGGCCTCCCAAAGACTTTAGGGAAACTATCTAAATCCTTCTTGGGGGAAGCCTGGGTGGATCAGTGGTTGAGCACTTGCCTCTGGTCCAGGGTGTGATCCTGGAGTACCAGGATCAAGTCCCATGTCAGGTTCCTTGCATGGAGCCTGCTTCTCCTTCTGCCTATGTCTCTGCTGTGCTCTCTCTCTCTCATGTTTCTCATAAATAAATAAAAATCTTAAAAAAAAATAAATCCTTCTTGGACCTCAGGCATCCATCCAGAAGCCTTCCTGTCCTTTCTGGGTCTTACTTCCTCTTGTTTCTGCCTCTTTTATGAGGCCAGGCAGACTTCTTATGCCTACTCCTCAGCAAACCTAGGCATGAAGCTCCGTCCTATCTTTTTCAGAAACAATCCACTGTGAGTCAGTATTTCACTGAATTTTGGCAGTGGAACAGGAAGAGAGTCACATTAAGTGCAATAAATCCATCCACCACTTCTGTCTCTGGCACCTCTCATGCCTCCCTGCCTCCCCCACTCACTGGTCCCCAGAGTGAGAGCCTGCCTGTGACAAGAAGTCTTCAAAAGGCATAAAGCCTCATTTTACAGCCCAAGAATGCCAGCCTGCCCTCATCAGCCCCATCCCCCAAGGCTGTTGAATTAAAAGACCTCCATCTTGTCATGGAAAAATGATCTCTCTCTACCCCAGAAGCATTGTAGCCCCAAGTCTATGTCTTAACCGCTGCTTCTGTAGTTGGCCTTCACCTTGGCTTTGTGAGGCCTAGAGCTTCTAACCTTTGGGCAGCAAGTGGAACTCCCAGATTTGCTCATTGTTTAAAAGAACTGCCTTGGGCAGCAACGCAAACATGGTGCCTCTCCCTGGGCAACCCTGATGGCAGTAGTAATTCAGGACTTAACTGTTTCTTCACTTCACGCCCACTGTCCTATGACCCAGCCTCCTCTAAATTTGCACCTTGCAACCAGTTGCAGTTTGTTTCATCCACTTAGAAGTTCACACGAGAACTTTAAGACACATAACTTGGGAATGACTCAGGACTAGTCCAAGACACCAGAAAGTCTCTTCATTCAACTAGGCAGAAAGGTGAATTATAGAGACATTCTTTTGAAAAGTCTTCTTTAGCACATTTTATTAATCCTAATACCACTACAGTCATAGTGGTTCTTTCATATGGCCAATTTTCTAAATGTTGTTTATTTGGCAAGCCCTTCTCCTGCTTTTCCTCTCACCCTCTTCCCTGCTGTTCTTTGTTAAAAGGTAGACCAGATGCCAGGTACCATCGGGAGTTATCTCATTTACTTTCTCTATCTTGTGACACGAGGTATTATTACCTTCCCCTAAAAACGAAAAAGCTAAGTCCTAAAGAAGATTCATAGTTAAAGTCACACTGCCAGGAAATAGTGGAGTCAGGCAGGATTCAAACCAAGCTCTGAATAGCTCCAAAACTGCCCTTCTTTACATAATGAACCGTCATTGAGACTGGAACATTCAGATTCAGTTCCCATTCTTATGTTCCAAGGTCCATTGAAAAGAGTTTTCCAACCTACTCACAATTTCTAAAACTCAGGAAAACAACATAATTAACTTTAAAATAGGTTTTAAAAGTCTTGAATGTTTGCACTTGAGAAATCTCATATTAATTAGGGCAGGTAAAAGACAGAAGAGTTTTAAGAGTCTTTTAAATGGAATTTGAGAGAATTTTCAAGGACTTTGAAGGCCAACAACATAAGCTCTTTGCTTCAGTTTAGTTTTTAATTTTTTTGTGGAAGAAAAACATTCATAAGAAAAGTATATAACAGGTATATACACACACAAGTCTGGTTAAGAGAAAATGATCAGCACCTACATCCCTTCTTATCATGCAGGGGCCACTCCTTGTTATGTCTACACTTCTGCAATATGGACACATTTCTCTTTTCTTGATACCATCACTCCTTACTCATTAGCTTTGATTAGAATAATTATAGTGATTCATGAAAGAACACATAGAAGGAGAAAGAGAAAACAATTCCTGTGACAATAAGACAATTGGAAGAAAAGGAAAGGAGATGATTAAAAAGGATGGATGGAGGACGGATGGGTATTTGTGAGAAAGTTGTTTTCTGAGGTCAAATGAATGGAACTAAAAGAAAAATATAAAAAAGGAGTATATACTTTGGAAAGAATAAAACGATGTGCTGGCAGGGGAATAGGTTAGGTAGATCCCCAAACTCTAGAGCTATTGGCACTGTCACTTGGGGTTTGGCCATGGTCTGATGGCAAATGAGAAGAGAGGGAGGAGCAGGGGCAGCCTGAGTGTGAAGGGAAATGGGCACTGTCACCCATTTAGTTAGTCATCATTTGGGACATATCCCCTAGACTGACTAAGAGTATGAATCTCATATTCCATTCTACATAGAAAGATCAATGCCCAATGTCATTTTGTTGCTGGTGATTTGGGGGTTGTCAGTTTCTTTTTTGCCATGATACATAAAGTGCCATAAAGACTGAGTGAGCATTAAAGCAAAGAAACCAAGAATTGAAAATATGATAGTGGGAATGTTAGTAGTATTTTAGAAGAAGAAATAAAAAAGGTACTGCAAGTAATTTAGTAAAGTCAGGAAAGAATAAAAGGAATTCATAATTAAGTTTTATCATAAAATGCATTTTATTTAGTTTATCATTATAGTTTACATCAGTCTTTTTTTTTTTATTTTTTTCTTTTTCCAGGAGCCTTGCAAACAACAATCTCCAGACACTCCCAAAAGATATTTTCAAAGGCCTGGATTCTTTAACAAATGTGTAAGAGGACCTAAGAAATCATTGATTAATTAATTTGTAGTAGTTAACAAAGAAGCCTAGTATTGATGTTTAGAATTTGTAATTGGCTTTAAATTTTAATTAGGGCCTTACAATTTAAATTTTAAATTGGCTTAAATTTTAAATTTACTTGAACTAATGTTTGAGTCTTCTATGGTATTTCCCACTGGAAATTCTGAACATAAAGTGCCCAGGCATTCCTTGGGGCAAAGTGTGTGTCCTATGGGAGGAGGTGCTGATAAGCGACTTTGAGGGGGTGGGAAGAGGAGGCCCAGAGTAAAATTTCAAGATGCCTTTTTTCTCATGAGGTCCAGGAAATGGGGCTACAAAAGGAAAAACATAAAGGAGTCTGGGAAACTGACCGA
Organism: Canis lupus dingo; assembly: GCF_003254725.2. Lineage (NCBI taxonomy): Eukaryota > Metazoa > Chordata > Mammalia > Carnivora > Canidae > Canis > Canis lupus. The sequence continues at coordinate 8,078,541 of NC_064270.1, forward strand.
GTGTAGAAGAAAGGTTACACCCATGGGTTGGTCAGTCAACAGAGAAATGGAGCAGGAAGTGGGGGAAGGGAGGCAAGTTTGCCTTTTCTCTCCTTAGACTGAACAACAACTCTAGGCTTAATCCCCAGGAATTTGGCTTAAGCCCCAGGAAAGGGAATGAACTTAATTATTTTTGACCCTTTTTCAAACAAAAGAGCTTTCAAACTTTGACTTTTAAGCCTCAGAGTGAAAGATCTTTGTAAGGAATTTGTATATTTTGTTGTAAGCAAAACAAGTAATATATGCCTAACTCTCTCAAAAGCAATTTAGCTTCATTAAGTTCCTTCCAGACATTAGAAGGGTATTTAAATGGTCATAAGGTAGATACAGGGACAAATGAAAGGATATATGAAAAAAAAAAAGGTTTCTTATCAATTAAGGTATTTTGCTACAGAATATATACTCAAAACAACTTTTCTCCAATCTGAGATCTGAGTCAAGTATTTTCTCCTAAACCTAGTATTTAACTTCAAATCAGTAAGCTAATGAAAAACTTTCTTTGTTCCTTCTGGTATTTCCCCAGCCCCGCCTCAATGCCTAGTGCCCCAATTCCTGAATGATGATTTATTTCCAAGAGAGTGCCAGAAGCAAGACACATCCAAGAGGGTCTCGGACAGACCACGGTTATCTGTTCTGGTTTACAATCACCCAGAGAAGTTCACACTCATTATTTAGGGTCAGAATATTCTTGGGAGATGAAGTCAGTCTTGGGAATGTCTTGGAAGTTAGATGATACGCCATGGCAGACTTGAGGATGCAGCTTATTTGGGTGTCATCCTCTGGCCCATCCTTGAGAAAAAAACAAAAAAAACAAAAAACAACAACAACAACAAAAACACACTTGAAATTGACTCGGTCTCTATGGAAATCCCATAATGGGTTTGGCCTCTTGGGCCTACTCTGATATGCCCAAATTAAGAATTATCTAAGAAGTACAAGGATCCTTGCCAACTTGTCTTTTAGCGGATTTCTTGGTTTTCTTGAATGTATCCCCCAAAAAACTTTTTTAAATCCTTCAACATTTAAAAATTATTCACGTACTGTGTGAAGATGAGGCAGTATCTATCGTAGGAATTCTGTGTGACTGAGAAGGGTCTAGGAAGGAGCTGGAATTTCTGAACAGAAGCAATGCAAATAAACAGAAAGCTTGGTGAGTTGGGATCATATGTGGAAACTGAAATTATCCATGCTGTATAGTTTATCACAGACATGAGCTGCTGTACGTCTGAGTTAACTCTGCTGTGTCAAAGCCATTTCCTATTAAAATTGAATTTGTAGACCATGGAATAGCATCCGGATGAATTCCATCTGTGAGGAAGAACAAAAACAAATAACTCCCTTGATTTAATTGAATATGATACAATAAGGACTATATTCTACCCTCTAGACCTGCACTGGCCAACATGGTAGCCACACATGTGGTTACCAAGCAGCGTTCCAGGTGCATCTAAGGAGCAAAGCTTTAGATTTCACTTAATTCTTAAAAAAAAAAAAAAAAAAGATTTCACTTAATTCTTAAAAAATTAAGTAAAAAACTAAATTTAAATTGAAAAACAGATTCTCAGTTCAATTATTGAAAGAATTATGTTTGGAACAACTTGGACATGTGAAACTATTTTTTCCAACTATAAATTTTATGAAATCTAAATATAGATCACATACTTCTGATGAAAACTTAGCATCCAAATTGAGATATTTTTTAAAACTGTAAAATATCTCATTAATAATGTTTGTATTGGCTACACATCTAAATGATAATATTTTGTGTGAAATATTAAATAAATTATATTATTTTAAAATTAATAAAATAAGTTATTTTAAATAAAAAATATTTTAAAAATTAGTTTCACCTACTTCTTGTTACTTTTTTCAGAAATACAGAAAAATTTAAATTACATATATAGTTCACACTGTAGTTCTACAGACAGCACAGCTCTAGACAGAGCCACCTTTGATCCAAGAGGGAATAAGTTATGAAGTTCTATTGATTGGGTGGCATTCAAGGATGAACTGTGGGAACTCTCTAAAATGAATTGTCAGTCAAGTTCAAGGTAGATCATGGGGCATGATGTAAAACTGGGTAAAGGCATTCTCCATATGTTAATTGCTGAAGTAGAAGTCATACCTGTTTAGGTAGAATAATCCTACAGCAAAAGCAACTGAAGTTTGTCTTTCAGGGACCTGAGAGGGAATTCATTTAATTGTGATTGTAAACTGAAGTGGCTGGTAGAATGGCTGGGCCACACCAATGCAACTGTTGAAGACATCTACTGTGAAGGCCCCCCAGAATACAAAAAACGCAAAATCAATAGTCTCTCTCCCAAGGATTTTGATTGCATTATTACAGGTAATTATTCCAAATCATTCCACCTCATAAAGCTAAAAATAGGGCTACATTTTTGTGTGTGCAGAAATTGATATTTTTTATATCTTTAAAAGCCAACCAACCAATTTTACTTTTTAAAATTTGATAAAGCATTAAAACTTTGTGTGTTTAAAAGCAAAGTAAAATTATCATTTTACTATTACTCTTAAATAAATGTATCTCTTAAGAACATTTGAGATCTAGCCAAGAGTGACGCATTAGCACATGGTTATTCATCATCATTTCCTATTTTTGCAGAATTTGCAAAGTCTCAAGACCTGCCTTATCAATCACTGTCCATAGATACTTTTTCTTATATGAATGATGAGTATGTAGTCATTGCTCAGCCTTTTACTGGAAAGTGCATTTTCCTTGAATGGGACCACGTAGAAAAGACCTTCCGAAATTATGACAACATTACAGGTATGAAAAGCCTAATCATATTTTGAATAGAAAGTTAAGCAAGTTGGACCAAGGGCAACAGAAAAAGACAACTGATATAGGGGATGCGTGGGCAGGCTTAGAGTCCTTTAATTCCCAACTGTATCATTTACTAAGTGACTGAGGACTCTCCTAAACCTCAATTTCCTGACTTGTAAATGAGAATAATAATACCTAACTCACAGGATTGTTGTAAGATGATGTAATCATAAGATAATGTGATCACATATTCAAGAAACTTAGCATAGAAGTTAGCAAAGTAAATATGCAATAAAAGATGGATTATTTTTCTTCAAAAGAAAAGTATTGGACTAGGAATCATGAGTTTTAATCCAGGTTCTGCCACAAACTAGCTGGGTGAGCTACTCACCCTCACTGAGCCTTCCTTTTTTCTTAACTATGAAATAAAGATGTTATTTTAGATCAATGACTCTGCAAGCTCTGTTGCACAAATGTGACTCCTAAAAAATGTTAATGTACGCCTTGTGACAAAAATGGTTTTTGGTTCAATAAATCTGTGAACCATATCGCCCTCTTAGAGATTCATAATAATATACATATGAGGCTCTGAGAAGTCTAGCAGTGAGGAAGCCTCTTTCCAGTGTTTTGTGCATTTAATTTGAGCTTGGGAACCACTTTTTTTTCCATGAAAACTTTTACTTAGGTGACCTCTTAAATTTTGTTCTCATTTCCACAAGTTTATAGTTTTTAAACAAGTTAGAATATGGAGCTTCCTCTGAAACGTTTCCATCAGCTTTAGCTTCTAACACCTTTAAATCTGCTCCTAAGGGGGACCTGGATGGTATAGTTGGTTAAGCATCTGCCTTCAGTTCAGGTCATGATCCCAGGGCCCTGGGATCAAGCCCCGCTTTGGGTTCCCTGCTCAGAAGAGAGTCTGCTTCTCCCTCTCCCTCTTCCTGCTTATGTTCTTTCTCACTCTTTCTCTCTCTCTCTCAAATAAATAAATAAAATCCTTTTTAAAAATTTAAAAAAAGAAATCTGCTCCTAAGAACGTTCAAACCTCCCTGTATAAGAGTACCCTTTTTGGGTGGGAAGGGTCATAATTAGATTGTGTTGGTGGCCTTCAGCCCCATTACTTACAGGATCAAGACAGGTCTGGAGTTTGCTTGAGACTGAGGTGCCCAGATGAAGAGATTTTCTCCAAACTGAAGTCCTCCCAGAAGCTTCCTTCTTTCTCAAGGAGGAAGATCATGCTTCCCTTTCTCCCAAACCCCTCAGTTTTCCAATGAACTGCAACAGCTTTGTGCAGTTTAAATTAGGTTCTTACCTGTGTATAGTCTATCAATTATTCTAGATGATTCTTCAGATGAACACTTGAAAGAGAAATGAATCACATATATACAGACTTTCAGAGGACATTATCTCATCAAAGATAACAAATATATTCCAAATGATGCATCCACTTGAAAGATATTGCTAATCATTCATGGTGTTCTTACTTACAGAGTGCAGACAGAGCTACAGAATCCTTCTCAACACAGTTTTCCAATCAATCAGTTGATCAGTATTGATACATAGTTGAGATCTAGTGGCCATCCGTGATCTAGTCCAAACCCTTATTGTACAGAGTGAAAACTGAATTACAGAGAAGCTAAGTGATTTTCCCAAAATCACACAATCACTGGAATCCTGAAAAGTGTCACAAATAGAATAGTTTCACCTTAGTAGAAAGAGTTGATGCAGATCTTACTGCTTTGGAGCTTTCAAAATTAGAAAAGTCTTGAGGCCCAGATTTTCCCTGCTCTGTTTAGATTTCCTAGAGCCAAGCTCCCTCTAGTTGATCAGAATTTACTGATATATGTCAAACTCTTACTGAAAGGATACTGAACAAGGATACTGATCCATATTGTTTTCTGCAATATCCCAAAATAACTTTCAGGAGTTTTACCTGTGACTGTAAACCTCTTTTCATTTTTCTCAAGGATTCCTCTTCCTTGTCTTCTCTCTTGCCACCAGTGACCTAAAGCATCAGAAAAATGATAAGTGGCATCTCTTTCCTTCCTTAGGGGAAAATCAGGTTATTTTTAGAGCAAGAAGCCATTCACACTAGGAACAAACTAATTACAGGTAGAACCATGGGCTACCCAGATCACTGCTCAAGACTTTGTAAGTTGGGGGACGCCTGGGTGGCTCAGTGGTTAAGCGTTTGCCTTTGGCTCAAGTTGTGATCCCAGGGTCCTGGGATCAAGTTCCACATCGGGCTCCTTGCGTGGAGCCTGCTTCTCCCTCTGCCTGTGTCTCTGCCTCTCTGTGTGTGTGTCTTTCATGAATAATTAAATAAAATATTTTTTTAAAAAAACAAAACAACTTTGTTTCAAGGTTTCTAGAAACTTGTGGGATTCTAGTCCAAGTTGGAAGCCCTGGAATAGCTCACCTCCCCAAAGGTTGGGTTAAAAGCATAGAGACTCTGGTAGACCTGGATTTGATTCCCAACTTTGCCTTCTCCTAGCAGCACTGAACCTCTCTGAGCTTCAGTCTGCTCACTTGCAAAAGGGAGGATAATGATATTTATGTCTTAAGATTATTGGGAATTTTTAATGCGATGATTTGGCAAAGCACATAGTTAGTGCTCAAGAAATGGCAACTTTCATTAGAATTATGGTAATTAACTCATGATGTGTCAGGGAAAGCAATGCTTTCTTTCTGCAAGAAGTGAAAGGAGAAAACTCAGGCTGTAGCTGTGTGTCCTGAACGTCTAGTGCAGGTTGGATGTGACTTGACAACTCAGTTTTCGGTAACAAGGCCTCATGAGGCACAAAGGCACAGAACTTCATAATCCTGCTGCCATTGGGCCTTGGAGATTGGCCTTGCCTATTCAACCAAGGAAATGTCTTATTCCAGGCTGATCTTGGTGGAAGTTGTATGGCCTCAGCCTGCACATTTACATGCTGCAAAAGAGGATGGCCATCCAACTAATCTCTCATTTGTCTTTTCCCAGGCACGTCCACTGTAGTGTGCAAGCCTATAGTCATTGAAACTCAGCTCTATGTTATTGTGGCCCAGCTGTTTGGCGGCTCTCACATCTATAAGCGAGACAGTTTTGCAAATAAATTTATAAAAATCCAGGATATTGAAATTCTCAAAATCCGAAAACCCAATGACATTGAAACATTCAAGATTGAAAACAACTGGTACTTTGTTGTTGCTGACAGTTCAAAAGCTGGTTTTACTACCATTTATAAATGGAATGGAAATGGATTCTACTCCCATCAATCCTTACATGCGTGGTACAGGGACACTGATGTGGAATATCTAGAAATAGCCAGAACACCTCAGACACTCAGAACGCCTCATTTAATCCTGTCTAGTAGTTCCCAGCGTCCTGTAATTTATCAGTGGAACAAAGCAACACAATTATTCACTAACCAAACTGACATCCCTAACATGGAGGATGTATATGCTGTTAAGCACTTCTCCGTGAAAGGTGACGTGTACATTTGCTTGACAAGATTCATTGGTGATTCCAAAGTAATGAAATGGGGAGGTTCCTCATTTCAGGATATTCAGAGGATGCCATCACGAGGATCCATGGTGTTCCAGCCTCTTCAGATAAATAACTACCAATATGCAATTCTTGGAAGTGATTATTCCTTTACTCAAGTGTATAACTGGGATGCAGAGAAAGCCAAATTTGTGAAATTTCAGGAATTAAATGTTCAGGCGCCGAGATCATTCACGCATGTATCCATTAATAAGCGTAATTTTCTTTTTGCTTCCAGTTTTAAGGGAAATACACAGATTTACAAACATGTCATAGTTGACTTAAGCGCATGACACACCAAATTCTGTGGCTGCCATCAGAAACTTTCTACAGTACATGATCCGGATGAACTCAATGCATGATGACTCTTCTTATCACACTTGCAAATGAATGCCTTTCAAACATTGAGACTACTAGAACCAAGCACTACCAGTATCTCCATCCCTAACTGTCCAGTCCAGTGGTGTGGGAAGTGACCTTTTATAAGACAAAATTGAATCGTGTGACTGTTCTTTGCAGTGAAGATGTGTAAATAAGTGTTTAATGGTATCTGTTACTCCAAAAAGAAATATTAATATGTACTTTTCCATTTATTTATTCATGTGTTCAGAAACAACTGCCAAATAAAATGTTTACATTTTCTTTCATATCCCAAAGGTAATCATTTATGGTTGTTTTATTCTTGGTGATGGTATGTTGAAGAAATAGTATTATACAACAGGGTTATGTTTAGATCAAGAGCTCATGGTATGAATAAGGAGTGAAAATGAAACACTAATATTCATTACCCAAGATTTATGAACAGGTTTTTTGGCTGATTTGGAACATTTAAGGGTGTTTCCAAAGGTCATAGCTTTTAAGAACATTTTGTGGTGAAATAGTGACAAATTTAAAGCAGGATAGAGAAATTTACTTATTACAAATTGGAAGGGAAGACTAATTGGAAATAAAGACTAGTAAGGCCAGCATCCTTTTCCTATCTGATAGCTCTAGCTAAAAAAAATATATTCAAAAAACTTATTAAAGAAGTGAAAGTCAAGATTTTGAATTTTAAAAACTGTATTTAGGGACTTTCTAAGTGTCTGAATGACCTAGAATCATCTAAGAGCTGATTGAGATTGTAACCTTATACTACTTGCCTCAAATTCACCCTATATGGAGGCCTCCTAATCTGATTAAGGATACTTCACTTCTAGACATCAGTTCGGGTGTTACTGACATGTTGCAGAGTACCCAGGAGGCTCATATTTGATTTCTAAACTCCTGCTCCTGGATCACATGGATTGTTAGCACCTAGCACAATGCCTATGATAGGGTAGGCTCTCAAAACTGCTTTTGAAGATGCATGTGTGTCCTCCTGATACAATATAATAATAAACTTCTAAGTCCCTCTGATCTAATCAGTCCTATTTATTGAGTACCTGTTCAGAATGGGGTATTGTTCTTGTGGTGTTGGGGAGAAGAATTGAGGAGGAATAGGACATGGCCCTTACCCTCTGGGGCCTTAGATTAATTGGAGGGTTAGGACACAGAAACCTACAGAGTAAGCTTGTAAGTGCCAACCATCATCTGAACATTCTGATTATAAAAATCCTGGGAGTATCAAAGATGAGTTCCTGGAGGAAGTGGTCCTTGTTTGAACTTAAAGGGGACATATGGCTTCAAAAGGGGATCACGGCGGAGAAGATACTCATGGCATGAATTGGTTCTGTGTGAATCAGAGCTTCCTCCAGCTTTTTATTCCCCACAATCCTTTGCTGAATGAATGGGTAGGGGGAGGAAGGCAGACAGCAACCCCACTGCCATCATATACTAGGCAAAGTTGAAGCACCAAAGGTACACACAATGGTTACACATTTTCCAAGAAGCAATACCTCAGGAAGTTATACATAGGAAACAAATTCCTTTACCACGTGAGGAAGATATTAACTGACACTAGAGTTATGGGTGATAAGAAGTCTTACCTATTCCTGATCTTGTGCCCAGGGAGAACTGGCCTTTGGATTTCTTTATTTTTTTCAGTTCCCTTTTTCTATAAGCGGCATATATGCTGTTGAAGAACACCTGCTTTGTACAGACTGGATTTAAATCCAGTCTTGCCATGTCCTGGCAAGTTACTGAAGTCCTCTGAATCTCAGTTTCTTTATCTGTAAAGGGACAATAATGCCTACTCCAAGTACAGTGGAAGGATTAAATGAGATAATATGCATTTGGTGGATTGAATTTTCCAAATATGGCCACAATATTTTCTAACCTACATGTTCTATGAGAACTTTGCCCCTCACCTCGTCAAGAGGTAGTGCCTAATTCCATTATTCTTAAATCTGGGCAGGCTTGTAATCAATAGAATGTGTAGAATGTGGTGGAAATGATGCAGTTTGGCTTTTGAGCCTAGATCATAAAAACAACAAAGCTTCTTTCTTGTGAACTGGGCCAATTGCTTTTGGAACTCAGAGCTGATCCTACAAGATCCCACTAGGTTGAAGCCACCATTCCGAGGAAGTCCAGGCTTTGGTCGACAGCCCCAGCTGAGGTCCCATTTAACATTACATCAAGCACTGGTCATATGAGTGAAGATGCCTGTGGGTGATTCCAGCTCCTCGATGTCAAATCTTCCCAACCGAGGCCCTGGACATTATGAAGCAGAGACAAGCCATTCCCAAAGCATCTGGTCCAAATTCCTGACCCACAGAATTTATGAGCATAATAAAATGGTCTATTTAAGCATCTAAGTTTTGGGATGATTTGTTACATTGCAGCAGTGATCAGAACAGCACACAAAGTACTTAACAGAGACCTGACACAAATTAGCACTTACTAAGTGTGCTGGCTCCACACTCAGAATATTGCATGCTTCTGGGTCAAGCTCTACATTATTACCTTAATGTAATTCATGGTCATTTCCTTTTGAAAGGATATCTCTTGTTTTCAATATGTTGCCAGTGTTCTAACTCTGTGCCAGCCTATCTGCCGAGTTCAGAGATGCAGAGATGAAAGGCCTAGGGGATCCCTGGGTGGCTCAGCGGTTTATTGCCTGCCTTTGGCCCAGGGTGCAGGTCCTGGGGTCCCGGGATCGAGTTCCGCATCGGGCTCCCGGCATGGAGCCTGCTTCTCCTTCCTCCTGTGTCTCTGCCTCTCTCTCTCTCTCTCATAAATAAATAAATAAATAAATAAATAAATAAATAAATAAATCTTTAAAAAAAAGAAAGAAAGAAAGGCTTAGATTCTTTGTTTTCACAGAAGCATGACTATTTAAATTGGCAAACCGACTCTCTAATTTACCTGAAACCTGAGAGCTAGAGATACGAAGCAAAGTGAGCAGAGGGAGGCAGCTACAACCTAAGCCTACAGACAGTCAATCCAGATCTTTCTTCATCACATGGTACTACCTTTCAACACCTCACCCTCCAATCTAAACATAGGATTGTAGATGGGGAAGAGGTGAGGAGTGAGAAGACTGACAAGAATTTAAGAAAACTGAGAAGGACAGATGGTAGGGCCCATGTTCACAGGAATTGGCCAATCCTTCCTGAGAGTTGCCCTCTCTCTCTCTCTCTCTCTCTGTACCCATCTTCTATCCTATACTATATAACCCTGGCTCCTCTCCAGCCAAAGATGATTGAACCTGGAGGAACTCCTGATCCAGGGTTCAGCCCGGAAACTGGACTGGGCTCAGCCTGAACTGATCTAGTTCTCTCTCCTGGATATCTGGATTTAGGACCACAGCGGCTGGGTCAATTGGCTACAGGCATCAGATTTGTAAAGTGACTATCTTAAATCAGGTTCCCTCAAAGCAAAGGGATTTACTGAGGGAGTGCTCTCCTGTTATACTTATAAGGGAATAAGACCAGGGCAGGTGAAGGTTCTACACAGAGACGTCCTTTCAGGAGAAGTTAGCTTCAGACTGACCCCAATCCAGAAATCCAGAGTGTGAATCGTACCACACAGTGTGTCCTGCCTTGAGGCAAGGAGAATGGATGTTTATACCTCCCATCTGATAGTCTTTGACCAAAGAGTATGGGGACATGAAAGAGATGACCTCTCAGACATCTCCAGCAATGAAGGCTCCCGTTGGCTAAGGACAATCCTCCGGATAAGTATGCAAATCTAGGCTGTTATGAACTGACACCCATGGCAGCTGCAGGATGGGTACTTCAACCCAATAAAGAGCTTCTGGGCAGGAAACAAGGGCATATGCTACAGGCACAGTGACAGAGATGCTGAAGACACCATTTTGGAGCAGCTGTAAGAGCAGAGGAAGCTGGTCTGAAAGGTAAGAAGAGAATGATGTAGAAGGTCAGAGAGAAGCGAAGGTGAGAAGCTATAGTCTGAGGGGGAGGAGGAGGAAGAGCAAAGAGAGAGAGAAAAGGGAGGAAAAGGAAGAGGGAGGGAGGTCTGGTGACCCTGGTAAATTCGCCTGAGAACCAGACTCTGTGAAGCTAACATACACACATTTATTAGGTGGTACCCTTGAGATGCCACCTGGAAAGGATGAGAAGAAAGGAGAATTTGACAGAGAGCAGCTGAGTCGTGATGCAGTTCCAATAAAAGCAGCCCTGTAGGGAACTGAGATTTTCCTTCTCAGGTATCTCAAGTTGGAGCAAGGAGACCCACCAGATCTTTCCACCTCCATGGTGATTAGTCACTGGATGTAGGCTGGAAGAAAGCATGGCCCCAAGTGAGGCTGCGTTTTAACTACAGCAATCCCCAGAGGCTAGCAGAGGTAACAGAGGCTGTTTCTGAGTCCTCCCAGCAGCTAGGAAAGTAAGTCTTTTATTCCTGAAGGAAGATCTGGGCAATGCAACACAGCATGCACCACAGGGGGAAAGAGGGAGAGAGAGAAGAGTGGAAGAGATTCCTAGTGACTGTCCATTTCCCACTCATCCCTCATTACATGCAATGGCATTGCCTGCCCCTGAATTCCTTGACGTACTTCTGGAACCTTCTACTAACAACCCTGCCCCACCATCACCACACATACACATTTGGCTTTGTTCTATGTTAGTTTGAATGGATTTCTGTATTTGCCACACAATTATCTTTACCTAAGTCAGAATGTATAGGCATAGTTACCTCAGTGTGGATACGATGCTGAGTACTGGATATTTCCATCTCCTTTTCCTCTGCTATTCAAACTGCTTGATTTCTATTGATCTTATCTTCAAGTTCACAGACTCTCTTCTCTGTCATCTCTTAGCTCATTTCTTTAAAGAGTAATATTACTTTGACTAGATCAGAGCTGCTCACTTTAAAAAAATTGTTCCAATGTTTAAAAAAATTAAACTGTGGAAATTAAAAAAAAAAAAACTCCAATGTATTTTTGGCCAATGTCTTTCCATTGTGTTGTGGACCAATATTTTTGGAAATTAAAATAAAAATGAATTACCAGAAAATTAATCACACACTTCATTATTACGGCAATGACAAATTGCCGTAAAAGCTCCTCAACATTTCCTCTCAAGTCGTGTACTCATTCCATCCCAAACTGATTCCAGACTCCATCTGGCCTGACATTGGTCCTGGGATCACATCTGTAGGTACACTGACTAGTCAATGAGGGCTCCACTCCCTCAACGCAGTTCTTACATGTTGATCTTAGTGTGGGATGTAGATGCATTTTAACATGATTGAATGGATGTCCATTGCATAGAACATCTAGGACCACCACCAGCCTACGAAGACCTTCAAGTGGCCCTATAAAGTCCTAAAGATTGAGTTCAAAATCTAGCCAGCTTCTTCTTCCACTCCAGCATCCTCTGTTTTACCCACACTTTCTTTAAACTCACAATTTGCCAATCCCTGTTCATCTGAGCATGTACTTGCTTCTGTGCCCAGGCTACCCTACCACCAATAATGCCCTTTCCCAACTCTTCTACCTTTGGACATCTTAGTCCTCACCTAACCACCTAGATATGGTTTCTCCTTTCTCCAGCTTTCCCAACCCATGGTTTTTACCATAAGCAAGGTTCATAGTTCATTCTGCCTTGTATTATGGTTGGTTGTTGTTGTATCCATCTCTCCTACCAGGTTACACATCTCTGCAGGTCAGGACTGTGTCTTAGGGGTCTGTGATTTTTACATCCCATCCCCCCCTTTATCCCCTGGAATAGTCTTATGTTGTAGAAAAAAAGCTGGTGGAAATGAAATAGCTTTAAGCCCACCAGCTTTAGCCTTCTTGTTTGCATATCTCAGAAGCAGCTTCCTCCCCTACAGCAAATTTCCAGCCCCATAAAGAATCCTGGTCATGGATTACCCCAAAAGAATAGACCTGCACAAGCCCACCTGCTTCCCCGGGATAACTGGGGTATTCTAGAAGATAAAGAGACATAATTTCTTTTCTAAATAAATCTCCATTCAAGCATAAGAAGCAAATCTACCTAAAAACTGATCCACAAAAATGAAGGATGGGAACTAATTTAATTAATCCATGGAGACCCAAGAACAAGAAGCTTGATACTAACACTTTCAGAAAGTCTATGCCCTTTGAAAGTTTTATCCCCGAGAAGGATCCACATCCGTGGTCGGCACTACTCAGATGTCCCGAAAGAAGCATCTTCCCTAGCTGAAGCCTTTAACAATAATTCTCTGCAAAACTGTGTCCCAGAAATCAGTCCTCCCAACAGTGCCAGATCCCAGGACAACTGTTCTTTGTCCTTTATTCCCTTAACCTTGTCTACCCACACATATTTAACAATTCTAAAATAAATAAATAAATAAATAAATAAATAAATAAATAAATAACAAAAAACTTTAGAAATTGTAATATTTTAATTTAATATTATAATTTATATTTTAACATTTTAATTTCATTATAATAATAAGTGGCATTTATTAAGCACTTACTATGAGCCAGGCACTATACCATGTGCTTTATCTGTATTGTTATTCCATCCTCTGTGATTCTGCAATAGGGCATTGTTTTACAAATTAGAAAGCTTAGTCTTAGAACAGCAAAGTAACTTTCCCAGCCACATAGCCAGTTAAGATGCAATGTCAAGATTCATTTTGGGTAGCATCCATCAGTGACACACCATGCTATAAAGTTCTTAAAGACAAAATATATATTAAAAATTCAGAACTCAGGGTGCCTGAGTGGCTCAGTGGGTTAAGCGTCTGCCTTCAGCTCAGGTCAGGATCTCAGGGTCCTGGGACTCTTGGGGTGTCTGAGTGGCACAGTTAGTTGAGTGTCCAACCCTTGGTTTTGGCTCAGGTCTGATCTCTGGGTCGTGGGATTCAGCCCTCAGTAGGGCTCTTCACTCAGCACAGAGTTCGCTTAAGATTTTCCCTCCCTCTCCCTCTGCTCCTCCTGCTTGTGCTGGTGCTCTCTCTCTCTCAAATAAATAAATAAATCTTTTTTTAAATGTCAGGACTCTTGTAAGCTGCCAGATAAACACCCCAGTCAAGAACCCAGAACATTCCAAGTATCCTAGGACTATTGACTAGTACTTACACCAATGGACACAAAAAGCTCAATTTTATCAAAAACATTTCTTGAACATCTATTATAGGCAAAGTACTATGGAAGATGGTATGAAGAAAACAAAAATGAGCGAGAAATTGTCCCTACCCTTAAAGGATTTATGTACCTCTGGGGTTTATTTCTAAAAGGCAGCATGCAAAAACAATAAAAGGGGCAAAAGTAAGTTCTATAGGGATCTAAAGGAAAAGTGAAACATGACCTGTGTTTTCTTGCTTTTTGCCTGTAGATCTGACCTGCTGTTGGCCACAATATTTCTCTCTTTAGAGCAGTGGACATAGTAATTAACAACATGTGTTTAGATGCAGACAGACCTGGGTTTGCATTTCATTGTGGCTGCTCACAAACTATAAACTTAGACAAATTAATTAATCATTAATCATTTCTCCACCCAGGATCTGATCCCTGAGGAGACATAGTGGTTTGGATTCTTTTTGTTATAAGTTGCTGAAATCCAACTACAATAGTTTAAATATAAAAATACATATAACTTTAGAAATACCTGGACCAGATATTCAGATGCTATTTTCATGAATCTGTTTATCTCTGACTCTATTGTTGACTTCTATCTAATCAGTCTCTCCTTTTGTGGTAGAGAAATACCGGGATCCCTGGGTGGCGCAGCGGTTTGGCGCCTGCCTTTGGCCCAGGGCCCGATCCTGGAGACCCGGGATCGAATCCCACATCGGGCTCCCGGTGCATGGAGCCTGCTTCTCCCTCTGCCTGTGTCTCTGCCTCTCTCTCTCTCTCTCTCTCTCTGTGACTATCATAAATAAATAAAAAATTAAAAAAAAAAAAAAGAAAGAAAGAAATACCCATCAGCTCCTCCAACAGGACATCTTGCCAATTTAGCTGTGCTTAATAAAAACACAGTGCTCCTTTTCCAGTAGTTCTAGCAAAAGTTTGAAGCTGATGCTCATTGGCCCAGGGCTCATCCCTGAAGCAATTGTTCTGGCTAAGGAGAGAAGGCTCTGATTGGCCGGGTGTGGGTCACGTGCCCACCCCTGGAACCCATGGGTGAGAATCATGTGCAATGAGAGTGAGGTAAGAGTATTTCCCTAAAGCAAAATTGTAGTGTTGTTAAAAAGGAAAAAGGATGCTGAACAGGCAAAACAACAACAGTCATCAACCGGAGGTGTGGTCTCTGTGGAGAATCTCGATTCAGAGAGCCAGAGTTACCAGGAAAGGGGCCACACCCTTAAATGTGTCTAGAAGCCCTTCACTAAAAGGTTTCAAAGAGTCCTTCCGGCTCCTATTTTGCAAAACTTGACAAAATATAATCTCCCATCTTTGTCTATTATTCATGACGATTCACTGTTACAATTGCTATATACATTTGTAAATGGTGTTCTCTCAAACATTCTGTTTTAAAATATTTAAACTGATATCCTCTGTTTCAAAATGATGTTTTCCCAAGTGAAATCAAGCTGCCAATTCTGATTTAGTGGCCACCCATTCCCTGGGAGATGAGATCAAGCATTCCTAGCTCACTTTTTGTTCTGGATGTGCTTCCACTTCAGATCAATCTTCACCTGGCAAGGGCAGCTGTCTCTTTGCTCTGATCACCTTGAGACTGGCTTCAAGATTAAAATCTTAAAGGCTCCTTACTGGCCCAGGATTCTCCTTACTTAGCTTTCCCACAGGTATCTAGGTATTAGCTGGAAATTATCATAGATCAACCTTAGCAAAGAAGAGAAGAACACAAAACACTGACTTCTATTAATAATGGTTCCCCCAACTGGTTTCCCTCCCAGAACCACCTAGAAAGCAAAAACTAACTATCTAGCTTCCTGGGACCCCACCTTAGAGCCACTGAAACTGAATCTTCAAAGAACAGGACCCAGGAATTTTTTATTTTTAAACATTCCTTAGGTGATTGTGATGTTGTTAGCCAATCACATTGAACTGACCAGCAGCACGTCAGGAACACCAAGCCTGTGGTTACAATACTTGGCCAAAGCTTTCCAATGTGCTAGCTTTAAGGATTACCTAAAGCAAGACATTGAGTTTCTTTTAGCCTTAGTTTTCTTTATAAGATCT